>NC_136699.1:6169306-6741976 GCF_947650265.1 Symphodus melops | reverse complement strand
TTACATCCAAAATTATTATTTTTAAACTTGTTTTCTGTCATCACTCAGCAGACCAGGAACACTGTGAACCAGCTGTGACATCTGTATTCAGCTCATCTCAGTTTCACGACTGTAGGATTTAAAACACAAAAAAAGAGAGAGAAAAAAAAGTTGCATTTCAGATGTCAGAGAAGCAGGATGTGATTCAGACGCTTTCATCCAGAATCAGAGTCTCAGAGGAATACTAAAGAGACCAACACAGATCTGAGATTGGATTCTGTTGGCAGAGCAACAACAAACAACAATTACAGTCTTTATGTCATATTTATGTAAAAAAATAAAATAAAATAATAATTAAAAGTGAAATAGTGTTAAAGTTTGTTTTAAAAATCTGTGAGGATTGTCACGTGATCCACATTTTTCAGACTTCAAGGAAGCAACCTTTCTCTGACTTTCTCCTCTCTGCAGATTAGGACAATTATGAAAAGTGGGTGTTCGAGCCATTTGTATTATGTGTGTGTTCAGGTCATTCCCCGATTGCCACAGTAGGTGGGTGTATTGAAAAATCAAGTCACAAATGGGTTTATAAAGCTAAACCTTTTGGGAAGAGAAAATGTTGTCTTAAGTCTTTAAATCTTAACAAAGTTTGCTTCCTCTGACACTAACATTAGGTCAGTGTAAGTTCAGTTTCTGTGTCCTTGAACGCACCACGCATGAGGCTATGACATCAAGACAAATGTGATAAAACGTGACTTGGTGAGGAGGAATTTTGGAGAAAATCTAACTAAACACAGCTTTAGAAAATAATCAGCATCAGTGTAAATCACAGACAGTCAAAGGGATAAAACATTAAAAAAAACATTTCCTCTGATGCTTTAAAGTACAAATCAGAATTTCTAATGTTTGTCTGTGACAGTCGGCTTCTATGTCAATATGAGACATTTTCCATCACAGCCGCTCTTTTAACATTAAGTCCTAAAAGTCAATATGTCTCGATGAATTTGCGTCTCAAAGCTGCCGGGGCTCTTTTCACTCGAGTTTTGCTGACATCTCACTGAGACTCCGGTTTTAAAGTTTAAACACAGACGTGTGGCTGCCTCGCTCCACTCTCTGAATATTTTAAAGAGAAAACTTCACAGGAGACGGATGAAGGTGAGAGGCTGCTGCCACCCAGATTAAACAGAAAGCATTAAAACCGAGTTAACTCCGACTCTCTGCCTCGGTGCTCAGGTGTTATGGTTTTAATCCAGGGGCCGGATTTTACCGATAGCTCTTCTTTGTCAGTTCCACTCTGCAGTCTTTAAACATACCTGCAGCCATAAAGTACTTTAAAAAGAAAGTTTTAATCATCCTCAAACTTCTTTTTCTTCACAGAGGAAACATGAGCAGAGGGGAGATCACACTCTGCACAAAGACAATGAGATAAAAAGCTGTGCCATGAAAGAGCCTCTGTTGTGATAAAGCACCAAATGAGGAGGAAGCATGCCGATGAGGCTCTAACTGAGCGACCTCACAAGGCACCAGGATGGTCTTCAGCTCTAACAGGGGGATGATTTCTTTCCACAGACACCAACAGACAAACACAAGTTCAGTTTAAGTGTGGTGACATCAGCTCATTAGATCAGATCTACAGACAGTGAGTGTGTTCACAGGGAGAACCTATAATGGTTTAACTCTGCAGTCACCCATTGATTTTGATGGGTCTGGGTGAGTCCACCCTCAGTTTCTTGTTAAGTAGTTAAACTATAGTGTAGTTTGGAAAGGAACAACACAAATTGAAGTGCTGTCAGTGACAGTCAATAAAATCACCAGTGGGTTCCATATTTGCATTTTTACAGCAAAAATAAACATGTCCTAAAAAGAAAGTGGAAACATCATTATTTAGCAATACAAGTTTTAATGGACTCCAGGTTACACAAGCTAATCAGAAGTTTGAGCTAACAAATAGCATGACTCATTCATTTTCAATAAAGTTGTCTGTCATTTCAACAGCAAAGGAGCCGAGGGTAAGTTTAACATTCAGCCTGGTTCAAAAAGGACCCCTACCCCTCAGCTGATCCTGTTTGATTGTGTTCGCAATATTTCATCATGCGGGCTGAGTTGACTGACAGGTGGGCACGTTTTAGCAGATCGTCAGGAGGCTAAAGGTTTGCTTCTGCCCCACTTTTTTTAATCTATTGTTAGGTTGTCTGACAGTGAGATAGAGTTAGCATCGGCCATCATGTGTCTTCTCATACATATCTTTAGAACCCAATGGGGAACGTCAAGGGGAATACGATGTTTTGAACACTCTTTGGACACATATTTAAAACATACACTTAAAGTTGTTCTAATGGCTTCACAAGGTCTCCAAAATAAAAATTAGAAGACTTGTAAAAGTTTACATATTCATTCATAAAGGAAAATAACAGGATGCAATGAATTATATATTAAATAAGTGGACTTTGTAATGTTTAATTGGAACTGCAAAGTCATAAGTCAAAGAATCCACCTAAAATTAAGCCAGGAAAAGTGGCTGGTGTTGTGAAATAGAGATAGCTTCATGTAAATGTAAGATTTCTCTAAAGAACCTGTTGGTTGAGGGGACTGTTTGGTGGTGTTGTGTTGCTGCTGCTGAGATTTTTTTTTTTCACAATCTGCTTCATATTTTGTAAAAGGGAAACAGAAGGAAACTCATCCTGACATGAAATTTGGAGCTGGGCTGCAGAAAGTGCTGCGAGTAATGAGCGTCTGCTCAAGGTGTCAAATAAGAGGATTACCTCGTTTGTGGGCTTTCAGAAGATAAGTGGGTATCTGAGCGCTCATTCTGCCACGCCATCTGAACCCCGACCTTTCACAGATGGAGGGGGGGTGGGTCCTCAGGCGGGACCCCGGATCTGTCCATCAGGGGAGCTGACATTTCCTCCATCTGAAAAAATAAACCTTTGTTTCATTCATATGGAAAATTTTTATTGTAACCTTTGAGCCGGGCGCTAATCAAGATGAGTGCAGATAATCTGAGTGTAATCTCCCCACAGGTCGGTCCCTTCAATGGAGGCAGAGCGTGGATCCATCTAATCTGTCAGAATTAAATGAGATCCATCACTGATCGGGATAATGGCCCCTGCAGATTGTGTGCAAAAATCTGCATTAATAATTCAGCTTCGACTTTTATTATTCATGAGTGCGAGAGTGAGAGGAGGGAAGGGGCGAGCAAGGCCTGCTGCTGCTTTAAAGGAGCAGACCAAAGATTTAAATCTGCAGATTTAGAAGGCTGATTTAGTCATCAGCCCACGGGGAGGGATTTTATTCTGAACAGGATGGCAAAGCTACAACATAGCTAGAAATCTGTCTATTTAATAGATAACTGAATAATTAACTGCAATATTTCACGAAAAAAAGAAAAAAAAAGTTAAGATGTTTCTGGGAATGCTTATCTTAAAGAAAACTTCTTATGTTTCTTGTGGCAACTTCACAATAAGCTTCACCACATCTATTTCATGTTTTAATTTGAAGCTACAGGAAGAGAACATATAAATATGACTTTAGCATGACAATGTGTTTGTGTTTAACCACAGAGGAGTGCACCTGCACACCACAGACGCTTAGAGTGGTTGTTTATAAGTCCAGAACAGAAAACGTAGAAAAAGATGTACTATAAGACAGTACACAGTCCGATACAACAGGGGGCAGTATGCACAAGGTTGGGTTGCAGATCTGCCAAGAAGCATAAAAAAACAACGTCCATCCTGCCAACTGATGATGTTTTTAGTATTTCTTGGACATCAACAATGACCTTTTTCCTGCGTCCACATCTAACGTGCAGCTCAGGGAATGAAACAGCCAGAGCTACGCTGAAGATACGACGGTCTTTGAACCAATCGGAGCCACTTAGAATGATGTCATAATATGGTCCACTGCCTTGTTTGAGCACAGCTGCGTTTCACATTTCCGGTGAACTGTACTCAAGTACAAATGAAAAGTGACCCAGACCATCTCTTCAAGCGGACCCACTCTTGGTAACAAGTACCGTCATTTGAGTTCACTCTGATCAAACCAACTAGACTTTGGGGTCAAGCATACTTTGAGTTACAAGTGTGAATCCCTAATGTGTGCTAGTCATGAGTTTGTTTAACAAATTCCAATTTCTGATATGAAACAAAAAAGGCAAACAATTGAGATTCACAAGTAACTTAGTTTGAGCTTTAAATGTTTAATAAATACCTTAAAAAAGTCTAACCCTTCTGTTTGAAAGAGGTTATAATGGAGAATTAAAAACATTTAGGTAATAAAAGCTGTTTTTTTGTGGTAGTGAAGAAGAAAAGTTGTTCTCTATATACCTCAGAGTCTTCCTCTGAAACTAAAAAAGGGCTCTGCAAATCAACCGACACCCTGCGAGCCTGATTGTTGCGTGTTTCTCTCGTCTTATCTGAGCCGGTGTGATCACAGCCGCTGTTAAACTCCCACGGCAAATCACAGGGAGGAAGCAACTCCCCAGAGAGAGCCGAGAACAGAGGCGCTAAAAACACCAAAAGCATCAATTAACATGTCAGAGGAGCTGCATGTAACTCCAAAATACTCCCAACATCCCCCCTGGATATAAAACAGCTCAAATCTCTGCTGGATTTGCCAGAAAGTAGAGAAGAGTCTCTATGAACATCTGTGAACAGGTGTCAGTTACCAGTGAGAGGCTGAAGGTATCAGACTCAGAGTTAAACTGTAAAAGAGCAGGAGAAAATGATTTAAATAAAGCAAAGTGAAGATTCCTTTAAGTTCCACATCATGCAGAAAGGTTGCAGACAATTTTAAAAAAAAAATTAGATTTAGTTCACGAATTCAGAATCTGTAGACAAAGGTAAATATTTGTTGTCAAAGTAGCAGGCTGCTACTGACTGTAAGAGTTGGTTTGAGAAACAAAATTAGAGGGGTTTTTTTTGTCCTCAGGTGATGGCTGATTGGTTTGAAGATACACAAATATATATATATATATATTTTTTGTATTTGCACCTTTTTGGTCACAGTTCAAAACTCAGTGTCTTCTGGTCAAAAAGTAAACATAAAAATAAACAAATCATTTGTCATTTACCAGTCTTTATCAGTAACAAATGTTGCAAGCCCTGTTAGAGCCCGAAATGTAACAACGACCTGAGACGTTTCATGGTGTTTTTCAAAGGTTTGATACGTAGAAAAAAATCCTAGACCTTTTCAACACATAAACCACACCCTAAACAAAGACTGCATGTTGATGTCAAAACCAAGTGAGGCAAAACTGAGCAGAAACATAAAACACAACTGCAACACATGAGTCAACAGCAGAAGCTGTTTGGCATTGCCAAAGAAGATTTGAACACAATTCTTAATGCAGACATTTAAACACACTCTGTACACTCAAGAGGTCATTTAATCTCTTTCACATTTTTTTGCTTTTGGAATATTTACTTTTGTAAATTAGCTGCAGAGCTCTGAGGGTTTTCAATTCCCTACAATGTTTACAACCTTATCATTATGAATATTTATAAAATTATCTTATGTAGGATATACTCTTCTTACATTTTCATTCATCTTAATAGGACAATGTAAACAATGGCATCCCAAGGGTAAAGGTGTTTCTTGTGGCCATGTTTGAAATCAGGTAAATTTATCATTGTTCTTGTTTTTGACAGTTGTCACTTTGTAAGCCTGTGTTTTTAAAGGTGCTATATAAATAGTTATTTTTATTATCAACAAATCTTCAACTTGTTGACATGATAAAAGAAAAAAAATAGTGTCCTTTTAGCTAAAAGTAAAACTACTCTAGTGTTTAAAGTTTTTATTTGAGCTTGGTTTAAAAGAAGATCATGCACAGTGTAGTGTGTGCAAAAATAGAAAAGACAGAAAAGGCAGTGTGATCTTTAACTAAAGATGAGCCTGAGTTTCATTACTCTCAGATGTATAAAAGGAGCTCCAGGTGTGTAGTAGATATAAGCAGTGGTGTAGGTAATATATGTAGGTGTCATGGCGGTTTCCTGAGATCCAGCCTGGATTAAACGTCTGGTCTAAAGGTTAAATTAAAGCTCCAGCTAACCGGCGGGCAGATGTTCCTCTTGACTTGAGTCGTAGCGTCGTCTGACAGCATCAGAAGATCAGTCAGAAAAGCAAACCTAGAGATGGCCCGGCTTTATCAGAGGAAATCATCAGCCTTTAATAGTTTTTTAATGAGTTTGTGGAATGCTCTCTGGCGACAGTCTAATAAAGGACGAGCTCTGCAGAGACTCGGGCTGAATAATGTATAAGGGCAGAGGTAGCACTAATGAAAAGATGATGAGAGGCATTCCTGCGAGAGAGGGAGGAAGAGCGGGCGTGCAAGAGGAAAAAGGTGCCAGGAAGAAGTTGAAAGAGAGGCCCAATTAATCTCCATGTGCTTACAGAAGAAATTAAAGAAAGGCGGGAAAAAGGACGAGCGAGAGAATGGCAGTTTGAGGAGGAAAGAAAGAGACCTGCAGAGCTGCAAGAGAGTCGAGGTGAACAAAGAGACTCGGAGAGCTTCGATTTAATGATTTCAGCCAAAGGAGGTGAAGAAAGGAAAGTTACAAATACTGGAGGAAACTTCAGACAACAGGAAGCTCCAGAAGAACCTCTGTGAGGTAAGAAAGCTCACCTGGTTTGTGTGTTTTAGCTTTAGGAAAGAGGAGAAGGAGGAAGTAAGAAAAGAGTAAAGAAACAAAAAGCATGTTAATGTAGGGAATGAGGAAGAAGGGAAGGACATAAAGCAGCGTTAAAAGAAACAAGAGGGTAGGAAAGTAAATGAGAAAGGAAGAAAACAATACAAGGGAATGAAACAAGAATGAAAGCAGAAAAAAAGCAAATGTATCTGGAAAAGAAAGATGGAAGGAGAGGAGGTCAGTAGTTAAAAGGTCGCAGGAAACAAGGTTGGAAATAGAACAGCTGGAGGGAAAGGAAGAGGAAAAGATGAGGGAAACAAAACTACATGAATGAAAACAAATGAGCAAAAGAAAGAGGGAAAAGAAAGGGAGAGAAAAAGGAAACGCAGAAAGGAATAAAGAACATAGATGGCAGAAAAATATCATGGAATGGCTGAAAGTAAAGACAAGTTGTAAAATGCAAGAGGGTAATTCAAAGGAGGTATAAGAACAAAAAGAAAATGGATGTAGAGAAAGGGAAAAGGAGACGGAAGAGGAAATAAGGAGGACAGAAGGAGAGAAAGAAGTGAAGGAAGGATTAGAGAAAGAAACAAGGGAGGAAGACACATTTAGCAGTAGCAAACGGATAAAGGATTCAAAGGTGCGTGTTTTTGTGTTCTCACAGCTTACTTCCCACACTTCATCCTAACATCACACATTAGTTCAGCTGCTTTTTATTCTTCATCAATTATCTCCTCTCCTTAAATGTTCTGCCCGTCATCCATCCGTCTGTATCTCTGTCTTTCTGTTAGCCGGCCTACATGTGTGTGATGTCACAGCTGTGTGACCTCATCATGTACAGGAGCAGCAGGATTCAAACATGCGTGAAGAATGAGCTGTACGCTGCACCTGAGCTGCCTCTATGAACCCAGGTCAGACGGCAGGTCGGGAGGAGACGAGTGTTTGTGTTTCATCAGACAGGCAGTGTGTGTGAGTGCTGGGAGGGTGTATGTAAATGAGAGCGAGCAGGGATAACCAGGGAGTGGACGAAGTAAGAAAAGAAAGGAGGGGGTGGGGGGGTTCTTCAGAAATGAAGGGATAAAGATGATGATTGCACAAAGAATGGGGTGAAAAATTATGCTTGAAACAAGTTTTGAGGTGCAGAACAAATGAAATATTTCAGAAGGTAAAAAAAAAAAAAGTCAAGTTAGTCAGCTATAGTAGCAGTACTGTATGTGATAAATTCATATAAAAAAGTCACAGTCTTACAGTGACAAGATAAACCTTAGCAACAGGGTGTTTCCTGACCTGCACTCACTGTGTCAATGGAAAAAGTGACAGAGATCTTTATACCTTGTGGAGAAACACAGTGTCTCCACTAAAGAAAGGTCATCAAGCATACATTAATGTATTTTGTGGTCATGTCCAGGACACTAAAATACTGAGATCTGTCAGCTCTTTTTGTGTATTAAAGACCACTGTACTGCAGTAACCACCAACATGGACATACAACACAGCTTTACAAGACATGGTCTATCTTAAACGAGTCAAACAACTGCAAACTGACAATATTGAATAAGTTATTTAATATATGTTATCACTACAAGTGCAGCTTTTCCATGTTTCTCTCCACTTGCTTCCACTCCTTTCTGTCACTGTGATGTGCGAGCAACTGCTTTGACACAATCGTGACATCTACTCCAAATTGGTCTATATGAAAAATGGTACAACAGCACTGGAAATAGGAAAAGAAAAAGACTGCATGCAAATAAGAACTGAAATAGAGGTGGGGAAGAATTGGAGGGTTTGGGGACTTGAGGAAAAGTACATGAGCAGCTATTGGGGGAGGCAGGAAAAAATGAAGGAAACAGAAGGCATTAAGGTCTTATCAGGTGAAGGAAAGAAGGAATCACAAGGGAGGTGGACTAATAGTAGCAAATAGAAGACAGTGGGCGAGGGGCGAGTATTGAAAGAAGGAAGGAAATAGCAATGGACAAGAGAAATAAATACAGGAAATGCATGACAGAAGTAGAAAGAGAAGGTTTCACTGGTATAGGGTGCAGCCAAATTTCGTGTTTCTTACACACTTTATGGTAATTTGTTTTATGCATGCATGTATGTTCTCTGTAGAGCTTTTCCGTGAAGTGGAATAGGACACAAGTTCTCAGAAAGACAGACAAAGAAAGAGGGGTAGGAAAAAGGAAATCAAGATAGGAAAGGATGGGAAAGAAGGGGATGCCTGAGGTGGTAGGAAAGGAAATAAGAAGAACAGGTAAAAAAGGCAAGAGTTAGTGAAAAAGGGAAAAAGAAAAAAAGCATATTGAATGAAGTCAGCATTTTGGGAAGAAACATGGAGATCTACCTGTACAAGATGTAGGTGCCATTAAAGAAAAAAGATGAGAACATAAAAGTAAAACAGCACCAGCCTCACAGTTAGAGACAGTTTGATGAGTTTCCAGACAGAGTTGTGTCTCGATTAGCAGCAGTTTCCTAACTTCACGTTGCCTCCTGTCTTTTTTAGGATGATGATTAAACTGTAATGAAAGTGTGAAGAGCGGAGCAGTGGGAGGTCGGGGAGCGAGGATTAACGCAGAGGTTATCTCGCCCAGGTGGAAAGATCATCTCTCATTTCCATAAACTGCCACTTACTGCAGCCAGCAGCGTGTTCGGCCCCTCTCACACCTGCTCATTTATTCCTCCTCGCTCAGCCGCCAGGGGTCCGAGGTCATGGTCCGATAAGTCGCGGTGACCTCGGAGGTGGCGTTTGTTCTGGGTTCACAAACTGTAGGCTCTGAATAACTGTGAGTCATAGATGGAAAATAAAACATGTGCTTTATATCAGTGTGACCTTAAAGCAATTAATCTGCCTTTAAAAAATAATACATTATTGAAATAAAGTTTACATTGCTTTTATAATGATTTAATCCTTAAGTTCAGTCTGTACAGTTCTCTGCAGATTCAATGTAATTCCTCTTACAGAGGCCATTTTTACACTGTGAAGGGTCTAAGCTAAAATTCTATTATAGGAATTTACTGTTTCAGAGGGTCGCACACTACATAACTGTTGGCCATCTAACCACAAAAAATGTCACTTATTCACCGACACTGATAAAAAAAACAACAACAAAAAAAACATGGAAAGTGAAAAGTTGGCCATATTTGAAGGTAAAACAACATTATGATGAACTTGTTTGCAACTAACAGCTTTATTCCCCAGCTAATGTTGGCATTTAACCAATTTATAGCTAACATGCAGGGTTAGCTAGTTGATATAGACATCAGCTTAGAACAAACACCCTCCCTATTAAATCCTGTAATATGATCAAATGGCAATGTTGAGTTTTAAAGGGTTATAACATTTTTGTTTACTGTAACATTTGGCCTTATATCCCTTTAGTACTATTGTTTCTTCAGCTGATAATGAACCACAAGTGTATTACTTTTTGTTAGGCTGGGAGTTTCCCTATTTCCGCACAGAAACTTTTCATTCATTCATTTTGCCTTCTGTTGGTTAAACAAATGTACTGTAATATATATTTTTGTCAAATTAATAATGAATTGTCAATATTTGTATCATCCATTTAACTTGTATTTATCCTTGTGAGGGGCAACCCACAGTTACAATGTTACCAAGTAGTTACAGAGTCAATATAAAGAAAGACAACAAATCACTAAGAGAACCAGAAAGACAACAAATCATTAAGAGAACCAGAAGACAGTGGAGGATTTCTAAGCTAAAATGTACTAAAATAATTAAGCAAGCCCAATTAGTATAATACAAATTCAACTTTTGCTTTACATAAAATGCTTCACACTGATCATGGATTGGGATACATGTTCACAGTGTGTGTTAAAAGCCTGGACTAATGTGTGTGTTTTTGTGTGTATGCATTTATCTGTGCGTGTCACAGCTGACCTACCTCGTTGCATTTAAACATCAGACTTTCTAGTTTGGTTCTCCTGCGTTTTATCCTTCATCAATTATGTCCTCTCATTAATTCCCTGCCTGTCATCTGTTCGTCTGTCTGTCTGCTGTCCATCTTTGTGATGTCACAGCTATGTGACCTTATTGTACAAGCAATAGGAATCAAACAGGCGTAAAGAATGTGCTGTACGCTGCACCTGAGCCGCGTCTGATGAACCTGGGTCAGGTGCCAGGTCGGGAGGAGACGAGTGTTTGTGATTCATCAGCATGGATGACTGAACAGAAATATGTATCATGTGGGCTGATTCTGCCTCTCCTGGGTATTTACAAGTTATGAAGGAAAGAGGAACCACATTAGTAGGTGTTGGGAAAATACAGGGGAGACAAGTGAAGAAGGACATTTAATTATAATATTATAGTTACTTTTCAAGGACAAACCTCCCACTGTTACTATGTGGTACAAAGAGATTTTTTCTGTTCTTCCACACGAGAGGATTAGTGCAGTGCTGAAGGGCAATGGACAGTTATTCCTGATCACTTGGCAGCCACTCATGGACTACCTCCCCGCAGAGAGTTTAGGTCTATTGTCAAAAGGATTCTCTTACCTGAATTGGAAGCCCTCTGGACTGAATATGGGCATGGGACATTCCCAGTCAGGCTAAGCCTGGATTTAAATTTCTTGGACTCTAGCAGGTTAATAAAACTTTGAAGTGAACATGATAGGGAAATGGGGTGTTTTATGTTCTACTGTATTTGCCTTTTCTGATTTTAGTTTGATTGTATGTTTTTTTTTTTTTGTAGTGGTATATTTTAGTCCTTTTGTTTGTGTCTTTGTACATGTCTTCTAAATGTTATATCGTTTGAAAGTTTCAATAAAATTGTTATGGAAAAAAAATATATATATTATAGGAAAAATACTTTTGTTTCCCTGAATAAGATGTCAGAGTCTCAAATCTGGAAGCTGGAAACGAAGAAAAACAGCTTGCCTGGCTCTATACCAAAAAAACCATAATTTTAAAGACTTACTTGTACATGATGTTATCGTTTTAAATGGATTTAATTTCTCTTTTCCTGTTTTTTTCCCCAATGCTTTTAATCTATTAAAGGGCTGCAGAATTAATCACAACATTTTCGGTATATCAATGAATGGAATCTCGAACTTGTATCGCCCTTTTCTCGTATAAATATCTGTTTGCATAGCTCAGGTTTAACATGGTCAGACAAAAGTGTCAAGTACATTTTTTGCCAAAAAGTGGCAGAATCTTTGGCTCAGAAAGCTATATACTGGATTTAATAAATCCACATTGTTCTCACAAAGATTGCACAGTCATAAAAACCCGCACATTGGATCTATGAGGTCTAAAAACCTCATGAGGTTGTAGTTTTGCTTATGTAAATTATGTAATCTGAATTTTTTTTTTTTAGCTTGCAAGCTTACTCTTCTGAATAACATTAGCAAAGAGGTTATTTGAAATATGAGCAGTTTTCTCTCACGTAGCAGGTTAGCAGCACCGTTAACTTAAACACGTAGAGATTAGCCTCATGCTAATTTCTCCTGAATATTAACCAGCTCAGGCTTTAAAAAGACTTCGAGCAGTGGACTGTAAGCAGACTTTGGATAAATCCAGCTGGCTTTGTGTTAATATTGTTCTCACTGACTTATCCTTCATCATTTCTCATCACTGTGGAAAGAGAAGCAGTGGCCCCGGCGCCCAGGGCCCGAGTTTGCTGCCATCTTTTATTATTTATGAATCTGATTAATAATCTGCCGCCCTGCTGCAGGAGAAGCAGAGATCCATAAAAGCACCCAGAAGAGAAGCAGCGCTTGGGTGTAATTCCACTCCAGCGCTGTGGAGAAGAAAGGAAAAGAAATAATCATCTCCCACACGCTTAATGAGAATAAAAGCAGAGACAATGCGGTGCCAAATCCCACACTCAGCTTGTTAAACTGAACTTTTTATTGAGGTTCAATTTAGAGCGAGCGGGGGGTTAAACACTGCAGGGGATTGAAGCAGAACATAGAAAGAGTCCTCAGGAGAAGACCATGCTGCTTTACAGGTTCAGGGGAATAAAATCAGAATTAACAGACCACTACAAAAACAGCTAAGGGAGGCTTCACAGTGTTTGAGTATGAGTACATGGTAGAAGAAAGTCAGGTTTACTCAACATGTGTTGATAAAGAAATATAAATATGTTTTTGTGTGGTTTAAGTAGTTAACAAAGGAGTTTTTTTTTAATTAAAGGTTATGTGCTGTTGTTATGTTGGAATTTTTTTGAGTCTTTCTTTTGAAGGAGTTAGACTAAAGCTAATTGCTACCATAGATATGCTAACAGTACAGAAGAAGAGGCTGCTTCAATTGGGCTGCCATATTGGAGAGGGGTAGCCACTCCTCTTGATGAATGTACGCCTATGACAGCAGAAGCTCTATTCACAATTACATTATTGATAACATGCACATATGAGAATTGGTTTGGTTTTTATCACACAAATGTCAGACATGTAGTCACAATCCAGGATACTTGTTGAATTAATTAAAAAAAACAACCCAAAATGCTCTGTCTTTTATAAAATAACTGTTATTGTCTACAAAATCCTATTAAATATCTATTAAGAAATGTACAAAAGCCAATAGATTCACTTAAGTAATTATACAAATCTACTCTGTTTTTCCTTATTCTGACGTTTGTTTCTGAATAATGATAAACGTTTTTATGTAAACATTTTAATCTTCTGCTGAAAAACAAAATAAAAGTTGTTTGTCTCTGGAGTCACCATGAAGTCTTTATAGTCCTCTGTATATATCCCCCCTCACTATCTGGATTGTATTTATGTTTATATTATTATTTTATTCGATTTTTGACCTTTTGTTTTTGATTCTGCACTGCTGCTGCTGCTGTAACACCCGAATTTCCCCATTGGGGATCAATAAAGTTATATCCTATCCTAAGTCGGCCTGAATACATGACATGTGCATCATCTAATAGTATTCCTGAAGTACATATATACATAGCTCCTGTGTCAAACCCAAACCAAAGTAAAACTGGATTTAAGTAAACCATCAGTGCATGTCTGCTACTTTAAGGGGCCTATGAGAACTTATGCTATGATTTTGGGATGCTGGTATCTCTTGAAATTTAGAAAAACAATTAGAAGTTTCATTTTCTTATCAAACATTTTCCTGTAATTTCCGAGATAATTATCATGTTAATAAAAAAATAAAATAAAAAAACAGCAGATTTTTACCTTCTCAAGAATTTAATATGATGTCGCCTGCTTTGATGCGCTGCACCTGAGACCAGCAGCATCTGAGGCATTAATATGGAAGATAAGATTGGCTTCCTTTTTTTTTTTCTTGGAGGAAGCTTGTTTCAGTTCCACCTGTTTCCTGTTTGTTAACAAATCTCTCTTCAGATATACCAAAAGACAAAATATGGTTTCACAAACACTTCCCTCTCACTTACTAAAGCAGACAGTCACATACTGTGTGTGTCCTCTTAAATCCACTTATATACATCACATAGAGCCGTGCTGAAGAGTGCTAATGTGCAATTAAGGCAAAGAGCAAACAGTTTAAATCAGCACAGTAAGTGACTGTCAGGGTTTATCATGTTTATTCTCAGATGAACACAGTTATGAGGTTTTAATTAGAGAGCAGCAGCTCAGATCACAAACCCGTGTTTGCAGCTCTCTGAGGACCTGTCCATGTTAAAGCTACAGAAAATCTACTTCCTCTGTTTCATCCTTGAACAAACATGTGGAGGACATTTTAATCTCTCTAAAACTTTGTTAATGTAGAAAGAGAACGGCGGAAGGCTAAGGAAATGAATATGAATGGTCTGCTTTCCCCTCCAGGATTCAGCTGTTTTTATCATCTCTGTGTGAAAGATGAATCTTCTGGATTCATCATTCAGTGATTTTTCAGGCTTATTTCTTAAAAAAACACATTTAATGTATTTTCTCAGTGTTTGCTGAGCATTTTCCTGGATGTTCTGGGCGGCAAAGCGTGTAAACTCGATCTCTAATCGTTTTCTAACAGCCAACAGAGAAACGAATAAGGCTGCAGGAAAACACACAGATTTGGTGTAATTATGAAAGTTAATGACAGATGAAGCAGCACTACAGTTTAACTCTCCCCACAGATCTAAGAGTGGGGACACTGCAAGAGTTCTGCACTGACATACCACAACATATTACAAAAAAAAAAAAAAAGGAACACATTTTGTACTTGAAACTAAGACATGGCTTTGAAAAAGATGTCCCTGTCAGGGATTCCTTATAATAATGACACAGACTTTACAAATCTTAAACATTGCTTTAGTTCTCAAACTATAATAAATAAAGTCTTTCAATTGGGTGCTCATTTTTAAAAAAATAATCTTAACTGGGTTTCCAACTGCAGAAATAAATAGTCATCAGAAGGATTAAGGATCAACAGAAATGCTTTGAAATGCTTTTTCATTCCTTGATAAATTAATGGTCCCATTTAGAGTCAAAAGCCTTGTCTGGTTCAGTTCGGTTGTTCTCGGTATGCATGCATGCATTTTGTGGCTGTGCTGCTATGATGACATGCTATTACGTAGCTGACACAGCTATCAGTATCCGGCTTACACGCCGCCTACCAAATAGGGCATAGTTGGCCATATACAGACACAATGAGGCTTTACCGAACCAAAACGTACCAAACTGTACTGATCCATACTGGACCACTTTGTGGAAACGGGCCTAAATATACCAAAAAGCAGGGGAAGAGTTAAGGTGGGGAGACAAGGCTACTACAGCGAAAGAGACAAACAAATGCTTAATTACCCTCTTGTACGAAAAGGTCACTTTTTGTTTTGCTAACTGGTATTCTTATTAATATAGCAGGTGGTATGAGCTAAATCCATAGGCGCCTATGGAAATAAAACATGTCTGCTTAATACGTTTTGCTAGCAACACAATTTCTCCAAGTCCAATGTAGCTATTGCAACTATTAATGCAAATTCAACCAATCATTTACAATTCTGTGCTTACTTGTAATTTTGCAACTGCAAATCTTCCACAAATTTGATGAACAGCATTGGTTTTTTTTAAATAATGGACTCTTCAGAACACATTTTTCTTTAATTTATTAAAGGATCAATTTATTTAAGAAAGAGGTTTGTTATTGTCACTGACATTTATCAACATTGTGTGCACTTTATAAGTCACTGATTTGAGTAAGTGTAGTATTTTTTTGAAATTGTTGTGAAATCTAGTGCTTCGTATAAGGCTACTTAAAAATACTAAAAACAGTTTCAACTATTTTTGCATATTGAATTGTTCCCGTAATTAAGCCTTACTATCAGCCTTATTTGCTTTCTGTCTTAAAATTACACATTAATTTTCCACTGGCCATTTCCTTTTTTTTTCTCCATTTTCAGTTTCCCTTTGCTTTGCCCCCTTTTCCCCCTCCTCCTTCTCTTCTTCTCTCCCGTGTGGGGTCATTTTTCTTTCACGTCATCTTTTCAGATGTCACACCTGAGCAACGTGTCTCTCTCTGCTGAAGATCTATGGGCCCTGCATTTCATATTTTCAGCTTATTTACCTCGTCGTTTGTTTTCATTTTTTTTCTCCTGACGCGGGTCATTAGACAGTTTGCCGTCGCTCTTCTCAAATCTCCACCACACAAACACTCATACTTTACAGCTGTGTGAGTTTCGGTGCTCGCAGGCAGCCATAGGAGAGAGGAGGAAATATGTTCCCACCACATGCTGATTTACTGCAAGCTGCTGCTGGAGGCTGATGGATATTTGTTTCCATGCAGCCGCCTGCAGTCAGATGGAGGCTGTTGCTACGTCTTCCTGATGAGCTCTAACATCCTCGTATGGAAAATTTCTGCTCAGATGTTGTTTATGAAGAAAGAAAAATCAAGGTGTTTGTCTCAGCTGCACCATGAATCATTATGGAAAGGGATTACTTCTCAGGACATGTTGTAGTTAAACAATGTTAAAAACAAGCCAGAACAGGTGTAATGTCTCCAGTGAAACTGCTGTGACATTAAGATGAATACCTTTTAACGGCAACTCTCAGCACAAATGCTCTCACAACTAAGTAGGATATAAAGTAATAGTTGGGGGACTTCTGGTTTCTAAAGCCTGTCTCGTTGCTGCTGTCAAGATGACATAGTCTGGAGAACTCTGTTCACTAAAGTCTTATTCCGTTAACATTAGCCTAGATTGTATCTGCAAACAAGCTAATGTATCAGAATGACATCCAAGCAGTATTCCGAAATCAGAGTTGGGAGACTTTTTTTGTAGACTGAGGCCCAAGTAACATAGTCGGGTAAAAATGTAGGCCTCTCGTACACGCAAACTGCACTTAAGGTCACGGAAGTCTCCTTCCAGGGTGACGATTTCAAGAAACTTGAAGGTGTTCGTTTAAAAAGGGAAAGCAGAGTTTTGGGCTTGACGTCACCCTCTGCACAGGTTTTTATTACGCAGTCACTTTTATTTACATGAGAGTAATGCAATGGCAGACACCACACTAGTGCTGGTGATAACGTTGCTAACCAGACTTACACATACATCCACAGTTGCTCTCATAATGTTGATGAGCAGAAGTACCTGAATGGAAATTTTTTGTAAATTAAATGACCATTGCAGCTGAATGCTGAGAACATGTTTTTCAAAATATTGTTTTTTGAGCAACTGCAATATAGATAGAAAATCTTGTTGGCTTTTACTTTCCAAAAAGGGCTTCCCAAAGTGCAACCTACATTTGCTAATAGTAGGGATGCTCGATATTGGCTTTTCTACCGATATCCGATATTGTCCAACTCTTAATTTCCGATACCGATATCACCGATACCGATATATGCAGGCTTTTTACATCAAAACTGTTAGGTAACAACAACATAAAATATCTCCTGTGGAATTAACACATTATGCCTAATTTTATTGTGATGCCCCACTGGATGCATATGTGAATGAAACATGGCTTTCCAAATGTACACACTGAGAAAAATAAGAGAACAACTTAAATTATGGAAAAAGTGCCATATTTATTTAGTGTTAGAGAGAAACCTCAACAACAAACAGCCTCAAACAACACCACAGACAATATAAAAAAAGGATGAGGCATATCTTCAGTCCATTAGTTGTAAACAAACATAGTCAATGAATGACTGGCCATAACTTGTCAAATAATATTCAAACTGGGCTCAATCTCTTTTGAGAGTAACAAAATCCTCTCTCCTGATGCCTCCAGTACTCCAAAGGGCATCCTTTCGAGGGGATGGCTTCTCCTAGGTATGCATGCACCTAAAGAAAGAATAAAAAGACAGGGAATAAATGTATAATAGAATTCCTCCATTTCTTTAATAGAATTTCTATTATTTATTTTTCTTTGAAGCACTGACTGCCAAATGGTTATTGTATTCATTGCATGTAATGTATATTTTTAATGTGATGCACTCAGCACAGCAGATTCAATTTAGTTTGATGATTAGAGTTAATCAATTACTCACCTGCGCTGTCTCGCTTGTAGGTGCTTGAGCTGCAACTTCATTCTCTGCAAGGATTTCTTGGTACAAGGATTTCAGTTGACTCTTTAAGCAACAACTGTGTGGTTTTCTTCGGTTTCAGCTGTTGCTTCTTTTCATCACTTTGCTGCGCAAATGTAGCAACTCCGCGTGATTCTTCTTGACATGGGTTATTAAAATTGATGTATTAAAGGAAGACACCTTGTTTCCTCCTCGCATAACCGACGCTTTGCAGTCATTGCAAATTGCAAATTTATTGTCCGTAGTTGACACTTGGAAATAGTTCCAAACCACGGACACCTCATTCACCGGGTGAGCTAACTTGTTAGCTACGAGTCCAGCGTGTCGTATTTGTTGTTGTTAACGTCATCAAGCGCGCACCCATAAACGTCTCGTGCTGCGTTCATACAGACTCGGAAATTCCAATATCGGTTCCAATATCGGTTGTAAAAATCCGATACCGATATTTCCAAATATTACATTTTTAAGTCAATATCGGCCGATAATATCGGCCCTCCGATATTATCGGACATCCCTAGCTAATAGTCTTCAGTCATAAAGTGGAAATTACTGAGCCTAACTTTCATGTGCATTTTCAGTATCTGTCCAAAGTCTGATTGCAAACTTTATACTCTACTGTGTGTGGGTCGTGAATACACTATTCGTGTTTTTTTCTGTAATACTGTGTTTCATGAATTTTACATGTTGTGCAGTAATTCAGCAGATGAGGTCACAACATAACACCGCTCCTGAACAAATAGGCCTTTAATTTGCTTTTTGATAGCAGGGCAATGAAAAGTACTGTATAGTGAGTTATAGGCATGAGAAAATAAGCTTCCCTGATCTTTATGCTCCATTATCTGTAATCCTTTTACACACACGCACACACATGCAGAGCTGCAGCAGTGTGGACTGGTTTACGACGTGAACTGTGGAGTCCACTGGTTTGTAAAGTCTTTTTTCCTGCACGTCGGCAGTAAAAGGTTAACAAGCTGCCTCTGATAAATGGAGGCAGTAAGAGCATGATGAGGTTCAGTGTGATATTCCCTCTGCTAACAGCTTCACATCAGCGATTACTGCCAGAGGTTAGCAGCACGGTCAGCTAAAAACTGTGGACTAACTAGGAGAGAGGTCAATAAAAAAGATCAACACAGAATCCAGTAGCTCTGTTTCTTTGGGGAATAACGGAGAGTTTTCAGGGTCAGGATTAGCTTTTTAGATTAATATAACTGCATAAATCTGAAGAGCAGTCCTTCATAGGTTAGTTCATAATTATATCTGTCTTTTCCTCCAATTAGTGCACCTATGGCTGAATGAATGAATTTACTCTATGAATAGTGAACGTATGGATGTCAGATTTATCTGTGTTTCAATTGGTGCATGCACTAACAGCATGTGAGTGTCATATCACAAAATTTGTTCACACTTTGAGATCTGATGCTTTTATTTTGAAGGTGGAGAAATGGAAGTTCAATGCTTTTTATTATTAAGTGTGACAGTAGTGAGACACAAAGTTTTGATTCTGCTGTTAATCGTGGACTGTAAATATTAACAAACGAAGCCTGAGTGAAGTCAACCATCTGTTACTGCAGGGGGGCTTTGGATCACCATGCTGGAAGTGCTCTTTGTCTCTTTTACATTTTAATTGGGTTTTTTTTACTTTGAATTTACTCTTGATTTGTAAGTATTTGCTGGACAGGTACCATACAACATTTCACTGACTAAATATAACACGTATAATTGTGTATGTGACCAATAAATACAAATTGAAACACCCTATATTTTCGCCATCTCTCCGATGTACTTATTTATTTTTGTTTGCTGCCCTCTGCCATTACAGTGATATCAAAAACTGGCTTCAATCTTGAAAATACAGCAGTTTTGTTATGGTTAGTGCTTCTCAAATACGTACTTGGTTGAGTTCAATAAAATACACTTTGAAGGTTAAGTTTAATCTCAATGTAGACTTTTAGTCTGGGATTTTGTTTTATCTTTCCTTCCATTTTCAACCTCCAAACCAAACAGGGCTAAACAATACAGCTAACACAGAAATGCCAAAGATGGCAGTTTCTTGAGATTCCACTCAAGGTTGCTCCAAAAGTGAGTTAGAGCTCCATGTTAAAATGTTCAACTTAACCGCAGAAACTGTAAAACATATTTGCCTATTAAACTATAATTTAACATAAAAAATAATTTGTGAGCTTGTTTATCCTCCACACAGAGAGAAAAATAGATTCCTTTCATGTTTAGCAGTCTGCTGACATCATTTGCTCCAAAACAACAGCAATAAACTCTCCAAAGTTTCAGACATGATCAGGAATTGCTCCGTTTAATATCCAACAATTAGTGGCAAGTTCATTATACTGCGCAGAAATTTAAAAAAATGTCTTTGCGGTGGAGAAAAACAAAAGTGGCATCCTCCAAGGCTTCATATCAGAAACCATCTGGATGGGAGTTTGGCTGTTAAACAGCGATTCCCTTCAGACACTTCATATGAAACTTTAATTAACGGGGAGAGAGTGTGATCACGGTGCGGCGAATCAGTGGCCTCAGTGTCTGAGCGGGCTGCCTGAAAAACAACAACCTTCCTGCTCGGGGAAACCTTAAAGTGGCGGTGGAGGAAGAAGAAGAGGAACTAATTAAATCTGGGTCTCGTCTTGCTGTATTCACTCAGTGCTTCCCGACAGCAGCCAGGAGGACAGAGAAGAAGGAGACGGAGCGGAGAATTAAACATCAGTGCTGTCAGTTTGGCCTGCGATGTCTTCTCGGGCAACATAGAACATTGTACTGTCCTGTTTTACATCGAATGCTAAATACAGGACTGTAAACTCAGGTGAAAGGAAAAGGTGACAGGAATAGAAGAGAAACTCTTAAAAGGGGCCCAGGCTTACAGTTTAAAGACAGTCACTCCTTTTACTTTTTCTTTCTGCACTCAATAAGAACTGGAAGACGATAGGCATCATACAAACACTAAAGGTGCATTGCAGAATAAGAAATAAAAAGCAGGTAAATTCTTAAACCTCTTGAGTCACAAATGTACACTACTGACAAATAATCTAAAATGTTTTTGTAAGTTTGGCTTCATTTAAATATTCTTTGAAAGTATAAGCAGCCCAACAAAACAAAAGCACGCTTGGTGTTTAAGCACCTGTTGAATGAGCTGAGCAGCCAAGTGAAACATCTTTTGAATACATGGGAGTTATTTTCAACAGCTGTTTTGAATTTAACAAAAATCAACTCAGTTGTGAAAACAAGCTTTTTTTTTTTCGTTGCCTCTCCTGGCAAAGGTAAAGGCCCGTCTCCCTCCTCATGAATTTGAACGAGTGATCCACATGTTCTTAACTTCTCGTTTGGTCCACTGCAATGCAGTGTTTGTTTCGCCGCCTGCAGCTGGTTCAAAATGTGGCTGCCCGTCTTCTGACAGGGAAGAGACGTTATGATCATATCACACCTGTTCTGGCTTCCTGCTGGTTTTCGGATCCAATTTAAGATTTCATTATTTGTTTTTGAATCCCTAAATGCGCTAGCACCAGAATATATATCCGAGTTGTTGCACTTCCACACTCCAGTCAGAGCGATGTGGTCATCAAAATTGTATTCATGCTACTATTTATTGTATTTTCGATTGTTTATTCTTTGTTATTTTATTTGTTGTCTTTACATTGTGTTTTTAACGCTTGTACAGCACTTTGGTCAACCAAGGTTGTGCTATAGAAATAAAAATGGATTGATTTTCACCTTGTATTATGTCATCATGTTGCAACAACAGTGGTTGGAAAAACATGATTTCAATAGGATTGTCTCTGGAGGAGTCTGTAAAGCACTCTTTTTATGAACGGAGCTCTACAAATGCCTTACCTTACAAAATGTTATCCTCAAAGAACACAAGAGTTGCTGATCTACCACTGCCTAAACCAATTCCTTGTTGTTTGAATTATGGTCTTTCAGGTTGGTTTAAAGCGGCTGTTGAACTTTTTGTCTATAACACAGAGAATGTATTTAGACAGCAGATCAGCAGCTCCTGAATTCAGATTACATAATTTACATATGAAGCAAAACTACATTTCTGTTGGGCAGTGGGCCCATCAGAGAATAAACCTTCATAGAGGCAAATAAGGTGCTGAACAAACCCATCTGGAATGACCTACACAAACACTTAGGTAACACTGCTTTCCTCTAAATGTGTAGAATTTATGAGGAATATTTATATTTAAAAAACCTTACTACGGTCTAGTGCTAGTGCGTTGTGTATTGGGGATGGTGTGTGTGTGTGTGTGTGTGTGTGTGTGTGTGTGTGTGGGGGGGGGGTTACGTGTGTTATGATCCATCTTGATCAAACCACAGTCACACAATACCAAGAACAAAGTTAAGGAGGAGGGTAGCCTCTCCTTTGCTCTGAAGGGAGAAATGACCTTTTCCTTGGATTCTTGTACAACGGAAATAAATCCTTAATGCCATCAAACAATGTGTCTTGACTCCGCCTTCTACTTACACCCAGAATCTATATTGAATCGGTGAGAGCGATATTTGACCAAAAGAATTGATGGATGAAACTGTAAAAATTACACCAAAGCGAAAAGCCTCGCCTGCAAGTGTTTTCTATTAAAAAAAAAAAAAAATCCACAAACTTAAACGCCGAACAAAAAGGCAGACACATACTGTATTTCCCATCTAATGCCCTAGATTGAAATCTTTTCAGAACTTCAAAGACTGAAAATAAAAGATTATCTAACACTTATTTCTCAGGACCAAGAGGAGCCAAATTGAAGGTGTGAATAGAAGTGAAGTGAGCTGTTCTGTCGGTGAAGGTTTTTCTTTGTGCCGCCCGGCTGAGCATTTTTTTACTCTATTCATCAGTGAGCAGAGACCAGGAGACGAACACTGATCACAACACAGTCAAGGTCTGTTGCTTCTGTCACCAAGTGGAAAGCTTTAAATCGGCCTTTTTTGTGCAGGGAGAAGTCCTTCACATCAGACTGACTGCTGTTCAGAGAGAGGGAAGAAAGAAAGGACGTGGGTGTGTGTGTGTGTGTGTGTGTGTGTGTGTGGGGGGGGGGGGTGTCAAGGCTGATGCTGCATGACTCTGTTCACTTTGTTTACGAGAAAAATGAAGCTAATATGTTTCATTAGGCATTTCTTAATGTTTTTCAGCTACATGGCTCTATCAGAGTGCAGATAACAGAGGTTATGTGAAGCCTTTTAAGGGACACACAGATTTTACAATACTTGATTTACATTAAGCTAGTTTTTTGCACAGATTTGACCATTAGAACATTTGTATTGATATTTTATTACTTTAAAAATAAAGTTAAGATGTTAAACCTCTTATTCAAATTGTACTGAGTTGGATTTTGTTTTGTTGTCATTGTATGGCAGGAAACAGCCAAGTAGCAACCTCTGTGACGTCCATCTTTTGTACAATCTATAGATATCAAAATGTGGAAAAAGGCACACTTGCAAACAGAATTGTGCACTTGAAATGCAAATTATCCAAATGATTCCCTACACTTACTTTGATTTTACATCGTTACACCAACATTGTGTGTAAACTTTTTGTGCCAAATATTTGGGCTGAACAAATATTTATACTTGATTGGTAATCACAGCTAATCTTGCATCAGGCTTGTACAACAAAATTATAATATAATAATTATACATTTTCTTCTCTTAAAATACCAACTTTAGACATTCTCATCCCTTTAAAGCTTACGTATATAAATGTCACAGGGTGAACACTAGATTTTGTAAAGAAAATACAATACTTATACTAATAAAAAAAGACAAATGTGTAATATTGATGTTGATATGAACAAAATATCAATATCACATAATTTTCCCTATTGTTTAGCCTGTATGAATTCGCTTCCCAAAACGCAGTGTATACAGAAACCATGTGAGGGGTTAAAAGGAAAAATAATTCTCAAGACCGTTTTGCTTTAAATACTATGGTTTGCTGCACTTACATGTAGAGTAACGGGGTGATGATTTTTTAAATTTCTGTGTCAGTAGCCTGAGGCAACAGATATAACAACAAACAACATGTTGGAGTGTGTTTCAGGATGTTGGGCAGCCTGTGTCACTGTGGTTGAACAGGAATAAAAGGAATGAGGTAAGCTGCAGCGATGTGTGTTAGGGGTGCTGTAATTAGCTCGGCTGTGATTCCCTCACTGCTTTGATGAACTCGTGAACATGAAACAGTCGCACTCCGAGAAGCCTCAAGCTCGACTCCGATCAGCTGATGTGCAGACAACAGTGACGTGGTCTTTGATCACAGACTCACTTTATCTGACATGCAAATCAGGCGAGCACTTCGGCGCTCAGTTTAACATTTTCACTGAGTTACATCATGACATCTGCTGGAGAGGAGCCGCCTCCGCTCTCTTATTTAAGTCAGACAGCAGCTTCATCTTAATCAGACCATCTTTGCACTGTTAAAGATTCAACTCAACAAGTCAATTTATTATGCACTGCAAAAATATTGTAAGGACCTAACCATCTACTGCACTGCAAAACACATTTTACTTCAAAAAGTTGATGATCCTCATAATCTTTAACTTTTTGCCAATATTGTTTTTTTAGGAATAGAAAGTGACCATGTTTGGATTAAGAGGGTGGCGTTTTGGTGGAGAGAGGTGTTAGTAAAAGCTTTATTGTCTGGAAATGCTAGTGCTATCTTGATTAGCGGGCTATAAACATGTGATGCATACTGAAAGAAAATCAACAGCTGATCCCCTGAGTGTTGTTTCTATGTCACTGAACTTCAAACAAGATTTTTTCAGATGGCTATTGTAGCATTTGTCAATCAGAGGCAGCTACATCCTAAATTTCATGTGTACTTGGCTCTAAATTGGGCCATGTTCTCTATAATATACGAACTGGGCCATATACTCAATGAATATCATGCTTATCAATGGTTTATTTAACCAAGTGGAAACCTCTGATATTGAAACATGAAGCCAATGTGGAAGTGCAAAATCCTGCAGTTTGTCAAGAGTCTGCTTGAGGCACACTTGTGGATTCTCAGAGTGCGGCTGTTCCATATTCATGTACACCGCATTGAAAAAGCCAGTCTTTAAAGCAGAAATTGTTCCCGATGAAACATTGGTCAGGAGGCTTAAAACCTGCCTCATCTCCAGCTTTTAGCATGTCGTTAGACTAACTTAAAAAACTAAGCACAGACAGGATTCCCAGCATGACGGGTGCCGCCAACAGGCCTCCGGAGCCCCCTTCCATGACAGATGGGTGACATCACTTAGGCTTCGTTCCTTAATATTTCCAGTCTGTGGTTTAAACGTTTTACCTTTAGATACAAATTCAAATAAATCAACAAAGAAATGCTTGGAGATTTTTTTATAGACAAAATCTTTCCTGACCCCAACCTACAGGACATTCATCACAAATAGCAAACACTTTCACACTTAAGAGGCTATTCAATCTGTCAGACAGAAATTACGAGTGCAACTTTAAGGGGTTTGTTTTGAGAATAAAGTTTTTAAAATTAATTATGCCTGAAGCACAAGACATTATTCTTTGCTCATTTCTCGCCTGTTTTTTTTTTTTCCCAAGAAACTCGTCAGCTCCCTTCTCATCTTCCTATCTTTATTTTGAATAAATTCAAGAGCGGTTGCATCAGACTGACGGTTATTCATGAAAAGCAATAGTGGATGAGGGGGAAAACACTGTTAAAAGTGAAGTTCATTTACTCAAGCTGCAGAGATAAGCGCTTCCTACTGCTACAACTATAAGGCATGTTAATCCTCACAATGTAGCCAAAACATAAACACATCATGAGGCCTTAAACGTGATTAAAAACAGCATTGGTACAAAGCGGCTACCTGCACACAAACAAACCTCCGAGAAGTCTGATAGTAAACATGATTATACTGCTGCAAATTTCACACCCGAGCTCGTCAAAAGGAATCAAAACAAGAGAAAGAGGATTTCTGAAGCTAACCCAGGCTATGCAGGCCAAAACAGACGTGATGATTATTGATCTGGTTCTCCATGGAATGAGGTCCCTCAGGTCCAAAATCTCTCGAGCAACCTGATTGAAGATCCAAAAATTGGCTGTGTTGGACTAGCTCATCATAAAAATGGTTGCATGGTAAAAATGCTAACTTTGAACCATCAGAAAATCATTCAGTAAATCTTTAAATACTTTTCATCTGAGGTTGGGTAAACTTCAGAGCTTAAACTAGGCAACAACTTCGGCCTCCTGGTGTCAAATGTCCGAACCAATCCAATCAAACGTCGGTGTCTCGCAAATCTTAGTCTTGTAAAAGTTGCCATGGGATTATTCCACTGTAGCGCTCAGAGCAACATCTATAGAACATAAATCCTAAAGTTAATCATAAATTCTCTTTACAATGGGGTGACTGCAGACGCAGAGCTGAAATGTGTTTTGGAGCATACGGTGTCAAAGGAAGGGTGGAATCATTTTAAAGGGAAAGCGTGTAAAATTTCCCTTGGCAGGATTAATACATTTCATCTTCTTCTTATATCCTTTATGTCTCGTTTCAAACTTGTGATTTTACATGTTCATTAAACACAATAACTCTTCCACCTGTGTGTCTGTGATGTTTTGCATTGATGGATGATCTGGAGGCAGACTGTGTCTCACTGCAGTTCTCATACTGTTGTTGTTTTGGATTTTGGTCGGACCGTCTCATTGGTTTTCCCCTCGGCTTCCTGTGGGATCTCTAACCTGATGTGATCGGTTTAAGTGAGGCTGCTTACCGCCCTGAATATATTGCAGAGACACCGCCTAGCCTGCATGGAAATGTTGTGCTTTAGCATACAGGCCTGCAGTGATAGGATCAAACACAGCCAGCTCTGAAATGAATCTAACACTTCAAGGAGCTGCAGCTTATCACAGCCGGCTTATCTGTGCTTTATTTTACCTGCAGATTGACAAGCGCGATGGCATCAGATCCTATCACGGACGGATGTGTGTTTAGAGCACTGGAAACACTGATCATTTCCCATAATCCTTTGATACTGAGGGAAGAAGGTCAGATCTGTACAGGAAGCAGGGATTTGGCCTCTGACGGAGATAGAAGCCGAGACGAAAAATGATAACAGACAATGGTTTGCGATATACCCATGTTAAACAGATACATGGACTCCAGACAAGCAGATGTGGAAGCATAGTTTAAGTTTTCTTTAAACACTATCTCTGTGTAGTTCAGATCCAATGCTTATCCGCACAAAGGTAGGGCAGGGTGGAAGTACACCTGCCTGACACTGGAACAATGTACGAAAGAAGTAAGGATTTCAAACTAAACAACATGTCAAAGCTGAATGATATAATCTACACTTCAAAATCCAACAGGAATCCAACATAACAAGAAGCCAAAACTAGAGTAAGTATGACTGTGAGACTGTTGATAGGAAGTGGAGGTACAGTAGTTTCTTGGTTTTAAAATCATATCAAATGAATAAATCCTCTTAACATGCACAATGTCAATCTGCCAGCAGGGGTGTCTCCACTGGTTGTAAAAAGAAGTGAGATTATGTCAGGGTCTATAATAAAATGGTCCTGTGTTTTAGTTGATTTCCTTACTTATAAACGTTAGACATAATGAGTTTATGGTCCCGTTTAGAGTCAAAGAGACCAGAAAGCAAAAGAAGGATTGATGGAACTACCTGAGATTGGTGGATAACCTTGTACTGTCCTGATGAACATTTATTTTCAGTAAGTTAATTTATACACATTATTTCATTGCTGAGATTTAAGCATACCATTTAGATCAGAAATGGACGTTGCTAACCTGTCGCTGCTCTCCAGCTCAATCATCTTACTTAATCTTAAACCTGGTCACTTCTGACTCCAAAAAAAGATGGCAAAGATGGCCAAAATGCCAAACTAGAAGCATATCTTCTAGTTCCAAAAAGAAAGGGGTTATGCTTCAGAGCTTAGCTACGCATCGATAAAGAAGTTGCAAACACAATCGCCTAATAAAAGGAGAACAGCATTCATGTCCACTTCAGGACAGTCCAAAGGGTTAACTGTAATTTTTCATTTACTACATCTTGTTCAATACAAAAGGAATTTGTCTTAGTATATTGGTGTAAAAAAACGTACACATGGGAAATAAGGCTAAAATAACAAGTACTTAAATAAAATATAAGAAGCAAAATGTCAGATATAAAGAATAATAAAAAACACACATTTACAAAGGGTACATGAATGAAAATACATTTAAAGTCCAGTGAGCATTAATGTAAGGCATAAAGAGATAGTTTCATCCTTCACATTACTGTGATATTTTCTGGCTGTGGGGCTGATGAGAGTCTGTGTTACATGGGGGGAGGGGGGAGGGCAGGGACATTGTTCATGAGGCTGACAGCTGAGGGTTTTAGCGAACTGAATTTAGCATCATGAATTACATTTGTGAATTACAACTGCACCTTGCCAGAAAAACTCCAGCTATCTGATAACTTAGCAATTAATAGCCCCACTAAAAATCCTTGTTCTATGTAGCACAGGTCTTACACATAGAGTATGGGCTCCAAAAACACCAGATAGCAATGGTCAAGATTACAAAATGTAATCCTTTGAAAAAGTAAATTTCTGCAGATACACTTTATAAGATTTTGGTTGAAATCGTCTTTTGACACATGTAATATATTGAGAATGAATGGACTCCTATGGGTTACACATTATTGTAATCTAGTATGAGTACGAGTTTTATAATTTCAAATACAGAACTGGCAGCCCTGTTTTTTTAAATTTATTTATTTATTGTGTGTCCAAAGTTTTGGTAAAAACATTTTTCAGTGAGCATCAAAACCCAAGTGGCGAGCAATGACGTTAAACACAGATGTACTAATGTTACTAGACTGCAGAGCCAATATAGAAAAGATTAATAAGATTACTTTTAAATAGGGTTGTTTTTTGATAAGAAATAAACTGTCAAGAAGAGTAAAATGTGTCAACATAAGAACATGAATGTTCTTACAAAGGACTTAAAACTCTCATGTCGGCACCTGCTGCCTGATAAGACATGAAGCTGTTGTACTTTTCTCTTCTTCTTCTCTTGCTATTCAGGAATAGCCTCTTTTGTTAAATTCATGCATTTCAGGACCATCATGACGGGCAGAAAGGTCTAAAATGACAGCTGAGAGGTGATGGAGGAGCAAAGTGCAGCGTTATAATCGCTGTGTGAGAAACGGCAGAAAGAGAAAAGAAATACACTTAAAGTCGCAGCCAGTACAGATCCGTCTGACATTTGGAGGCGATGAGAGTGTCACCCTGAGTGGGTGGATAACAGGAGGACGCTGCTGAAATATTTGACTGCCATGGCCAAACTTTACTCAGGCAGGGGAGCCACGACCAGAGCAGGAAGGGGCAGAACATAGACTCATTTACAACAAATTATTTTAATGGAGTGACTCTTTGGTTTCCAATTTTACCAAGTTTTCTAAAGGGGATGTAGGTCTTGAAAAATGTGCACAAGGACCTTCCCCTAAGGACATCAGGAAAGTGTTTACACCTGAGTTAATCTGGCCTCATATGATTTAAGCCTCCACTCTCTTCCCTTACAACAGCAAGTGGAAGGAGGAGCTGCAGCTGAAGGAGCTCTGAGAGAAACAGGAGCACAGGTGCTGACAAATGGACTCAAATCATTTACTTGAGTTAAAGTGTGACAATTTTTTTTATGTAATATGAATTTAAAATCTGTTTTAACGTTTAATGATAGACTGAGGTCTAAACGATATAGTCTTATTTAAAGGGGGAAAAAAAACCTCAGTGGAGATCAGAGTAGATCCTCTGAGTTATACTGATCTCCTTCGTTTGTTCCTGGCCTGCTTGTAAAAGTCCCGGTCCTGTAGGCTTCGTCCCTGGCCTGATGCAGCTTCCTGAGATGAGGTGTAAACCAGGGCTTGTTGTTGTATGTATGTATATGTTTAAATACAGGACGTCGAAAAATTAATGTTTGTCAAAGCATCTTCTTTCAAACATACAGGCTAATTTTAACCTAAATGTATACAGATGTAACATGAACAAAAGGAAATAAAAAAGTCTCCCGGCTTTCCAGCACAACGAGACCACACAGATCTACAGTGAAATTAATCACCAGTCCGTCTGTGAGCGCATACAGTACGGCCGCTCCATGCATATTTCATTCATCTCTTCCACCCCACGACTCGATCAATCCTTCATGAATAAGAAAACAGACCCATTTAAACTGAAGACTCATTTGTATCCGTCCCAATTTCAGGCATCGGCCGTTGTAACCCTCCAACACCCAATCACTGTACCCCAAAGAGCAGCCTCTTTAGACCTCTGACACATTGGAGAGGTAACAACTATACAACCAACTTTTTAGATTCCCTCAAATCTTTCTTAATTCTTAAGATGATTTTACACATGCTTCTAAGAGGTTGAAGAAGAAAGAGTTGTAACTTCTTTAAGTCTTAAACATCTTCAAGTTTGCGGCGCTTAAATGTTTGAATTCTCTGACCAGTTCACACACAGTACACGATTCCACCCTATGCTCAATGTTTCAGAGCTGAAATCCGATGAGATTGTGAAAACTTTGATACAATAATAATAGAAATTATCCCAGCAGACTGATTGAAAAGTATTTTAAACAATACAAACATGTTCGTACAGATGTTAAAACTTTAAAGTACACATTATTGTTGAAACAAAGATAATATTTAACCAAATAGCAAAGTTCATATCAAACCTTAATTATTTAATCGAAAACAGTAGTGAGTTTGTGTGCATTTCCCCTTTTGGAATCATTCTTTTTTTCATATCTTTGTCTCCCTCCCTTTCTCTCTCCACTTAGCGAATCAGTATTTCCATCATGCTGCTGTTTGATTTGACACAGTACCTTTAGTCGCCGCTGTCGGAGTCACTTTGCAGAATTCGCTTTTGATGACTTTAATATCTGCAGTGACCCGCTTCCTGTGTGCGACCAACTGGTTTCCCCTCATAAATTATCCGTCCTGCTGCTGGGAAATAATAAACATCAGAGCGACGGCGCAGAGGATTACTAATGGGCTGCAGCTGAAGATCTGCGGCTCAAGTGATCCGTCAGGAGAAAGAGGGAAATAATAATAAAAATAATAATAATAATAATAGTGCCACAGTCAGACGGGAAAATGCAGCTCAATGTATGTGTGTGTTTGTGACACAGCTGACACCCGATAAATACCCCATTTCAATTTTTAAAGCAGTCAGGATGATAAACAGTCAGCAGGCTCCACGCTCACCTGTGTTGATGCATGATGTCGCTCTCGCATGACAAAGCGGCCGTTTAATCAAAAATCTGTCGGAGTCCTGGTTCGAAGGGACGCCATGATGGCAGCAGGAGACAGAGGGGAGGAGAAGGGGGAGACACTCTGCAAAATAAATGCACAACATATCTTAAAGGATTTCAACATATACATAACATATTGGATTTAACAATCAAACAAGCAGAGGAAAAAAACTCTTTTTTGTTTAACCTGTAATTAAAGACTTCAGAAACGCAGCATGAATCAATGCATTGTGTAATACTCTACCAACTAAACTTTTCAACATTGTAGTTCCTGGAATTAAAATCAATTGGCCTCTTCATTATTACTATTATTATTTTGTTTTGCCTTTGTGTAAATATAGGAAAGTGGAGTCAGAGATCAGGTAGGGAGAGAGTGGATGATGACATGCAGAAAGGTAATATCTGGCAGAATAGAAACAAGTTGCCGGGTGTGAATGCACAAATTAGGCTCACTGTATCTTTTTCCCTTCGTTGGTGCACCTTATATCCGACAGTAACAACTCCAATTTGTTCCTCTAAATGACTTTGTTGAACTGATTTTCTTGTGGCGTGTTTGACAGTTTTAGAGGTCACATTTCAGCCGCAGCGCCGGCAGTAACAAACAGAGCGGTGTGGATCCAATAAAAACAATAAGAAAATATAATTCAAAGCGATGAGTACGCTTCATTTTTACATCTTAAAAACAAAACTACGCAGCTCTGTTGAAGGATGAACTAAAATATCAGTAAAGAAAAGAGAACTCTGATGAATGTAGACTTATTTACATGCTTTGTAAGACATATTCATAGAGGTTGATCTTTAAATCCAGAACTGCTCCCATGGTGATCCACCCTGGAAGAAGTGACGGTTACCTTGGTAGCACTAAAAACTCAGAGTTAACCCTGAAGCTACCTCGATAAATGAAAATCCTGCTTCTTAGTTTTAAGAGGTAAAACAACTTATTTTTTATTACCTTTTGTGTGACTGATGAATTCATGATTCGTTTTTTCCCCTGCTGACCATAAAAGTAGTTTAAGTGCACTTGAGAACTATGAACACTGAATTTTACTCAACATAAAAACAAGCTTAGCTTCTCCAAACATAGCTAACCTTAGTGTACTCCAAGTCCCTCTTTACTTTCACCTTTCTGTAGGAGGTACGCAGATTGTTAGTGCCAAAGAAAGATTCTCCTCAAACTGGAATCATTATCAAATTACACACGTTACATTTTAACACAGAAATGTACGATGGTCATTTTTCTTTAGTGCAATTCTATTCTGTACATGGCAAATATTTTGCATGTTAAGCTTTTTTCCAGTATATTCAAATTTTTATCGTGTTATCTTTATATACTTTATTAATCCCAGAGGGGAAATTCTGGTTAGGACTTGCTCGAGAAGTGGTCTGGAACCTCTCCAGCTATCAGACCAACTTCTGAGGTCCACATCGTGACCTGAACTGGCGGCCCAGTTCAGAAGAAGGTGATATTTTCTTGCCTGAGCGATAACATTTAATTCATAAAGTCTAGTCTTTTCAATCTGGAGTCCAAATGTGCGTTCGTGAAAAATCACAATTCAGATATTGGTAAGGTATAGTTTGTTTTCTTGCTGGAATAACTTTTTTTCTGAAAATAAATAAAAAGTCATTCTCATGGGCAGACACACAGCTGTTTGACTTTTACTGGTGTTTAGAAACTGTGGCTGAGATGAGAGATGAAGGGAGGTAGAGGAGAGAGAGAGAGGTCGTGTTGTGATTAGAAGGCTGCAGAGATTAAAACAAACTAACAGTCTGTGACTGTCTTCTGGCGCTGTCTCATTCTGTTTTGATGTCGGAGGCGGAGTGGCGTCCTCTGTGGCCTGCTGACCCGTCTGATGCCACTCTAATTGGTCTTCTTTAATTAGCCTGTTGCCCTCCGCTGCAGAAGAAGAAAAAGAGGAGGAAGATTTGGCGGGCTGAGGGTTTTTTCTGCGACTCAGTTCAGGGACCTCCTGATTGGGCCCTCAGATTTCCTCACAGCGAGTTAGCCTTTTAGTTTCACCTGAAAAGGCGAGGAGGGATTTCTGGAAGAGTGAGAGTTTGTAACAGAGCAGCTGTGATGGTGCTTCTGTCAGACAGCTTGTTGTTTGTTTTCTCCTCCTCTTGGTCCTCAGAGGGGTCTCTCTACTGGCAGAACAAAACGAGAGCATTCTAATTTAAGCTTTATCTGATTTAGCTGTAAATTAAATGTGCTTATTCCTCTGTTGTTCTTAAGATTGCTCTGCATTAGCACGACCCTTTGGTTTGACTTCTTCCTGAAAAGCAATCATTTCTCCCTAACCTGATCTCTGTAACCACATTTGCTCTCTTCAGCACATAAAAGGGCGGCCCCAGAGCGGCAGATCAGCCTTTACCTGAAACCTGAAGCGCTGGTTGAAAAGCGGAGGAGGAAATAATGTCAAAAAATGTTCTGAGCTTTGAGACATTTGGGAGTTTTCCTGCTAAATTTAGAAAAGAAGAAGAAATCAAACCACTGGCCTTCACTTTTACATTTTTGCAACACACAATTGGAGCTGCAAAACTAAAATCTACTTACCATAAGTGTAAAAGATGCACCCTCTCCTCTTTAGCAGGAAAACATCTGTAAAAAAAAACATCCACCCTGTCTGCTTTCAGCCTTCAAATGCGTTGATAAGCCTCACCTGTGCAGGTGTGACCTGATTTAACCAAGTGGGTGGAGCCAAAGTGAGATGTCATATTTAAAGGTAAACCTGGGCTAAATCCTTTTAACCTCTTTTGGTGTCTGATTGATTAGATACACTTTATGAATTGCTCATTGCTTAACTCTCTCTGATTTCTTTCTCTATCCACTGGCCTGTCTCTAAAACAAAGGCATGCAAAGTCCAAAAATAAACCTTGAAATAGTTGTCATCTGTATAATCTCTTTTGTGTTTAAGGTTGCTTCTATCCTGTTACACATTTCTTTTATTTGTGTCAGTTTTTCTTTGTGCAGGATGCGCCATAAAAATAAAGTTGCCTTGTCCTGCCTGTAGATGACCTGGTATCTTTTAGATTTTTGAATAATTGACTATATTGTTTCTGTGTCAATATTTTGCACAATCCTGTATAAACTGTACTCTTCCATTATGAAAAATATATTTATTTAACAGTTCTTTCCAAATTTGTGCAATAAAAATAAATTATATTAAAAGATATTTTGTTTAAATTTTCTATTGAACTGTCGCAGTACTGCTGTTTACTGGCCATCAATTTGTTCTTTTTCTGTATATATTTGTATAACAAAAAAGCACCAAACAGATTCCTGGTACGTCTAAACTGACTTGATAAAGTGACTGTATGCTTCTGTCAGTCACTGTTTGCAGCTCGGCGTCTCAGAGGATTTTCTGGTGAACTGAAGGTTAAATCACAATCCTGGATGATGGAGAAAGGAAGATGAAGCATCTTCTTCTGTATCTCCTCTCAGATCAGCAGCCTCCACAAGAGCCTCCTCGCTGTCACTGATGATGCTGGGAGTTGGGGCGGGGTGCTTCGGGGTGGTGGTGGGGGGGGTGTCCTGTGAGCTTGAATTGGGCCTGGCAGGCCTTAATGCAGCTGTCAGGCGACCTGGTCCAGCGATGCATTCCCTGCTGCTCTGTCAGCGTCATCGCCAAGATTATACGGCTTTTAAATGAGCAGCAGCCGTGGGGAACAGCAGCCGGGGAACGCCTGTCGCCGCGGCAACATGATCCATGATTTGCCATGCCATTAATCTCCGACGGGGAGATCTGGGCCGATTTGTCCTCGCCAACAAATGAAGCTGTAAAACTTCTCCTTGTCCCTGAAAGTGTCTCTGTGAGTGAATCTGGTTGACAGGAGCAAGACGACGCCGACCAATCCACCAATCAAGAGCAGGGATCTATACAGGAAGTGACCACTTTGACTCAGTGGGGGAAAAGAAAGGGGACACAACCCTCGAATTTATGAAAGATGGATGGATGGGAAATAAATTAAAGGTTGGAAAGACTATAATAGCAGGGGTCGTCAACCCCGTTTAATTGGTTACATTTAGTCAACTTATGAATCAAAACAAACAAAACAGCTGAAATAAACATGTAAATACATGTGCCCCCAAACTACACACCAGAAATAACTGACATTATTTCAGACTGGACAGGAGCATCCCCTTTTATAGGCCTACCCTATTAGTTAGATAAGGCTTTCAAGGTGCCTATACCACTGCTGTTCATTATTAAGCATGTCACCTGCAGTATATGTCAAGTTGCTACTACGTTATCATTAAAAAAAAATTAAAAAAAACCTTTTCCAGGAATCTCAAAAGTCTGGGATCTTTCACATATTCATCGTCTACATAAATGTAGTTATGAGACACAAATCATTGACTTTAGCAGTTTAGCGATCTTGCTTATTTGAAGCTGAAAATGCCCATATTTGGAGATGGGGCTGCTAAAGCTAAAAAGTCAGGACCGTGGCTAATTTGTAAGCCTGCGAATGAACGAGGTGTAAAGATTTTTTAAACACACCAAGAGAGCTTTGCAGACACTCAATTTTTTGAAAGCAGCAATTTAATTGAGAAAAGTACGTGTTTTAGACCAACAAACAGTAAAAAGAAAAAACCTACTGTCGTGTGAAACTTCAGTCAGTTTCACCGAGATAATTTTCATAAAAAAATATTCTGAAAATATTACAAGATGTACTCTGTACGACAACATTTAAAACCAAAGTGATGTAATTTTTTCAAATATATTTTTGGAGGTAAATGGTAAAGGTTATACATTCATGACTTGTAAGCCTGTATTTTTATTGGTAGTATGTTTTACAGTGTACAGTCTGTTTCCAGCTCTCCTGCTGCTCATCCAGGGTCATATATCATCTCATCATATGTTTGCAAACACTCTTCGTTCTCAGGCCCTGTGCCTGGCCCTGGGGCCCCCCTGAGAGTCCTGGAGGAGCTTCTCAAGTGTTCCTGCTTTGTTTTGTTTCCTTTTCTGTCTCCTTTCATGGCGACCATTAGGCAGCCAGCCAGCAGCGGTGACAGAGGGTGTTGTTGTTTTGTCCAAACAGCTGCGACAGCAACTGCAGCCTGAGAGAGAAGTTTTAGTGGATGAAGAAGGACCCTAACTGGTCTCTAAGGCCCCCATAATCCTCATCTCTCCCCTCTGCATCCAACAGAGCATCATGGGGAGGACGATCTGCTGCCCAAGGGAAGGGCTGCAGCAGCAGCCTTGTGGGATTTATGTCCTACATTAGCTGTTCCTGCATTAAAAGAAAACATCTCAAGATGAGTTTTTAGTCCTTCTTTCCTTTTTTCTTGAGGAAGTAAATCCCCGGCTGCTTGCTACACACACGCTTTAATTTTAAATCCTCACAGTGGCTAAAAAAAGAGTAATGGGACATCTTCCAACAGAGTAGAACACAAGTTTCCACTCAGAAACAGAAACCCCCATCAAAAACTACCGTAATTTTGTTTTCTCTGCTTTCATGTTACATTCTCATTTAGTCGCTCCTAAAATATCTGCTCTGAGCAGAATCATGTTTCTGTAGCAGAATTCACTGGCAGGTTTCTGGACTTTCACTTTTGACTTTAATGCTTACAAACTTTTAAAATGTATCAACCAAGATCATTTTAATTACTGTACAATATTACAGCTCTCTTTGTTGCTGAGTTACAATATACAACTTCTCTTCTCCTTTTACGACGGTTAGGTTGGTTGTAACAGTTGGCTATAATAATAATAATAATGTGCAAATCATGAAAATAATGTCAAGAATTGATGCCATGACACCAACAGCAGTTGATAGACCTCGAAATTGTAAGTGAGATTAGTTTCTCCCGCGCCATTGTGGTTGACAAAGCAGATATCGTAAGTCCCGTCACTTCTTGATTTGAACAGGTCAGTGAGTGACCAATGACATTCATGAGTGCAGCAGTGCTCCAGAGTTGAACATGCAGCTCTGTGTGTGCATGCATGTCTCACTGAACAAAGCACAATGTTAATGCACAGAATGGGACGAGAATTTTCTGCTGTTGCATAATCAATATGAATGGTCTAAGATGTAATGACAACTGAGCTCAACAAGAATCACAGTCTAAAAAAGTGACTTAAAGTGGACACAAGTTGATCCATCAAGGATTATGTTGCAGAAAATTAAAGCCTGTTTGACTGCTGCAAGCTAAAGAAATATACTTGAGTGAACCAAAACATTTTTTTTCTATTTAATTTGGAAAAAAGAACTGGAATGACCCTTTAATATAACATTTTTAAAGGGTCCAGTATCATAGAAGTAGACAAGGTAAGTTCATCAATCGCGCACCTTCTGATCTTAATTCCATGGAGGACTGTCCAGGTAAAGTCACATCCTTGAATGTTTAAAGGGATACTTCACTCATTTGCATGAAGCTGTGTATGAAGCTGGAAGTTTTCTTCATGTGATGCAATATGACGCTTTTTGCATCACATGAAGAAAACTTTCAAGTAAAGAAAAACACATTTTTCTTGTCTCAGGGCAAAATGAGGGTTGGATTCATGACCATTCAACACTACTACCATGTTTCTAATGATGCACAGCTTCATGTAAATGGATGAAGTATCCCTTTAAGGAGTGAATCTAAAATCTTCACTTCAACAAGTGTTTTTTCATGATGGGGTTTGTTTAAATCGATGAGTTGTTCAGAGTGAGGTGAGCGGTTTTAGTCTCTGCAGGAAGTCAGTGGATGTTCAAATACTACCACTAGTGTACTTTTGTTGAAGTGAAGTTATCCACACATTGTTCCAGCTTTTGGTGTTGACAGAGCATTGATGTTCAACGTGGCAGCGCTCCATTCTTGCTGTCTTTGTGCTGTTGTTACGAAACATTGAGGTTAAAAAAGAACTCAGATCAAGTGCGGTGGAGAGGTGTGACTAAAAAATCTGCTTGAGCGGAGAATCAAACCTCAGCTGGAGGTGAAGAAGCTCTTTAATCCTCTCACAGTGCTTTAATGTTTGCAGAGACACGGCACCATCTCTTTGCATTTGGATTCAGCCGCGACACGTTCATGAGATGTAACTTTATTTGTCTTTATTGTTTCTGTTTATACACCTTGTTTGCGGAAAAATATGTGGTTGTGCTGATATGGTTCTCAAGAGGAGTCAGCTTCAAGGCTTGTATTCATATTTCTAAGATTTTTCCTGGTCATGATGATAGTTTTGAAAGTGAAACATCATAGACCGTCATGTGTTTTACAGTAGACGCAAATTTGCTTTTTTTTCCCCCAATCTCTTCTTGTGCTGTGCTCATGTTCACAAGTCAGTCAAATAGTTTTACAAGGCAGGGAGATTAACAGCAATAAGGCTGCTTGAAAATCCAATTGCACTGCTTAGCATGTACTTCAAAATGCTCACTACATTATTCCTACTAAAGGAACCAACTATTTTTTTGTTTGTTTTTTTTGCGATTTTTCCCCTTTATTTTTTCAGTCCATTCATTAAACTTGGAGTCATTGTGTTGAACCTCCTTGTTGAACGCTGATCAGCCCTGAGTTCATTTAAGTGTAAATAAAAGACCAACTTGTTCTTGATTTCCAATGAAATACATTAATTTTGCACTTATCAATGCTTCTGTTAGCATCAACTTTTCCCAGTAGAACAAAGTCCGAACTTCCAGAGAAACTTCTCCTGGAGGATGAGGCAAACTGATCAGAAACAAACAGGTGAGGGGTTTGATCCTGAGAGCATAAAGACATCTGTAGCATTCACAGAGTTTACAAGAGTTGGATGAACGGTGGGGTGCGGAGAGAAGAACAGAGAACGAAGCCTCGGGGAAGTACGGCTGCTGAAAATCAAGTGTTTTTATGTTTCTTTCACTTTTCCTGAGGCTGAACAGGAGATTTCTACAGTACAAGAACTCACCTGAAGGTTTCTGCTGAATCTGAGAAAAATGTTGTCCTCTCTAAAACAACTAAAGAAATGTTTCAAACCCAGAAATCTGTCCACATCGATCGGCTTTAAATGGAAACATCAGACCAGCTGTAACTTTGCTCATGATGGATTAATGTTTGTAGATAATCTAACAAAGGGAACAGCATTTTACCTGCTTTTTGTAAAGTGTCTTGAAATAACATTTGTTATGAGTTTAAGCTATCCAAATGTTCCCATGTTAACTGTTTTTGCACCAATACACATTCCTTGCAAAGAAAATCTGATTCTGAAAAAAAAAAAAAGATTGATACAGATTGATTTAAACAGCATAGATTCACCTGGAAATGAACATAAAACAGGAGAGAAAACAGCAGGTACAGGCAGTAGATGGAGAATGAAACAATGTATCCTTATAAATAACACAAGTATAAAAGAGGTACCATGAACCTCATTTTGTGGTGTTTTAGTCAGGATATAATATATGTTATGTTTTGACAGTCTTTATAAGTATCATCAGATTTTCAATGGATCCACTTCATCAACACATACAGCGGCAGCAGCTTGGATCACACTTGAAACATCTTGCATGTGCATTATAAATATAGAAAATCGCAAACTCAAAGATATAGCTTTCCATGTTTTCCCTTTTTAATGCTTTTATTTGGTTTCCAGAGTTTATCCTCCAAACACACTCTGATTTAATGATCAAGCTCATGTGTCTGTGTCAGTCTGCTGCATGTTCAGCTTTCATTATCACTGATACTGAGTAGACTTTGGCCCCTCCATGCCTGTTCTCCCTCTGCCACATTAGTCTCCAGGATCACAGGGGGAAAAAAACACCAAACTGTTTCCAAAACCTCCAACATGTGCTACCACCACTATCAAACTCAATCATTTAGTCTGGGGAAAAAAAAAAAAAAGTGCAGATGGGCTCAGAAATCTAGAGCCAAAACAGAAACCAGAATCTAATATCTTGCTGTGAGAGCAAACAGTTTCTGTTGACAAGCAGGGAGAATAATCACAAACCTCTAAGTGCCAGCTACATGCTCCTGATGTCCCTACCTGACACATGACGTGGATCATACTAAGGATACAACAGTATCAATGGCATGCCCAGATATTCTGTTTATCAAAATTCATCTCATCCCAACTAAATATTCCATTAGTACAGTGACTCTAAAGAGGAGCAGTCTTACCCACCATTTCCACAGGATCTGTGGGCGCCGTGTTCAGTTCATACAACTCACTGAGTGGAAACGGGCATAATGCCTTGTTCTTCTTAACACCTCAAAGGCTCCAGAAAACACTCATTTGTTAACCTTGACTTAAGAGTCAAGTTAACCGTATGCTGTAGTTAGCTGCCACTCTTGTCAATCATTGTGTTGACACAGCGGGCGCTGAGGTCGTTCTCCGGAGCAGGCCACCGGCGCCACTACACTGCTGCGTTTCAGATACAGTGAAGTCTGAGTCTATTTTCGAGTACACTGCAGGCACACGTCCAACTGGACAGAATATGACAACCCAGACAGGAAGACAGAAATGCACCTGGTAATTTCAAAATAAAACACAAAGTACAGCCTCGTGATTGTATTTTTCATCACGCCACATTACAGCATATGTGAAAACAGGTACCAAATGAACAACAAATCACCATCAGAAAAACAAAGCAACATGTTGTTTGCATGTTTTTTCTCTTCATTCCCGCATGATCTTGTAGTCCTCCTGTGATGTGTGCACAGCTAATCATGGGTTCGCTTCCCTACGCTAAAGTTCCAGAAACGGATGCAGTAGGGATGGGCGTACACCGAGTATGTGTGAATTTGGGGGTAACACATAACCAACTCCTCAAAGTGCCACATCACAATAGAACTGGGTGGTTGTACATGAAGTAGATGCAGGAGGCAGGTGATCTGTGTCGTTCCATATTCCAGCACATTTAGGTTAATTACAAAAATTCTCAATCACGTTATGTTGCGTACAAAAGTGATGGTTGCAGCTTCACTAGGGTGTGTGGTCACTTGTCTTGAATTTAGGCTTGACATTTTAGCTTGCTCAAAAAAACCTACATGATTCACATTGAATGAGATTTGTGTTTATATGTAGGGGAGACATTCAAATACACAAGTAAAAGCTGTATTCCGGTGTGACAGGGCGTCGGAGAAAGAGTGAAAGGAAAAAAAGAAAGAACGGTGAGAAGGGGCGAAGGAAAAGAACTAGAGAGGCTTTAAGTCGTCTTCCTCTCTCTTTGTGACGCCAAATCTGCCGAGTGGATTAACCCAATCTTCCATTTATTCTTCAAAGCCAACTCTGCTCAGTCATCTCCTCCTCTTCCTTCTCTCCCGTCCATCTTCCTTTTTTTTTCTTTTTAAAGCTGCAATTTTTTCAGCTAAATAAAAACCTCTAGAAAGACCTGAGCAGCGACTTTAAGATGATAACATGCAAGAAAACACACAGAGGCACTAATAGTTCCAAACAGACAAGAATAAAGAGTGGCCATGTTGTTGTGGTTGTCCTGTTATATGCCCTCTCTTAAAGCCAGAGTAGCGCTTATCGTCTTCAGAGCATCAGTGTTTAAATCATGAAGAGGAAATCAAAGGACTAAATTCATTCATTCGTCCTCTTCACTTGATTCTCAGAGTCAGTGGTTTTGATTGAAGACTCTGTCTAAAGGTGACACCTGATTGACAATGACAGATGTTATTTGAAGTCTGTCTGTCAAGTTAATCACAGCCCACAGAAGGGGGGTTTAAAAGTTAGTTATAAAACCTGCTTGAGTCGACAGAGCTCAGCTTCTCCTGCAGATCACAAACGTACGAGGAGTGGATTGACACCAGGAGCTTTGAATAGTTTGTTTGAATATAAGTATGCCTCTGACACCAATACACAGCATTCTAAAGGCTTTTATACAACTGAAAAATAATAATATTTTGCACAATCCCCAGTGCAACTCTACAGCTTTTCCCTTGAAAGGGACAGAGTACTCTTCAACAGAAGAGTCTAGCTACAGTAGAGACTTAAAGCCCTGTTGTTGAGGTTGGACCAAATGCCTTTCATTAGCAGAGCATACAGTGGGCAGGATAAACCATTGTAGACCAGGATGAGAGAGTTTAGGTTCAGAGATAGACCATGGCTGTTTCAGAAGTACATTACATGACTCGAAGTTCTGGCGGGAAATTACACAAAGGCAGGAAGTAAAACTAGACTTAACACGGAGGACAAAACTTCATCATAAAACCGGAAGCACTAAAAACTGGAAGGGATATAACTGTACTCAAAGGGAAGAGAGGAACAAAAGGACAGTAAATGAGAAAATAAAACTAAAATCAAAACTTAGTAACAGAACATGAAAAACAAACTAAACAGAAAATCACTACACTATATCAACACTTTATTCTTCATCATCATCTACAAGAAAGAAGCACTTTGATAAAGATTGATTGATGTATTTACACTGTGATATTGTGACACTTTTATTTTTAAAGGCGCAAGGTTTTGAATTAAAATGATCGAGAAACGTGGGGACAGAAAGCCACCTAAAACCACCGTCAGTTGTCTGAAAGACTTTTAGATCACTGAGCAGGGACACATTTACCTTCAGAACACCATCTTCTCTCATTTTGAGCATTAACACAGCCGACAGATCAGCTCCGGAAGTGGCCCTCGGTGAAACCAGACTGACAGAGCCATGCCGCTAATCCAGCGTTAGCATGGTAGCTTCTGGGCTGGCGTCTCTCCCAGCTGGAGTAAATACCTGTTCACACCTCGAAGATAAGCAGCCCAGAGCCGCGGCTTTACCGTCTTTTCTCCACGACTTTCACCTTAATTAACTCAGTCTCTGAGATGAGGCTGAGCGCAGAGAAGCTGCTGCTGGGAGAAGCTAAGGGAGGATTTATTAATCACAAATTTTCTTTTACCACGACTTGCATTTTCTCTGGAGTCAGATGAGAATTATTTTGATATAGACAATTTTATTTGTCTTATTTCAAATAAAAGCTGGATGCTTAAAAGTTAACAGCTGTTACCTTTTTTTACCTGGTGCAATTTTTTGAATATCTTTTGGTCATCATATGTTCTTTTTTGTTGATTCAGTGTTCCTTGTGTGAACTTTTTTTATTGCTTTATTCTCAAGGTTTGTCTCTAAAGTTTCCTGTTTTATTTTGTGGTTTTTGCCCCCTGTGTCTCCTGTCCTGTCTTACGTCCTCCCTTTGTCTGGTTTTCCTTTATTTGATTTGTCCTCATTTTCTTCACTCCGTCTATTCCGGGAAGAATACACACATTGTTACAGGTGCAAAAAGTTGTGGAGTTGCTGCAGCACATTGCTTTAGCCTTCAGCAGTGAAACAAGCTGTGATGTCTGAAAAAGCAATCATTTTGGACAGGAGCACGTGATCAAAGTCCATCTATAAGAGCTGTTTTTATCACAGACATTACAGAAAAGTGTAGACTTTTTGTTAAAGAGGAAGGTGATTGTTTAACCAAAAGCAGCTGAAACATCACTTTTTTGAACTAAACAATTTTTATCTAGAGTAAAAGGCATCACTTCTGAGATTTATTTTATGTTTATTGCATTTTTCATCATCAGTTATTTGTATGGTTTCAGGCGTTATTCTGACCGGACTTTGCTGGTCTGTGGTCCCTTTATTCTGCTGTCTGCAGATATAAATTACATCTTTGAATTATAAAAATATCCATGTTTCTCAGCAGACAGACTTTCTCTCCAACACAATTAATATGACGACTTTGAAATAGTAACCACAGTCTGACTTTCTTCCTTTTTCATTTTTTTTTTTGTGTCTGATGTCATGAGTCCAATTCAGTCGAGTTTGCTTCCGTCCGTTTTCAGCCGCAGAGCGTGCGGCGAGAGTGAAATATGAGTCTTGTAATCACGGCGAGGAAGGAACGAGGCCGCAGAGTTCACAGTTTCTTAATTAGTTTGCAGTATATGTGTAATTATTCTTGCATTTTTAAATTCACTTAAGGCGCCTTTCTCTTCTTTTTTAAGGATCTGGTTCAAGGATGTCCTGCAGTTACGAATCAATCCCATATAAGGCCCAGAAAGCTTCATGTAATTACACTCTTTTGTTTTTTTTTTCTTGCACTGAGGAATGAATGGATGCATGGATTTAAACCCAGTAACCGTTTGTAGGTTTCTACACTTGTTCTTCTTCTCTTGCAGTTTAATGAAGTGTTAGTATCGCTGGACAGGCTGATTTAAATGCACTGTGTAACATACAGGAACTTTAATATATTTGGTACAATAACAAGCCCTGAAATCTGCCACAAATGTTTCTACAAATACAATGATTTAAAACACTTCATATGTTTTTCAGAATACTTAGTATCACTGGTTTAAGAAGATAAATTGTTATTTGAATTTCATCTAAACAACAAGACAGATATATACATAGTCTCAATTTGGTGCTTTGAAGCTATGATTATGAAGTATTTTGTTTTTTTAAACTATAGTCAAAGCGGCCCATGTGCTTTAAACAGTTTCCAATCAACACTCGTTTCAGGAATACATCAGTAATGATGAACGCATTGCGAGACATTGGTACATTGAGAGGATATTTATGAAGGTTAATTGCAGCGCTGGAAGCATTAAAATGGACCCCATCCTTCTCATCAAACCTCAAAGCAGAAACAGAATGAAAATCTCTCTCAAGTCAGAATTTGATGTCTTGCTAAGACCTACTAAATAACAAAAAATACTTTCATTATATCTTATGGTTCGGACATGTTATTGTCATTTCTCTTCTAAAATAACAAACCAAAAATCTTCACCAAACTCCAACACAGCAGTTTGGTCCAGTTGTGTTTTTTAACACAACTGGACATTTCACTAGCAAGGACTTGTTCAGTGTGGACTGGCCATTCTACTCTATCCGAGCTGTTTTCAGGCTGTATTTGTTGTTGTTGTATGTATGTATGTATGTATGTATGTATAGAATGTATAGAATAATAACTGAGTTTAGAACAGGGGATGACCCCGCAGTTCTGCTCTTCCCTCAACTCCACCAATGTCTCTCTTTTTGGTTTTTTTGCTTTGAGTTGAAGTTGTAAATTTCCATCAGTTGCATGAAATTAACGTAATTAGTAATCTAGTTGTTGTCTTGCAGCAAGTGACCCTGCATGATCCCCAGTCTTTGCAAATTTTTTGCCTGTGACAAAAAACTGGTGAGTTGCTGACACATCTTGTGATGTTAAAGGGTGTTATATGTTAGTCTTTTTAGAGTTTTTTTTTTCTTTTTCTGGGTGTTGCTGTTCGACATAGGTAATTTCAAATAGCTGCCAGCATAGTGGGGAAACTTCACGAGGGTCCCGTTGAGGCCCTAAGGATAGAGATAAGAGTAAAATAGAGAGTAAAGAGGAATGCAGAAAAGGGGAAAGAAAGTAAAAAAGGGAAGCAGGCAAGGACATTTTGGGACAGCAAGGGGCTTGTTAAGGATGATGAAGAGGTACGAAAGACAAACAAGAATGAATGTAGATACAAAGGGAAAAAAAAATATAGGTATAGGGTGGAAAACAATACTCAAAGAATTGTAGAAGAAGAAGGAGGAGGAGGACGTGTTGGTTAACAAAAAAGGAGCTAGGGGAAGTGACAAAGAGGGATGTGAGGTACAGAGCAAGCTCATGTGTTTGGGTGACAGTCGCTATTTTTAGTTTAAAACCTTTAACATAATCTGTCTTACTCTGATGGGTTTTTGATAGCTGTGTCACAAATGACAGACAAGAGTGATGCGATTGTGCACAGTTTCAGGAGCAGGACCACGCCTAAACCACGCCACCTCCTGCATCAATTAAAAATAGCCCTCCTTCCATTTCTTTTCTCATCTCACTTCTCTTTAACTTTAATTCTACCTGGATTCTATTCTCCTCCTTTGTAACTTCCTCCTCCTCCTCTGTGTTTTTCTGGATCTCAGAGTTCATTAAGAACCAGCTCAGAGGGAAGAGCTTCTGTTTGGACCCTGAAGCTCCTTACAGCAAAAACACAAACTCTTATTATCCACATACATCAAGCTTCATAGCCTGTGTGCATACACTGTGTGTGTGTGTGTGTGTGTGTGTAGGTGTGTGTGTGTGTGTGTGTGTAAGTTATAAATGTAATAAAAAGGATGATTTCTGCAACAAAGCTCATATCAGTTTTGGACATTGACCTTGACAAAGTTCACAGACAGATCATACACTGACTGTTATATTTATGTATTTTTAACTTGAAGCACTTTGAATTGCCTACTTGTTGAAATGTGCTATATAAAAATACTTGCCTTCTTGACTTTAAAGGCTGTCAGACTTATTCTAATTCCTGATTATTCCGTAGAAGTTTTAGAGTTATTGTGTGTAGTTGTCATGACTAGAAATGAAGAAGCACTAAAACTAGCATTAAACAAATGAATACAGTCATTTTCTTCAGTGTCTCTCTGCTTTGTTTCTTCTTCTCCTTTTTTTTTTTTTTTACAGCAATAACTTTGTGTTTATTATCGTTTGCCGTCATAGTAGTCTGACCAAAGCAGGCGGCTGGTGGTGCATCACATGCTGTGCTAAACATCCTTTTTAAGCAAACAGCTCCGAGCCAAAATCCTGAGATAACAGGTAATAAGATAATCCTGAGAAAGTTCATAACCAGCTTCATGCTATGGTATGTCTCTCACTGAAGTTTCAAGCTTTGTTAAGCCAGGATTCTCAAATAAATCCTGGCTATGTTTAACTCTGAAAATCAGTCAGGTCATCTATTATTATTATTATTGTTTGAAAAGCAAAGCAATGCAACACAATTGCTCCCCACACACACACACACACGCACACACATGGCCACGTGTGTCTCAGTATGCAGCGTATGGACAGGCAGACAGACGGCGAGGTTGATATGCTGCAGCAGATGAGAAAGGAGATGGCTGGCTGCGAGATGTGCTTTATCCAGTCCTGCCATCACCTCCAACAACAAATAATACCTGAGCCCCGGCCACAGCAGCAGCAAACAGCAAATCTCATTAAGTCAGAGACGGGAGAGGCAGCAATTGTTTTTTATGTTGTCCCCCCTCCTCGTCACACACACATTTCCTCTCATTTCTCCTTCTTGGAGCATAAAAAAAAAAAACCGCGGTCGAACCTCCTCTTCCTCCTCATCCTGTGCCGCCTCTGGCTCTGCAGCGGGACGTTCTCATCAAATCATTACTTTTATTAACGGTCAGATGGCTTTTTAATAGAATCGCTTTATTATGTCGTTTCTCATTTTCGCCCTCACGCTGAAATGTCATCCCCCTGTTCTGTTGATGTTGTCCTTTTTTCTCCTTTCATATTTTCTGTCCGTTAGGGCTGCAGGGTGTGGATGACGCCGAGAGAGAGTTTTACATTTTGAAGGGCGCAGGAGGAGGAGGAGGAGGAGGAGAAGGAGGAGGGTGAACAGGTTATTGGTTTCTGTTAGTTTCTGATCATTTGTTTTTGGAGAACATCCAGCTCTCCTCCTCTTCTCTCTTTTTTTTCCCTCTGCGTTCACATTTTCACAATGTTTCCTCAAGGATTTTTATCTCTAAACATGCTACGTGTCAGATTATTTGAAGGGATGTTTGATTCCATACCCATCAGATAATAAAACAAAACTGAGACACAAACATTTATGAAACACCAGCTCCAGCTGCAGTGAGTAAATAAGATCTATAGGCCTCTACCCGCATGGACACAAGATGAAAACTTAAATCCATTAAACGTGAACAGAATAAGTCACAGGTAGAATGTGATGAACCATCATGTAAGGTAACATTTAATCTTAGAAGAACATAATCTTCAGATGACTGAGTCAGGAACATGTCAGTGTCTGCACATGCAGGGAAAAAAATGCTTCTTCTCCACAAAAAGACAGTAAGCTCACTCACTGTATACGAAAGAAGTTACAGTTGTTGCACAGCTATGCATGTTCCCCCTTCTTTCAGCTGAACAGACCTACACCCAGGGCTGTGTGGGCGTGTCCATACTGGAAGTCAATTGGTTCGTTGTTCACAAACTCATCTATTACCTCATCAGTAAGTATGAAAGAATCTACAGATGTTTGCATCAGAACATTCCCAGCTTAGGAAAAAATGCATCAGCTTGACGATAAAAAAATATATTGTAGTATCTGAATTTTATACTTTAAAGGATGCTTTTTGTTTCCTCTTTAAGTTCAATTATGAACATGTGGATTGTTGTTTTCTTGTATGTAACACTTCAAACGGTGGAGGAAGTGACATTTTGCATCCCTTGGATTACAGGACAAATTTCCCCAAGAGGAAAACAGTCTAGTCCAGTGGTATCTTTGTTTATCTATCGATCCTGTAGTTCTTTATCGTATCGTTAAAGCAAAAAGTTGATTGATGAGTTTTTATATGTAGGCAAACATGAAGGCAGGAAACCGAGGTGGTTTACAAGTGTGTAAAAGTAGAAATCTGTGAAATGTTGCCGTCAAAATTAAGTTTCTGCTTTCAGGATTTTGATTACTGAATATACTTTGATAAATGATTCCTATATATAATATATACGTTTCAAAAATGTTGTGTGAAGAGATAACATTTTCAAAACAGAATAAAAGTAATTGGTCCACAAGTGACAAGCCACCAGACTCCATTGACAAAAACAACATTTGACCGAGAAGATGGCCGTTGTTGGTGCCGAGCTGTCTTAATCAGATAGTTATAAGAGCAAATATGAGACTTTTGTATTTAAATAATTGGATAAGATTCTACACTCTATTTCTAATACATTTAATACCACAAACAAACAAATCAAGGGGAGGACCAGCAACACCCATCTTCTGCAAGGTTAAATCTACGTTTTTGTCAATGGAGTCTCTCCAGACTCCACTACAAGAAAACTCTCATTTTCCCAGCATCCTTTGAAAATACATCTCTTTATCCCCCCCCCCCAACATGGCCTCCAACCTGATCACATCCTCCAACCAAACATCCATCAGGCTGACTTTCATCTGACTAATAAGCTTTGATGGAAGGAATGGATATAAACAAAAAAATATTCATGTTATTTTCACCAGTGTTCATTTGGTTTTAATTTCATAAACAATCGCCGACTTGGTCCTGTCAGAAGGAGCGACAGCTCTAATTGGAGCGGGCTGATTATCTCTGTGTGGAGAGGAGAGCGAGGAGAGGACAGAGACAGAGTGACTGTTAGCTGAACTGGCAGGTGGTAAAACAGCAATTATAAAACTAAACTTTGTTGCTTCTCAGAGAGCGTGTCTTATTTGTAACGAGTGAAGTGATAAAAGACGAAAATAATTGGATTTTTTCCCTCTGCTGTTCTCACTCTCCAAGTCTTAAATGTTTGGGGAAAAGGATCTTTGAACAAAGTTTATTTCATTCTAACCTTTGATTAACGCTCTCCCACTCGAGGCCATGCAGCAAAAGAAGCAAATTATTCTCAAGATCAAGCTTTTAGCCATCTCATTATCTATTTGCCATCGCTCTTCACTTTTTTCCTCCGCTCTTCCGGACTTGAAATGATGCATCTGTCCTCTGAAAGTGGATGTGCTCGCTTCTCTTTAATGCCCATTTATACTCTGTTGTGTTTTTGTCTTCTTCTTTCCGAACAACAACGAGGCGGCTGCATTTTTATCGGCCGCCAATTAGTGGACGTAACCGACCTTGCTGACGACTCAGACACTGACTGGGCCGCCCTCGGTGTGTGTGTGTGTGTGTGTGTGTATTCAGGTCCAGTTATATTAAAAAAAGAATCAGAGTGAGGAACTTTGGCTTTGTATAAGATGAGAATTTTAAAAGTTTTCGACTTCCTCTTGACCCAGACCCAAACAACGATAAAGGAAAAAAAAGTTAAAGGAACAAAAAGTTTTCGAATGTGTTTTTAAAAAGTTTGTCGCCTGTCTCGACAGTCAAGAAAAAAAAATAAAAATTGATGTGACAATAAATGAATCATCGATGACAAAAGGCAGGGAGGTTGTTGTAGAAAAGGTTGAGCTGACTTAAGGTTTGATGGCAGCAGCTGTGCGTCTGTCTGTTCTAAAAAAAAATCAAAGTCTATAAAAATGATTTTTTCGTGGTTTTGATTCTCATCACTTTTCCTGAAATGAGATTCAGTTGGGACAGAGGTTGGGTTGTCCAATGGAAAAATGTTTTCCCATACTTTCCATAAAATTAAACTTCCAAAACTTCCAGAGAAATCCCTTTTTTTTCCTTTTGTGGAGACATCTCACTGAGTACTTTTAAATGCTTCTAATCCCTTAAAACAGTACAACCGAAACAAAATGGGTTTGTAGGTAAAGAAAAATAATTGATGAAAGGAAGTCTGGAGACATTCCTCTGGAAGAATTCAACAATACGACATCTTCATCAAGAGTGTGAAAGAATTTATTCGACACAGAGCTTCTGTGCAGATCCAAAGCACAATAGTTCTGAGACCAAAAAGTAGTAACATCCGTGAGGAGTCTAAGAGGGATTTCTCTGGATTTCTCTGAGATGGCAGCATGGCTCAACTCAGTGGCCACTCAGACTTGCCTAAATGCTTATTGTAAATATACTGTAGGAAGCCTGTGACCACACGCACCAACTGGAAGCCATGGATGACAGCTGAGGTCTTCACCCTTCTGAGAGCACAAGACGCTGCCTTTATGTGAGAGCATAAAGGGGCTTTCAGGTGAGCAAGGGCTCGGCTTTCTCGAGCCATCGAGAATGCAAAATGCAAACAGAGAGGATCCACTTCTGTGACACCTGCAGTATCATGCAGGAGAGCATCCAGGCTTTAGCAGAATACACAGTCACATCACAGGCTAACAGCAGTGACACCCACGTCCCCGACATGCTCAACTCTTTGCATGCTTTAAGGCCTGCAAAACACAACAGCTTGTGTCTCTCCAGTGACCTCAGAAGGAGCATGTAGGTGATGAAGCAAGATTTTTCATTTACTAAGGTACAACATGGTTAACTCGGAGTTTTCAGGGCCGAGAAGGTTGTTCAAACTCCACTTGCTGACCACTCAGATGTCTTTATCGTGTGAGCTGATCGGAAAAAGAGGAGGAGGGATAGACACCAGCAATTACATTTCCCATCTGATTTCCACATTTCCCATCTGATTTTATATTAAGTTTACTATTGATATGAAGTTGTTGCAGTTTTCATCCTGCAGCGCCTGAACAAAGCTGGCACCTTCTACTTTTCATATGATAAAAAAACAATTGTTCTGACTGTGTTTAATTAAGTTTTGGATTCATGTTTACCATATTGCTCTGTATAACGTCAGAGCTGAAATATCACTCCTGAAACTGGCCACATATGATGCCAAGAAAAAGACATTATATTCAGATATGTGCACAAATTATTATAAAGTGATATTTCGAGCCTTATCCTTTGCAGTCAAACTAAGTTTGTATAATAGAACAAAATGCTAACAGAGGCGTTTTCATCTTTATTACTCATCATGTTGATAACCAGCTTCACGTGACCTTGATGTCATTTGTCAGGGTTAGAAAAGCCAAATATTGGTGCGCAGATGGCCAAGTGGTTAAGTCGCACCCTATGTACAGAGGCTTTAGTCCTGTAAGCAGGTAGATTCATTGTCCTATCAAATGAAGGCCAAAAGCCCAAAACTGTATCTTAAAAAAAAGCAGTGATCAACTGATATCCTGGGAATGTTGATCGTTCTTCGTAGCACAAGTCTCTGATCAACACCACCTCTGCAGCTTCCTGTGGAGGCTGAAGAAGAGCCAGCCTACAACGACCAATCCTGAACAGCTTTTACAGAGGCAGAGAGGAGAGCGTCCTGGACCGCTGCATCACTGTCTGGTTTAGAAATCAAAAAGCAGGATGCACGACACTACAACCTGAAGCCTTGTGAAAGCCCCTGAGAGGACCCTTGGGGTCTTCTGCCCCTCTATTCAGGACATCTCAATGTCACACTGTGAATGCAGAGCCTCTTCCATCATGAGTGTAAAAAAAGAAAAAAAGTTTGAAAATGTTTTATGATTTACAACAAAATTGACGGAGAAAATCAGGGTCGGCTAGAGAACCATTAGTATGACGGATGACTTTGTGGTTTAACTCCTACTCTCCGAGTGTTCAGTTGTGCTGACTGACAACAGTTCATCTTACTTCTCATAGTCTCAGAGCAGTCGTCACATCATGGTTTGAATCTCCGTTTCTCATCAGAAGTCGTCACTACAACCATCTCGCTCTCTCTCTTTCTCCAAACACTCGTCCATCTTTGTTTCCTGCGGCGGCTTCGCACGCCTCAGCTGCTGATACAAACCCAGCCGCTCTTTAATATTTCATCTGCAGCGATATGATGTGCGAGGCCCCGGCCATCTCACCTGCAGCTGCATGAAGAAACTGAAACACAGACATGAGAAGTTTTATTCCTCGTTATTCAGTGGTCTCACTCTGCCAGTTTCACCTGTGAATTATTAACACTCAGCTTCCTGCAGCAAGGTCTGAACCGATTAATATTCCGCTCACATTTAGCCGCTCATTAATTAATCACAATGCTCAGAATTATGGATTCTAATAATGTGAATTATTTATAATGAGGCTTCATTTCAACACACCAAAAACAACAAATCAATGTGATGAAATATAAATGTGTCAATAAGCGTCTTCCCAGATAGAAAAGTTTTAAGAACATTTTCCCCACATGTTCTTATTTATCACACAGCAGCTCTCAATCATTTTATTTCCACTAACGAGCTGAGTGCCGCGACCTTCTGCCTCGACAAACATTAGCTTGAAACGCTCGTCAGAGCCACGGCGTTTAACTGACGCATGACACGAGAAATGACCGCAGTAATTATTTTCCTCATTCTAAGCCGAGCACAGAGAGCAGAGACCTTAGAAAGCGCATGAAAGAAACCCCAACACATCCATGTGTCAGAGATATGGAGACAAACACGGAGAGTGTTTGACAGAGCGAAGGTCAGATTCTCTTTATCTCCTCTGCAGTCACAGTTCACACATGGGGGGTTTATCTGGTCGGATAGACAGACCTCAAGTTACTGATGTGGAAGACGTCAATCACTAAGATTTTAAATGCAGAGAAAGAAAAACTTCTCTTCAATTTGAAGGATTTCTGCACAGAAAGTTTTAACCCAAAACAAATGGTTATATCATTTTTATTCTGCAAACTGATCTTGATTCACCAATCTGCATACTCTGGCTACTTGTTGCATACACATGAAACTTTAAGTCATTTTCTCATCTGCCACTAAAGCCTGGCCCACACTGAAAGATTTTTAAAATGTAAGAGCCCACACATGAATAATGAGAGGCTAAATGGCTTTGTTCCTCTAGTGTGTGAAGAGCAACGAAGTGACCAAAACAGCCCACCACACCTACACATCAATTCACCGAAAAAAATGGACATCTTACTAAAACTCTCTAAATCGGTCGAATGGAACTTAAGAGTCAACAAACATGGCGGGTGCAGGCAGGGAGAACTGTAGCGTTTTACTCCCGAAGAAAAAAATAAAAACTGTGGATGAAGTTGTGGGAATGGGATGGACATGCTGTACATGTGAGAGCTCAAGACGGATGTGAGTGAAAAAAAAAAAAAAGTATGCGTTTTTTCTTCTATTTTTCACTCAGCTCACTTCCCAATAGAGCTCAGAACAGTGAGTGCCCGATATTTCAATGGCTCTGGGTCCTGGAAGTAAATTTCCCAGTTCAAATCCTCCCTTGATTCTCAACAAAATCATTATATCAAGAGATTGGGAAAATAAAGTCAGCTACACCAATATTTGTGTAAAGATCATTTAATTTGGCAACAAAATGGCATTAAAAAAACAGAAAAAAGGAAAATGTACTGTGTACATGATTTTCATCCTGAGCCATGGAACTACATATCCCACAATCTGAATGCGAATGATAATATTTCTTTTTAAAAGTTTTTTTTTGTTGTTGTTATAGTGTTTATACTGTTTATAAGTTTTGTACTATCATGTAGTTTGCGTTGTGGAAAATATAAAGTGCATTCATTGCGGTATGACAAGGTTATTGGTACCTGATATCAAAATCAAAATGGCTTTATAACAATAGGCTTTAAATACATGTTTAGGGAGCTCTCAGACTTTTGTCAAATGGTTGCATAGGAGAACAATATGTGAGTTGGATATGTGGCCCTGCTCTGAAACAGAGTTGAATTCCCATTCAAAAACAAATTATTATGCTCCAGTCCTAGCCCCTTGCTGGCCAGGACTGCCGGTCTGTTCACTTACTTGAGGCTTAATTTGTCAACTTGTTTGACTCCCGCTCCAGATGAACAACAGTCATAATGAGCTGCAGCTCGATGATATCAAACCTGTGAAGTCCCCGCTTTGTTTGGACAATGGAAGTTCAAAGAGGAATGATGCACATGGTTCCTTCCTGTTACTCAGCCGCTTTGAACTGTGGGTAATTGCTCCATCTCTGTGTCCTCTGTTAAAACCTGAACAATTGGTGGCCAAGAGGCCAGAGTCTTAGGGGCTGCAGCCTGAACATAATGATGCACGTGAGCACTAGTCTTGTGTCCGACTCGAGCTGTGACCCGCCTGATGTCTTTGACAGCGACGACAAAACGCAGAGTTCCCCACCTGGCTCTGTAATGAGAATTCTCATTATCCCGGCATTATCCCTCCGTTCTGTCGACTCAACCTTTGAATGGAATCAGAATACAATCTGAACCCTGGCGGCCTCCGTTCCTCAGCCCCGAGGCCCCTGCACTTCATACATCCCGGGCATGATTAAAACGCCTCTCAGTGTGGCGGCAGACTACAGCGAGCGTGACGCCTCAAAGTGAGATTAAAAGGCTGTTTGACTCGGCTGAGCCCCGGCTGCCACCTCAGGTGTGTTTTTAAGGTGAGAGGCTGTCTGTGATGTTTTCAGCCCGCTGTTTATCCTTCTACGGCTCGCTGAGAAGACTGTCGAAGTGTCGCCTGGCTCACAGCGGAGTGGGACAGCTCTGAACTGGAGGGTTTCTCTTGATCTGAGAGCCAGAAAGCCCCGCATCATCTTCGACAGCAGCTGCAGAGCCTCCGAGCACAGAACTAAATCTGAATTTCTCTTCTTTCTGAGTTTGTTTCAACATGACAAGGTGTGCATACTTGAACGTGGCTTTGAGTTTACCCGAAAGTTCTTGTTCAGCTTTTGTAGCATCCAAAGTGTCAGTTTGTGGACTGAACTGACTGCAACTTTGAGTTTGTGGGGCTTTGATGCAGAAAAAATGAGTAAATCAAATTTCCTGCAAAAAAAACCTGCAGCAGGCTGACAAAAAAATAACTGAACTTCAAGTGAAGTCTTGGCTGATGGTTGATATTAGCACAGAAATCGGAGAAAAATACAACTAGCAGACATGTTGAAAAAGGAAAAAGACGATCAGATGTTGTGCAGTGGTTGATGTGATGTCTCAGATAACAGCAACATAAATTTAGAAGGTTAAAAGGGAAAATCGGTTTTCACACAGATTTTAGCATTTGCGAGTGCTGCACTTTATTTTATCAGAACTCAACAAGATAGCACAGTCAAGAGCTGAGTGCTAACACTGCATAAATGCACACTATTTGGATCAAAAAGAGCCAAGAATTCTGTTTGGAGCTGCAGATTTATAGATTTTTTAGAGCTTGATGCACGATAAAGACATTTTACATTCCAGTTATTAAAGAAAAAAAACAATGTAAAGGGTTAAAGACAATCCAATTAGAGAAGGGAGACTAATGAGAGAATGTAGAACTCCCATAATTCCCCACCAGCCTCAACGTCATCTTATATTGTTACTGTTCGATTGATTGTGAGCCCCCCCGGCATCGAAATCAACATACTGTGCCTTTAGATGAGCAGGATCATGAGGAAAAAAAATACTACAACTTTTGCAATTAAAAGTTCAAAAGTTTCAGACTTCAAAAATATAATTAGAGTACCAATTGTTCTGTGCTGTAACTACATTACTGTATAAGTGCTTATGCTCACTACAGTGAGTCTGCCATGTGGTGGGGCTCAATTTAAAGACTCTATACTGCTGGGTGGCTTTTTAATTTTCACTGAGGGATCAATAAGGTCCAGTTTTAATACAGCATGATTTATAAGTCCATTAAGTTTGATCTATTATTAATCTCGATCTGTAAAGTTTCCATAACCTTAATATGTCGAACAAAAGTTGTATAAGTATTTCCAAGCAGTAGTAGAAGAAAGTGGAAACCTCAAAATAGAAATAAGTTAAATTATAGTGATTGGTGAATATGTTTTAGTTGCAGCCTGCAGATAATACACTTTCTCTCTCTGAACTTTAACGGGGACTTCTGCCAACGGCTCCTGCCTATTAAGCTTTTCAAAGACAAAGTGAGTCCTGTGGGTGGCTCAGCACCGTCGACTCTCTGCCTTATTATGTGGAGAGGTTTTGGATAGGACACAAATGAAACATAGGGCCAGAAACAGTCTCAAAGCTGCTTTTCCATATTTTTTCTGCACTACTTTTCACACTTGTCAATCAACAGCAAACACACTTATAACTCATAACAAGCCAATTTCACATTGATGTCAACCTCCTTTTAAAAGCGGCTGATTTTATGCCTTCATAATAGTCTTTACTTCAGTTTCACTTTGCCATTGTCCCTTAGAGGCACATTGTCTTTGAAGCCAGGCAAATCCATAAGTATTTAAAGGTGGAATGTTTATGCAAAATGAAATGACTCATTCAGCTTTAAGCAGCTGCCGTAGAAACAACATCCGCAAAATTATTTGGCTGAAGTTCGCCAGGACTGTGAGCGTGCGCAGAGGAGGATATTAGATCAACAGAGTGCAGCGGTGACAACGGTGTGTTTTGTCGTCTTAGCCAATCTGATGTTTCTATTCAAAGTTTTCAGTCGCATGAGGGCAAAAACTGTTTTGGAAAGTGGTTCCCACCATTGGACACCCTGCTAAAGCACTGACTTGTTCATTTCCAATCTCTTCAAAAGGATGCATGTTCACGTTACCTGACAATAGTATCAGGATCACTGTCAGCTGCATCTATCAGACAGTTATTTGGACCAATTAAGGCATTCATATATTACTCAAGTTAAAACAAATGTAAGGAAGGATTAGAGGACAATTGGGTTATTTTGTTCCCTCACCACAGAAAGTGGAGAAAATGAATAGCATTCATCCACAATCTCAACGTCTTTGGGTTTTCTTTCTGACATTAATTTCTGACAACCCGGGCTTGTCATTTGGTCGGTTAATACATTAACTGCCTTTTGTTTAAAATATATGAAATCAAATGTGTTAAATCATGTAGGTGGCTTCTAGGACTGATAACTTCTGCATAGAGTTGACATATATTTACATACAGTACAGCATATACCACAACAGTAACCTCTTTGAGTGTCGTCATGTCTGTAGTTTACATTCTGCCTGTCAGGTAGTTGTTTACAGCCAGAGTCCTCTGGAGGTCACCTCCAGTACAGTGACAGTCAAGTATCTTATTAAATTGATGTCACAGCCAGTTTTGTATGCTGACACAAGGTTAAACACAAGTATACATGTAAAGCCATCCTTATTTTACAATTTGACTGGATTGAGCATGTAGCCTGTATTTGAACACAGCTTTACTATGACACACATGGGTATTATTTTGTAAAAAAAAATAAAAACACATCTATAGAACTCATCAGATTTTTATTTTTGTCTTTATTGAAACACTTTCTCAGCACAAGAGGCACAAACCTGATTACACTGAAATGTTTGTAATGTTCTCTGCAGCTCATTCTGCGCTACAGAGCTGATTCATGCCCCTGTGGGTGGATAGGACGGTGACACTCTCCTCCTCCTTCTCCTCTTCGGATTATTGAAACTGTCCTCTGGGTGAGAACGTAAAGCAATAACACACAAAAGCTAATTCAGTTAACCAACAAGCACATTGGCCCCCGTACAAGCGAAAGGGCAAAATCTAATAGTCAGGTGGCAATATCTGAGCAGAATCACAGCATTAGTTTTCATCAGTGTCCCCCCAGCAGCTAGGTGGGGCTGCAAAACATGTCCGCCCAAATCTAATTGTGAAAAACTGCATTAACGCCGAGATTGTTTGCACTGCTTTTATTTCTCTTTTTCCTTCTCTTCACAAAAGTTCTGCATTGTGTTTTGAGAAAATAAGCAGGATTGCGAGGGAGTCCGGGAATGAGACGGGATAATCGGAGAAACTGGATGATGATGTGTCAGAGTCGTGCCTGTATTAACATAAATCAAACCCCTGTTTGATTCACGTTATTGCATACAAGAAGATGGAGTTGGAAACACACAAAGAAAAGCGTGATTTTAAGAGATTTTTTTCATTTTCTGTGCTGCTGTTTGTGATCACTTTTCATTCATGTTTGGTGAAAGGCTGAGTATATTGACAGGGTTGTTAGATCTTTCATTGAGGCCTGATTTGTTTTTACGAGAAAAAGAGACATTCAGTCTGAAAAAGGGGAGAAAATCAGAACGACATGCCTGACATAATTAGCTGTCACTGGGTTTGGAAACGGGGACACAGTTGCTAGACAACTTTCACTAAAGCTTTCAATTTATGAGCAGTCCAGCAAATAGATTTTTATGCAGGATGTTTGGTGCTCCCTGGCCAAAATGTTGCCTAATTTCAATTTCATTTCCCTTTTCTTTTTTTGTTTTTGTTTTGGGAGCAGAAATGGATTGAGCCAGGCTGAAGGAGGAAGTTAGTTTAATGAGGGTGGGGTCACTGCTGAGCTGCAAACACATTGTGACAGGGCGGGCGTGGGGATTTTATGGATTTTCTCTTAAACTACAAAATAAACTACAGACAACGCCACCTGGGGACTTGCACCCCAGGAGATACACAAATAAGGAAACCAAAACAGGAAAATTAAGGACACATAAGTTCGAAAGAACTGAAGAGGCAGTCGTGTTATCAAAACAAAAAAAGGTATTTATTATAGTAAATCAAAAGGAAACAAAAAGTAGGTTGAACCAAAGCTATAGGGAGGGAAAACTAAACACAAGGACCAAATACTAATAAGTGGATTAAAATAATTGTTTATTTTAATACAAATTATAATAGTCAAAATCAAATTTACTAAATATATTAAAACACTAATCAAACAAAGGAATAAACAAAACTGAAGCAAAATAAGGCAAAACTGAAGCAAAATAAGGCAAAACAGGGCAAAACAGGGCAAAACAGGGCAAAACAACAGCAGTTAAAACACCTAAAAAAAGAAGAAAGAAACCATTAATAAAAACACTGATAACGTGTAAAGTAAAACCAAAGCCACCCTACTCACCAGGAACCCTTCAAACAAATGCCAGGCTGATCTCAGGCACTCAGGTGCATTAAATATGCCGACCTGATTGATGAGCAAAGGGGGGAGGGGCAGGTGAGAGGCTGTGTTCAAGAGCAGCATGGTTGGACTCTACTACAACATCAACTGCAAAAACCCTCTGAAACTGTGAAACCTCTGCATGTAGAAAACACTGGACAGTAAGAGGGGTCAGTTTTTAAAAAAACTCAAAACACATGCATCATGAACATGCACATTAATCCATCTTTATCTTTATTATTTGTATAGCGTCAATTCATAACAGGAGTTCCCTCAAGACACTTTACAAAAAAGCATTATTCCCCCTATGTCTTTAAAACATGCATGCCATTTAAAAACAGGCTGATGAAGAATATTTCCTGATTTCCAGAGGTCTTGCAAGCATCAAATGAGAATATGAAACAGTTTAATGGTAAACTCAGCCTCAGCAGTTTTCATTCCTGCTCGGTTGTCCTTTTAAAAACGATGGAAAAGAGAGATTTTAATATTCAGATAAGGGAGTGTTAATGGAAGTCTGTAAACTATTCATTAGATGAGAGAAAAAGTAAAGTAAAAAAAATCCTACAAACACACACCTCTTTTCAGTTAAATTAACAATCTTTGTATTCATGTTTGTGTGAATTATAAACACAAACAGAGTAGAACTAAGAGAATAATTCACTGAAGAAGAAGAGACAAAAATACACAGATATGTTTTGTAACACTGCTCTGCTTATTCTAACGGGCTCTTTCAAGCCCTGATATACAGTGGCCTTTTGTCAATAAAGAGCACACACACCTGAATGGAAGCGTGAACGCACACGCACACACACACACACACACACACACACACACACACACACACACACACACACACACACACACACAGTCCTTGTTCAAAGTCATGGTTTGGGCCCAGAGGCAGGTCACCTGAAACTGCTCTGTTCAATAAGTTATTAATACTTGATGCTGGTGGCCGCTGTGCATTATTTAGCAATAATGATAACGTCTGTTCCATTATAGATTAAAGGAGCCCCCCCTGCCCCCCCCCTGCCCCAACCCCCCCTCCCTCTTTTTTTAATCAGGATTTCGAAAGACAAAAAATAGCCGTCCATCTGCTGCAAGTGACAAACCACATGACGAGGACATGGTGGACGTGCTGAATGATCAAACACACTTGCGCTGGGTTTCATTTGAATCTGCAGCAATGTATATAAAATGAGTTAAACACTACAGTAAACAGGAGATCAAAGCCAGAAACAGCAGCATGTGGCTCATGGAGTCAACATACTGTAGGTTGCAAAGAAGTGGGAGGATTTAAGAGAGATCACACTTTGGGGAATAAAAGTCTAACCTTTTAAAGAAAGTCAATCACTCCTGGTGCTACACCAGTTGTTAGTAAGGGTTGATATCTGATTTGCCATCTTAAAATCCTTGCACTGCAAAGACTTAACTTCTGGTAAGTATTTGTCAAATTTCTAGTCAAAAACATATCACACTCAATATAAGGCACATTCATCTGACCTGTTCTGATAAAACTGATTTCCAGATAAAACACAAAAGATAGACCTGAATTGCTTTTAATGAGTAAAATATATCTGTCAATCTAAAGTAAAATTGGCTTGCTGTCTCTAATTGCAAGTGTATATGTCTCGTTTAAATGTGTGCCAACAGTACTGGTGCACAGAGACACTGTTTGCTCTGCAGTGCAGTCAGGAGAACATTTATCCACTGTATATGTGTTTTGTAAATTGCACTAATTTTGGACTAATTTGCACAGGGTTAGCGAGTGCAAACTGTGCAATCCTCTGTGAATAGTGTCCACAGTGTTCATAATGATGAGCAAGAAAACAAGTGATTAATCTTTCTCTCCTGATAGACATTTAATTCACTTCTCTTTCATTTCTATTGGCTATCTTGCATTTAAGCCTATTTGTTATACTTGTAGTTTTTATACACACGTCCCTATAACAAAGTCAATCATAGGCTGTATTATTGTTTCTTATCAAAATAAGAAAGGAACCTCACATAATTGGATGACACAAAGAACCTGAATCAAGAACATTTAGGAGAAAACCTGAGGTCTTTACAGTATGCCTTTTATATCATTACATGCAGAGTTCAGGTATTTGAAAAGTGGCTTTAATTTATTGCTTTCCCCACATACAGTGGGTCTTCACCAAAGCTCATAATTTTCATCCCCTACAGACAAAACTGACCTAGGTACATTAAACTCCCTGCTGACCCTGACATGAGTGTGGAGCTATGAGCTGTGATGAAGCAGAGCTTAGCCGCCCTGCAGCTCCGCTCTGAAAGATGATGAGCAGGAAATATGAAATGATTCTGATATCTTCTTCAAAGAGAAAATGGCTCTCCTCCTCCTCCTCCTCCTCCTCTGCAGTCAAGTGTCACAGATAGCAGGGAGAGCCGACCGACTGCTAATGCTCTCTCTTAGGGCCAGATAGGCTCATTACACAGCAGCCGGGCCTGGAGAAAAAAGGTACAGAAAGGAAAAAACATGTCAGGTCTGGCAGACGTGTCTGCTCTGTCCCCTTTGTGCAGGTAAAAACCGTCCACTTCCTCTCACCTCCTTTAACCCCACAAGGGGAAAAAAAGCAGCAGAAGTGGAGGAAGCCCTGTGCAGCGTGTGTGCAGGAGCAGTAATTGGCCTTCATGAGGAGTGGGCGTCCTGCTAGCGGGAGGCTAATGTCAGCTTGGCCCTGATTTGTTCTGTTTCATTCCACCACAGGCTGAGAACTTGAATTTGTGCCCTCTGTACGAGCTTTTCTCCCAGGATTAACTGCAGCCAGCTTCATTATTAAAGAGTGAGAGTCCTCATCGAGGCTGGGAGTGTTAAACTTATTAAAGTTATTAATACTTAAGACATTTCTTTATAACACCAATGAAACCAAACAGGCTGAGAACTGCAGGGCAGCTGTACTCGAAAAGAAGTTAAAAAACAAAGTACTTCTTCACAGAAGGACCAGGACAGCAGTCGAGATGTTCAGGCTATTTGTACTCTGTTTGACACCTGCCAAACATGACCACACAGGGAGACTTAAGGGACAGAAAACACATTTCAATATCTGTTTGCAAACTCTGTTTTGAACTACTCTTACAACACCTCTCTGTATGTTTTGTGGTACCGACAGTGTGCAATACTTTCAACAAGACTGCAAACATCAACTTAGAGAATCCCCCTTTAACGCCCTTACACATCCATCTGTGTCCTACCCTAACCCTTTAAGCCTAAAAGCACCTTAACAACCTCAAATCTATCTCCATGAAGAGAAGGTAAACTCTCTGCTTGAGTTGTTTTTGTTGTTGTTGTCCAGTTGCGTGTTCCTGCTGCTACTGCTTTATTGATGCAATGGTCATTTCACAGCAGCAGTTCACTGTATGTGTTTTTAAACCACTTTACCACAATGAACATTAGCAGCGAGCACTCTAGCTGCTGTAGTAATTACAGAGCAAACAGCGCATAGGCCTCTAATAGAGGAACTGACTGCCCTTAACATGAACAGAGTTAGTGCTCGCTGCCCAGTGAGTTCCTGCAGAGTCCAGGGATTCATGCTGCTGGTATTTACAGGGCGTTTCACAAATGAACTCCTGGATTATTCCACTATTAGAGTCATATCCGCTGACAGCTGGTTCTCTCTTTAAACACTTGCTGGAGGTCCACAGTGAGAGCTGATTTTATGCTCGGCTCTGATTCTGCTGCTATATTCATTTATGTTATTTGATCTGCAGAAGCCCTTTTTTTTTAACCAACAGGGAAATTGGTAATTGTTTATGAAGCAAGTAAAACACGACCAGCCTTTCTATGTTTTAGCTGTGTTAAGATGACAATCCTTAAACCTCAGTTTGCGATATTGAGTGCTTTTCTTCCTTGTCAACATTTTATCCTTCATCTGGCCCTCTTTCTGCACTAAATGAAGGTTGCATGCTTTTTTTAGCCAAGTTAAGACAAAAGGAAATGTTCTTCAAATAGAGATTTATGAGGAATTGCTGCAAATAAGGAAATACAGAAAATAATGCAGACTTTTTTTGTGTACATTTATTTGTTCAAAAACACAAAATTGCAATGCGATATATAGTGCTTCTTTGTAAGTACAAATACAGTATCACAGTTTAGGCTGATTGCTTATGTAAGTTAAAGCTGCAGGAAGCATGAAGATGGCCCTCACACCTTTGCAGACATTGGGGTGTGTTGCACTTGGGGGTTTAATGTTTGGAAGTGGACAATGTTGTTTTTTTTTTGTATTTTGGAAAGAAAATACAACTTCTTAAAATCTCACCGAATACTGGACTTGCTGGTCCGTTGTTGCCCTTTAAAGTCAATTTGTGTTATTCTGTGACATGTAAGAATGAGGCTGTTAGTTTATTTTCTACACAATATTTGCCACAACAAAAGAAAAATGGACATAGAATAAAAATTAGCTTAATGTAAAGAAAAATAGACCAGAATCTCATATGTTCTACCAGGGAAATGTATTTCTCAATTGAGTCTGGTGTCTTAGAAGAAAGTGGCATCTTTGATGTGTGGTCTGAGAGTTTTAACATCCATACAAATTTGTTCTAAGGTTATCTATATTTTCTCCCTCACCTCCCTTAGATTTCTATTGTCATCAGCAATTAATACACTGAATTGAATGAATAAAAAAAACACACACACAACAAAAACCCTGTGGGCTATTTAATCTGTGACAAAAGATGATTTCATCCAATATTTTTATCTGACCGCAGCTTTCTCTTTCTGTGTGTCCTTCCCCTGCAGCCGTCCACAGCGCCAAGGAAAATAAACCCATGAAACAAAAGGACACAAAAGGCCGAGTGGAGTTTGATTAAATCAGCATTGAATGGGATCCAGCAAGCGGGCGTTGTTGGAGGCTGTTTAGAGTGTGTGTGTGTGTGTTTGTGTGTGTGCGTTTAGGTGTGTAATGAGCCTGCTGTTTAATTCATTAGCCCAGCAACATCCAACGCGCACACACAAGCACACAAATGCAGGTAAAATGTAGCATACTGGGGGTTTTTATATTCCTGCAAGCCAGTGCATGCAAGATTCTTAAATGCATACATTTCATTGTATAATATGGATAAAAATGGGTTCTCACAAACTCTCTGACTTATTAATAGAAAAAAATCATTTAAGTGCATCAGCAGTAAACTGTATGAGGCTCTTTGTGCCATGACAGGAGGGTTAATCCAAAGATCCAGAGATAATCAAATGAAGCACCTTTCCCCCCAAAACAGATTAAGACACGACATATTCTGAATATTGATTCTGAGGCCTTTACATTCTCAGTAAAGAAAAAGTTAATTTTTTCCACCCTGAAGCAAAACAATGAACAGTCTGTTGATGGAGATCTTGCCTCACTTTGCTGGCTGAAGCAATTTACTTTTTAAATATACAGTACTTGTCATTTAGACCTCAAAAAGTGCACGTGATAGAAGCTGTCTTGTAAGTGGGTGGTCCTGGTTTAAATCCTACTTGTAGCATCGTTTCCACATGCCATTCCCCACTCTCTCTCTGCCTGATTTCAGACTCTATCCTGTCGATGAATGAATCTTTACAAAAGGGCCGAAACACTCAACCAGTCCTTTACAACAATAAGAAGTTTTGGTGGACATTCTTTAATCGCACACATTTGTCCCAAAGGATTGTGTTGTCGCGGCCATAGCCTATTATACTTTCTAAGAACTTTTCATAGCTTTGTAAAATAAATAAAATCAAAGGTCACAACATTGGTGAGGAATAAGGGAGAATAGTGTTCTAATGTTTGGGCACATTAGATCAGTAAAAGTAAACTGTTAATGAAAATCTGTTTAAATATTTAAACTTGCAGTGACAGTATGGGCTTTGCTTCCCAGCGGAGCACAAAAACTTTAACAAACAGCCAACTCAATAAGAACTTTCATTGGAAACAGCAGCACAAACGCAGCAACGTCTCCTCAAAAACTCCTCCCTAAGCAGTAATCCACATCCACATAATTGCGTTTGGCTGCATTTGGTGTTAAAAAACCCTCTCTGGTCTTTATTTCTCCTCATCTGCGGCTTTCTGCTTCGGCATCGCCCTTCATTAACTTGCCTCCAAAGTCATCAACACGGCACAACAGGCAGAACGCCCGTTTCTGCAGAGGCTGAATAGACGTTAAAAGTAGAGAAAAAGTACTTAGACAAACAGGAAGCGAGCATGAACACAGCCCAAACAGCTGCTCCATTTGTTTCCTCCAGCCTCTCAATCAGCGTTGTCAGGAAAAATGGTCGTGTTTATGGTGACTCCTCTTCATTGGATTCATTCTTTAACATCACTGCTATGATTGGCTCTCTCTCTCTCTGTAAAAAGGAAATTTGAGAGGTTATTTCTGCTCGGCTGAAAACCCTCTTTAGGGTTTCTATTCACAAAGATCCTTGTCGTCTTCTCGCTTCGTTCTCTTCGATTGAAGACAAAGACTTCTTAGCTTTCACACAGATGCCATCTTCATTCCTCAGAGCAATCAAAGACACTTTTGGTATTTTTAACTGTCACTGACTTGTTGTCAAACTAGTCAACAGGCTCTCGAGTTTCAAGAGTCACACCTGCGAACAATTAAATTTTTTTATTAGACATGAAGCCATCAGCTCGACAGATGTTGACTAGTTTATTTGACTGTTGAACTAACACCTTCAAAAGAGAGAGGAATATCTACAGAAATAAGAGGATTGCCATGCAATTTGATGTAGACATAGTGTGTAGGGCCTGACAAGAGAGATTAAAAAAAATAATGCTTACTTCCCAACTTCTCACCACTAGCTGAATGACAGACAGTCACTGATAATGATTTTGTTTAAATTAGTTTTCACCAAATACTTTACATGTAACAAAACAAAACGTGTTGTTTTCGCCTAAAATCCAGAGTCTGTAATTAAGTAGTAAATGTAAAACGCTCTGAATTCTCCTCTTCAATACACCAGGTAGAAGAGGGATGCATCCAATGAACAGAGACATCAAGAGCGAGTCATGCAGTGTTGTCAAAATACTGTAGATCAGAGCAGCAGATCAGACTAGCATGATTCAGCAGGTTTCTGAAGTTGTCCCAGGAAACATATGCCTAAATATACAAGTGCATACATGTAAGTTGTTTGTTAAGTCTGTATGAGGACAAAGTCAGCACATGCTTTAGAGATAGAGATAATGCCAAACGGCTTACTATTCAAGCTTAATTATAGATGATCAAAAAATTATTATGAAGGCTAACAAGAAAATGTATGGATAGGACCTTCTTAGCATGCTGAATACAATGTGTACTGTGTGTTAACAAGCTGTTTGTTCAGATCTTAAGCATTCATATCTCTACATAGACTGAATATAAAGTTAAAAACTAGCCAAACTTTGCTGTTTTCTTGAAAAGACAATATGATTGGGAAAGAAACAGGCTAGCTTTTCCCCTCTGTTCAAAGTCTTAATGCTGAGCTAGGCTAGGCTAACCACAACCTTTCATCAGTATACCCATGATTAAAACCCTAATGTCACAACCTAAAGTGTTACATTTTTTCCTTTTAGAGAAACTCTGGGTTCACTAAAGCAGACACCATTATGTTTTGTGTTTAATATCATGTAAAGCCCCCCAGAGTACTGACAGGTATTGTTGCATCTCATATTTTATAAAATGGTTTAATTGTAACAGCTGGTTCATACAACGCTAACATAAGGTGCTCATATTAATCACATGTATGTGACATCCTCTGTATGTTTCCTCCCAGCTGCCTATGAAGTGGACTGTGTGTTTCTCTGTGTCACCATGCATCCACAGCAGCTTTTTTCTCATCTGCTTGAATTTTAATTAGCACTACATTCTTCAAGATCCACATTTTAATGAACAAAACCTTGTGCGTGTCGTTGCTGCTGCTCCTATCGCTCGTGCCGATCGCATATAAGAAAAGGAAACTTAATTAAAAAGATATCACAAAAGGCTGTCGGGCTAAACTCGCCTTTTCAATTACACTTTCATTGTAGGTTTAAAGCTCTCAATCAGCAAATATCCCAGCGGCTGCTTCCTCCTCCGGCACGCTCGCTATCTGTGTTTTCCTGCTGATGGTTCAATGACCACAGATGAGTAGGTCGGAACACAGTGTGGGTGTAACACATTAGAACATATCATCCACTCAACTGTGTGTTTGCATGATGGAGCAGCCACACATTTCATCCACATTTATCTGTTTTCCCATGCCTTTGGTTCATTTTCTGTACTCCAGCACTGCTCTAAGATTATTTTAAGCTCTAAATCACACTCCTCAGTCATCTTCCTGCAAACACCAGACACAAGACTTTCTTGCACAAGGCTTCAGTTTCTGATGATGAATGTGTTACTTGCTGGCTGAAGAAAACTAAGTTCTTGTGGCTCAGTTGGTATAGAGTCGTTGTCTCTCAACCAGAAGGTTCGCAAGTCACTTAACCCTCGAATCGCTCCCCTGCTTTGTCGGCTGTGTATGACTGTATGGGTTTAGTTACTTCTGATGGTCTCCCAATATAGGAACCTTTACCATCAGTGTGTGAATGTGTAGGTGTAAAGCACTTTGAGTAGTCAGACAAATATAGAAAAGCATTATACAAGCTCAAGACTATTTACTGTTTACCTATTAGCAATTTCAATCAATGTTTATGAAAAAGCAGGGTCAGCTTTAAAATGTAACATCATCAAAGTACTTCATTTCCAAGGTTAGCTGCAGTAGACTAGACTACGGTATATTATTTAGAATTTTCTTTTACATTACTCCATTAAAATATAAATGTTCTCTCCTCGTGAAGTCTTCCTCTGCAGTGATTTAAGGGCACCAGTCGGAAAATCAACACCTCCTACTGCTAACCATGATGAAACAACGAATATTTGCATAAAAGTCGTGGATGGAAATATGCATGCATTTGCATTTTGTATCCAAAATGAGGTTTCAGATTTGAGTTGATGTTGCTGTAAACACAAATATGACCATTGCTATGAAGAGACAGATTGTACACTGACCTCTGTATGGGTGATTGGCTGCAATAGGAGATTATACCTCACTTCAAACAAAATTATTATAAAATTATTATTACTTTCTGACTTTTAGAAATGGAAAACTATTTGTTAAATTAATTGATAATCAAGACAGAAATGTAAAAAAAAAAATACAAATCACTGCTGCGGCTGAATCTAGGACTTGTTTCATTGAATGACAAATGTGTTTGATAGAGACGTAATTCCAAAGGAAATACATTTTTTTAAAGAGTTATTTTTAGGGCTTCATATGCCTTTACAGTAGAGATGGTTCTGTGGATAGATTCAAAAATCAGGGGCAGAGAGAGTGTGGAATCATATGAAGAAAAGGAAAAAAAGGTCGGATTTGAACCCGAGGCGCCAGCTTCAAGGACTACAGCCTCTGTACATGTGACCCACACACTAACCAGGCCAACAGTGCTCCAATGAAATATTTTTTTTTTTGAATGAACACGCTTGGCTCAAAATGCCCACAGATTTTTATTCACACTTTTGGAATAAGAAGAGAGAGCAGAGGAGGGAGAGAGGTGGATAGGAAGCTGCAGAGTGAAAGCTGATTTGTGGAGAATGCCTTGCAGCAGTGCTCCTTCCTCCTCCCCCTCCTCCTCAACTTGTCGTAGTTTGATGTGGCAGGGCGAGGCATGCGGCGGCGTTCAGCCTCTGTAAAAAAAAGACAGAGAGGAGCTCATTTCAGGGCCGACTAATTTCTCCATTATAGGTGCACAATTATCCCAGTGTGACTGCGAACACAGATAAGAGGATATCAGAGAGGTAAGAGGAAGGGACGAGCGAAGCCTTGTTATTGAGAGAGAGAGGGAGATGAGGAGATGGAGGGAGGGAAGGAGGAGCGCTTTGGAACTTTCTCATCTCTTAATTGCGATCAGCGAGGAGAGTTGAGCAGATTAATCGGCTCAAGGACGCAAAGTGAGGCGTCTGTTTGTGAGCCTGAAACACTCTGAATGTTTTGCGTCAGTGTCATGCTGCAGAGATGCACAATGATTGCACAGGGGGAAATATTTTACACCTACAAATTCTAAAAAAGGAAAACTCTCCTCAAGAGAAGAAAAACAGAGATGGTGAATTGATAAAAATATACACTTGAGAGTCTCTTAATTGTTCTTCTGGAGGTTTATACATGTGTTTTTTTTCCGTTTGAAAAATTAAGCTAATGAATTTATTATTAAATTTAGTACGTTATACAGGAAAACTGTGTCCGCATAGATGAGCCTCAGTAATAACATCACTACAGTTTTTTCTGAGACGTGATGAATCTTAATAACAGAGTGATACTGTTTATATTGTATCCTAGTGTAACTGGAAAGTGTATTAAAGAGTACAATAGTAAATTGTAAACAGAGCAGCATGTGATAGTTTAGTCCAGTCAGAGTTCATAGTTTTCAGTAAAATGTTCAGCAGGATGGATGTCCGTTTTAGTAGAAGGTGTTCTGTAGTTTCTGAAATGAAGCTGCTGCTGACTCTTTGCGCTGCAGGGCTTCTCTCAAACTGAACACACTTCTGTGGTATTGAGGTGAGGACAGTTTGACGTGTTTTTGTGCTGAGTTTGATGTTTTTACAGGAAGTGTAGAAGAGCACTTCTGGAGAGTGAAGATTCAGAACTTTTCAAGTTCTAGTGGCGAGAGTTTCATTTTGTCCTGGAGAGATTATTTCCATCTTTTTGTACTATTTGTGTCGACAGCTGAATCTTCTACTTGTGTCACATATTTTAACCGAGCTGAGTTCCACTAGACTCTGCAAAAGATTTACACTAAGGACACAGACCGGACCAAAGATCTGTGACATAAAAACATGATGAAGTGTTTAAATACAGATTTGGTGTATTAGATATATTTAAGCAGTGAAACATAGCTAACAAAATCTAATTTATATGCAGAAAAACACTAAAGAAGGTAATCCAAATATACAGTCAGTTGCTAAAACGTCTCCTAAAAACAAAATCCACCTTTATCTAATAATCTTTCAATTGTTTTTGCAATAAAATAAATTTAACAAAAATTAAAGAATTGATGTTGTAGTTTACAAAAAACTGTGGCATATGCATTTTCACTTAAGTAAGCATAGACATGAATAAATGCCTGTATTGTCATTGCACATTATGAATTTTTCTGTGCATCTATTGACAAAAAAGTCACATTCGTCTTCAGCCTTGCACACACATCTAGATTATTATTTTTTTAAGTTCAAGAAATGCACGTTTTTTATGAATATGAAATCATATTGCACATGAAATGTATAATAATAATAATAATACATTTAATTTGTAAGCGCTTTTACGAGGGCTCAAAGGCACTTTACATGTAAAAAAGAAATCACAGTAAACAGTTAAAAACAGTAAAGACAGAGAAACAGAAAGAGAAGAGGGGAAAGAAGAAGTTAAGTATTAAAAGCTAGTTTATAGAGGTGGGTTTTGAGCATGGTCTTGAAAGTTGGGAGGTGTGTGCAGGAACGGATGGGTTTGGGGAGTGAGTTCCAGAGGGAGGGGGCAGCGATGGAGAAGGCTCTGTCTCCCCAGGTTCGGTGCTTGGTCCGTGTAGGTGGGGAGAGGGTGTTTCCTTTAGAAGAGCGGAGGTCACGGGAGGGGGTGTGGTGGTGAAGCAGGTCAGTGAGGTAAGGTGGGGCCAGGTTATTTAGTGCTTTGTGTGTGAGGAGGATGATTTTAAACCGTATCAGAAAAAAACGGTTGCACATAAACCGTTTTTAGAAGAATTCTATATTGCACATGAAAATATTCTGCAGTATGGTTGATGTACATTGTTATTGGAGAATAAGAAAATGTGTGCATGGTAAAATGCTGATTATTGTGTAATTAATACATTTTATGTGCAATGCACAGGTCTGTTGTAAGTCCTGGTCAGTGTCGTTGCGGAGGGAGGCGGGGCTGTTGGTGTTTTGGGCAGTGACCTGCCAAGTTTAGTTCAGTGATCTGAAATGACATTGCTGAGAGAGAAGGTGACAAGGTTAATTTCAAGGATCCTTGAGTGGCTGCTGGCCTCACTGAGGAGGGAGGTTGACCTAATGCTGTCCCTGGCGATCAATGAGGCTTTAAAGAGCGAGTGGTATAACCCAGTGGTCCTCATACCAAAGGATGGAGGCATAAGGTTCTGCATTGATTTCATCATCTTGATTTAAAGTTATATCAAATTGACATCTTTTATATGCCTAGTTCTTATAATTGGGTTTTTAAACTTGGTTTTCTGTTTTTGGGTGAAATAAAAACTCACCTTATTTTTGTGTTATAAAGCAGACTATAAGTGAAGGCCTGTGTCTGGCCATTTTTAGTTTCTCAGATTTCACCTATTGCTTTGATAATGCCACCTAATTAATAAAGGACATCTTCTTAAAATGATTGTCTCTGATAAATATATTGTATACTAGTTATATATTCCTCACATTGACATATGTAAGCCAACATAATGTGTATGACAGCTGAATGTTTTTCATGAAGGAGCTAGTGCAACATTTTAAACAACCACAGCAGAAATCAAGTCTCTTTAAATGTCTACAATGAGGGAGAAGTGCTAGCTGTGCTGTTGTCGCAGTCTTGGAACGGTCTTGCATATAACGTTATTTTAGTCAAGGACTACAGAAAATAACAATAACATACTTACAGATGTTATGTAAGTGTGTTTAGATAAAAGTCATTCTGTGTCAATTTATTTATTTATTAACATTAACCTGCTAACACAACAATGCAGAACATGGCATTTCTTTCAACCACCTAAATGGTGCTTAATTACAGTGTGTTATAATTGATTGCTCTTTGTGTAAATGTGAGTGGATAGGGGTTTGGAGGTGTGTCGCTGCAGGTGATCAGACACTTCAGAATAGCGGACGTGTTGCCAGGTGTTGTGTTTGTTCTGGTTTAATGGTGGTGCTCAAGGGGGCGACATCGACTAAATTTAAACGTATGCTTTTAAGTGCAATCTGTCTTAGAAATGTTGGTCCGATTGAAAACCATCCTGTAATAGTGTAGGTTTTTGTATCACTCTCTTCACAGGGTGCTAAAGTTACGACTCAATGGATGATGGACCTTCTTAAGGCGAAGAAGTGTTCTGCTCACTCTGTCAGTGATGGCTTACTTTCCGCTCTTGTTTCCAAGTACAGTACATAATTCGGGGTGAATTCTCCGGATAATATCCTGCTGTGATCTCACATTAGCTCACTTTGACTTGCTGCAGAAAACATATTAGGGGTCTGAAGGAGAAACTCCAGGTGGAGTCCGACTGAAAAATGTGGCCCTTTGCGTTCGTACATTCAGTTTTTCTGTCAAATATCAGGAGTTTTTCATGAGTTTTCTGCAAGTGTGAAGCCCTGTGTCAACATGTTTATTGCTACATTGTTGTTTTTCTTTCAAGGTTGTATTGAATCTGTGTGTATTGTCAGGATAAGTACATTATGTAAAGAACATTGTAGCCTTGGTTTTTGGTGCTCTGTAAACAAAGTGAATGGGTAAAAGATAAATTGAAACATATAGAAACACAACATGAAACAGTTGCAATGGAAAGGATTGTGTCACAATTATTGAATATTTTCTGTTTGATTTCAAGGAGTGAAGAAGAAGGAAAATCTCCAGTATGTTCCTAGTGAGGTGAGTTCTGTGCTCTCACTTAAAGCTGTGATACATATCTGAAGAAGTAAATAAGGCTTTTTTTGTCTTTTCTTCTACTTAAAGATGCCCTGAGTCTGTGGGACCTTCAGTCTGTGGGACCTTGTCATGATTCACTGTTGGCCCGATGTTTGTTCATGACTTTGAACTCACTTCTGAATGCATGAGTCCATTGTGATGTCACTAATGTGGGAGCGGCCTGATAAGAAACGTGTCATAGTTTAGACAGCAGGGCAGCAGCAGGTTTGCTGGATGAGCTTTTAATAAGAAGAAATAAAAGCATCATTGAACTCTGCAGCTGTTTTACTCTCAGGATTTAAACAGAAAAAAGCCCATCCCTTTCCCTGTTTCCTGCTCCTTCTATTAGAGAACTCTCCCAGGATGCAATGCAACATTTGTCTCCATTAGTAATGTAGGTTATGAAGAGTAGAGCCATGCATTGTGGGTAAAGCCCCGATGAGAACTTCTTGGAAGCCTCAAACAGAGATCCAATTAAAAGCAGGAGGAGCAGAGTCTGAGGGAGGGAGAATCCACTCGCTTCTCCCAAACCACTCATCCTGCTGATTTCAGCAAAGGCTATGAATCACCACGTCAAAGCATCGATTAGCTTGGTGCCGCTGCTGCTCTGAGTGCTGCGTCAAGAAGGGTGGGGCGTCATATCAGCTGTGAGGATACGCAGAGATCCACATTGCAGTTTAAGCCCACATGTCTAACACTGAGGATAAATAATGTGATAAACAAAGGAGTTTTACTGAATCATTGTTGGCAGTTCAGACTTTTACAAACTGCTGCGTGGCGCGTTAACAACTTCAACTTAAATGGATTATTCTGTTATTTTTAAAAGTCAGCTCTGTTGTCAATATAGAGGTTCAGTGACAACATAGTATCTGTCAGAAACATTCAACATTCAACTAAAAGCTGCAATTTTAATTTACAGAACACCTAATCGCTCATCTTTTTTTTCGTGAAGTATGACAAATATTGGGTTGGATTTGAACTAACACCTTTACATGCCAATGTTCAAGAAGGAGGCCCACATCCAAAACCATCTGACTCCATTGACAGTGACAGTAATTTTAACCACAGAGCACAGGAGTCAGCCGCATGATGGTGCAGCGGTCTGCGCTGTTGCCTTACAACCAGGAGGTTCCTGGTTCAAATGCGAGTGTGGCCCTTTGTCTATATCTATGTGTCAGCCCTGTGATTGACTGGCGACCAGTCTAAGGTGTACCCGGTCTCTCATCCAATGACAGTAGGGATTGGACACCCAACAGGAGAAATAGAGAAATAGGCATAGATAATGGACATGAACCGAGATAACAAAACATCAAGTCACACATGAAACAAACAAACTTGTTTGTCTTCTGGGATGTAAAATTACAATTTTCATTAATGGAGTCTGGTGACCTTTAGTATTTGGATCATTTATTGAGGAACAACCTGGGCCTGTCAATGACTGCATGGACCTCGAATGGACTTTGTTAATTCATAAAGTTCAAAAGGAAAGTCTATACTCAACACATTTTAGAAGTGTGGTCTTTACTGCATGGACATGGATGAAAGTTGGGGATATAAAAAGTCAGATACAAAATAAATGAGATCTTCCTCTGAGTTCACTCACACTATTTAAAGTACAAACAGCCTGCGAACCAACACGTTCTCCTCCACTCTCATCTCTGACACTGTACTCAGGTTTCTCTTTTATCCTCTTGTCTCTGTACTTTCATCTCTTTGACTCAGACAGTTTCAGGATTAAGAGGAATTTTTTATCACTCAACTATAAACTCTTAAAATCCCTCAGATGTGTCTTTGCCTCAAGTTTTTGCCACCTGGAGAGAATCCAGCCTGTATGTGTCCACTGAATCTGAAGAGGACACTTCTCCAGCAGAGAGCCTGATTATGTTAAATCTGACCGGAGAGGTGTGAGTGATTCAGTGTGTATGGACCCCCGCCACGCTCCACCAGCTGACAGGTTCAGTTCCCCGCTCAAAGTCGAACTCAGAATGAGGACAGGGTTTTAAATCTTCCTGTGTGTTATCATTGCTCTCTGATGAGTCGATCTGCAGCGACGGCATCCCGGCGAGCTTCAGCCATGCGTGGATCATCCTCTCTGAAACACTCTGCGTCCAGCTCAGCAGAGGCAAATATTTACCAAAGATTGAGAATAATCCCTGAGCTCAGCATGCTGACACAAACAAATAGCTCTCATGTTTCAGAAATAAAACTATTAAGGTAAAAAAAAACAAAAAACATCACATTTTGACATGGTATCGAGAGTAGTTTAACAGACAAATTTATATCAATTATATCAATATCAATTATATTCTTTATATCAAAGAAAACAAAAGCTTGCTAAAAAAGTTGTCTATGACTACAATCGTTGTTTGTTAAAGTCTGAAAAAAAGATGTGATTTTCCCACAGTTAGTGTAAGTTTGATTCCCTCAAAACAATTATATCAACTCTTCAGACCTTAAAACCTGATATACTTCACAGCAGTTAATGTAGCAAAGCTTGTATTTGAGGTAGTACAGTTTTACAAATGACCGTATTGTGCAGTGGTCCAAGTATTTTCTTTATTTTGAGCGATACAGACAAACACAACAAACACTAATACAGGAGTCGCTGCATATACTACGACTGTGAGTGGCTGTTTCAAACAGGCTCAAGAATCTGTCCTGCTGTGAACTGTACACACCTGAGGTCATCTTTGACATTTCATTAGTGCTTTAGTCAGTGGAAGGGGTATGATGTCAGTCTTGCATCTCCACTATCCGGCCTCAATCTGCACTTCTCAGATCCATGTGATGTCACCAGTGCAATAAGTCAGTAATCCTTAAAAGCATAGCTTTTATCGTGGAATAATTACTTTGGTTCCAATATAGATGTGCAAAATGTCGATTTTGAGGGTCATGACGAGTTCTTGGATAGAACTGTTCATGTCCCTGAGGGTAAACGCTGGATAAAGCTCTGCAAAAGCAACAGGCTTTGCAGCACAAAAGTTTGGTACTAAGTATTTGACTGCTTACATCCATCTCAGATAAAGGAAAGGAGTGACCAAAACTTAACCTTTGCAGTCCAAATACTGTTGGCTGAATCATTCACTTGTGGGACTCCTCCATACAATTTATTTCTACAAACCATGATATTTTCTGATTTGAAAGACAAAATGAAGAGGTTCAGAAACGTCATTACCTTCTCAGGGTGTGTGTGTGTGTGTGTGTGTGTGTATGTGTGTAGTGTGGCTATTACCCTGTGGCTGTTCTGTTATAAGACCTCAGAGGGGGGAACAGGATGTATCAATCTGCAGAAACAGAGCCAAGTCGGAGCAGGTCATCGTCTAGTGATGGGACAGGTGGTGTGAACTGGTTGACAGGTCAGTTATTCCCCCGGCTGAATAACAGCATTTAATATGTAACATTGCACAGAAAGCAGAGATGGAAACACCCCCAGGGTAAAATATGCCCTTCCTATATACTGAATCCCCTCTCTCTACCTGAAATCAAAGTTCAGCCCCGGAAACACCCTCAGACTGCATGTACGTCTGTGGAGAACCAGCAACAAACTCATCAGTCAGGTCTGTTGTTTGTTGTTTTTCTACTCGTTCATCCAAAGTTGAGCTTGGTGTTATAATGCTGATGGCTGCAGGCAAGGGTAAAAGGTCAGGGGGAAGTCTGTCGGAGGAAAGAAAAGCGCAGGAAAAAAAAGGAAACTGACTTTTAAGAAAGCCAATATGATGGAGATCGGCTTCCTGGGTTGAAAGCAGCGAACAACCAAGTTACACAATATTCAAAAAGAAAAAGCCCCAACCAAAAATTATAGAAGACATTCTTCAGGGAAATGTAGGATTCAGTTTTTGCTCACAACTTCTCGGCATCTCCTCCTCTGCAAAGATTTACCTTAATATCTTCAAATACAATGTATTCTTTGTTTACAAAGAAAACAAATGTCCTTTGCACCTCAACAAAAATAAAGTAAAAGTGCTCTAAGAAATGACTTGTTCTCTGCGAGTTAAAGTTTGCAATTTTTGAATGGAGTTTAGTTGCCTTCAAGAGCGGCTTTTGGTTAAGCTCCAAGTTTTGAGAAGTTTGAGTTTGAGATTATGGAGAATAGCACATGCTAGTGGTGTGCCATCAGTGCACCACAGGTCTAAGCTGCTCTCTCCTGCTCTTTATACTCTGGCCCTTAATTGGAAAGTTGGCAAAGGTGAGTCCTTCTCAGAGCAGCAGAAATGTATTGGACCAAAATAAAACTTGGTTTTGGAAGTGTGAGGAAAACATTGATAATTGATCTCCCCACCGTTTACAGAAGCAGATTCTCTCTCTGCTCTTCTGCGGATCTTCTTGGAGTCTCTTTCAGCAGTAATCTCATCAAATCTACTGAAGCTTTCAGAGACTGTAAGACATCCATCTGCTTCACAATCGCACAACTGTCAGCGCGCGCTCTCTCCTCCGCTCGCTCTCTCCTCCGCTAGCTTTTTTTCGAACTCCTTTTTAGTTCTTTATTTTTCACCTGAGTCTCGCCACCAAGGCCAACACAGAGGCTGGGTTCATTTAAGTCTGTTCATGTATTTAATGCTTCTTTAGAAATGTGTGTGTGAAAGCACCGTGAACAGGCAGCAGTGAAAGGCTGTATACTCTCACAGCCTTTTCAATGCACCCACATATTAAGAGAGCGTGTGAATAACGAGCAGGGAGGGATGAAGTGGCTCCTCTTGTGCTCCTCTTTCACTGCAAACACAAACCTGATGAATTCACCTCAATGACTAATTTTAAAGTTCGCAGGTCACACACAAGGTCACGTATGTTTTAAACTTCCTGAAGGACCTGCTGCTTCGCCTACTGCTGTGGCTTCAGATGCAAATTATTGACAACTCTATCAAGTAACAGATTAAATAAAGACATGAGTAGTACTTCTCCTTGAAAAATAATGCACTATAGAACCAGTTCTGTTGTCATATAGTTATATAATATTGATTCTTTGTATGATTAAACACTCTTCTATCATGCTTACATGCAGTTAGAAAAAGTCGTTTGCCCGACTAAAAGTGGACTTTGAAAATACATGAAAACATGTTCGCCCAGCTGAAACCGCACACAGCGCTACCGCTCGCCGTCAATGATTATGTTTCCACAACGATCGCGGCAGTCTGTCTCCTGGGCGTGCCAGCAGTGGCACTATGCTCTACTCTGTTTCAAATACGCTGCCAATCCATTTTCAACGGAGTACGCTGCAGGCACATGTCAAGCTGGAATGAATAATACAGGAAGTCAGAAAAGGAAACACAATTTCAAAATAAAACACGCTAAAATGAACACACTGATAGTAAAACCATGATGTTGACACACCAGTGTGCACACAGACTACATGGAATTGGATAAGCAGAAATCGGGTTGTCCTGTCTTCACATATAACCATAAACTGGAGGGATTGGTAAATTGCATTTCAACCAAAAGTGCATTCTACAGCATAGAGCATGTACGAAATGTACTCAGCTCTAATGTTGTCCATTTCCATTTGCACCTCTTGGAGATGTTATCTTATATTCATCAACCATAAGCATAGTTTTGTAAAATAAAATCTGCTTAGGCCAAGGGCAGGGCTGAACACACGACGGACAGTAAAGGGACATGTCAATAAAATGAGTAAAATAATCGTATTTCATGCATCTCCATCCTAACACGCTGGATCATGAGCCCGTTGATAATCCGCAAAGAGGAAAATAAACGAAATCTCACGGACACTGCAGTGACCTATTTATGTTTTAATGCATGTATTTCTCCCATCACGGTCTTAAATGAAGATTAATGACACAAAAACTGTGAACAAACATGTTTAAGGGCAACCTTACATCATTACAGTGTGTGTGAGTGTGTAGACGCGTGTGTGTGTGTGTGTGTGTGTGTGTGTGTGTGTGTGTGTGTGTGTGTGTAATAATGCTTGGAGGCAGCCTCTTTAGCTGCAGGCAGAACACAAACAGAAGAACATTTGCACTCATCTAACACAGACAGTAATAATGCAGACTTAACACACTGTTATTTATCACTACACACACTTACACTGTAAAAAAACAACAACCACTTCAGCTTAGAAATGAAAAACAATGGAACAATTGGAGTGGTTGGCTTTGGAAGTACAGCAACTACTATGAAAAATTAGCTAGTTCCCCATGTGTACTAATGCAAAGTTTTGAATGCCACAGACATATTTATGAACTATCATGACAAGAGCATGCAAATTAAATTATTCTGTGTGCAGATGTTTTCTTTTAATGTAAAAACTGAAATAAAGCATGCACCATGCAGCTGTCGTCGTAAGATGAGACACGAAGAAGTGAAGAAGACAGAATCAGAGTAGTTTCTACACTTTGTACATTGAGATGAAAGTGAGTTGAGAAAGATGCTTCAAACTTGTTGGAGGTTTCTTATGTGTAGCAGACTAAAGACTCAATTCTGAATCAGAACCAGTGGGATTATATTTGTGAAACGCTCACAAAACAGGATCACAAAAGCTGTTTTTATTTTTTTATGACTTCACTAAACTAAGATGGTATACATTTAACCCGCTAAGCAGCAGCTCCAGTTGAAAAGACATAAGCATGTTAATGTTATTATAAAGACCCAAAGCTGCTGCTAGCATTAATGTAGATTTTTTATATTAAATGTTTGAACATTTGATAATATTTATCATGTCAATACCATCTTCAATTGTTTAAACGTGTGGTTGTTTAATATGCATAATAAAACATGTAAGCTCATAGTCGAAAGAAGATTTAATTAATAAGGTTTAGTTGAGTTTTTTACAGTGTAAAAATAATAAGTGTCTAATAATAGGCAACATTTGGCCCTGTGCTGATAAAAACTCCTCTTATAGAGAACTCATCTGGGATCTGTTTTCTGCAGCAGTGGCACGAAAAAAGAAAAATGCTCCATGACAGGCGATTGGGGACCTCCAGGAGTCGCGGCCTTTCGGGACTGATCCCAGAATGCACTTCTGGGGGGACAGTTATGGGAAGAAAAACGTTCTGTTTTTTTTCTCCTTCACTGCAGGGGTTGGAGTCCAGCTGCTGACAGAAAGCAAAGGGGGAGGTTTCTCTGGGAAAGATGAAGATGAGTAAGAGGGTTCAGGGTTTGGGGGTGGGGGTCTGGGTAGGCCCAGTGTGCGTCTTTATACGGGAATATTTAAATGAGCTTCTCCCCACGGGATAGGAGCTGTGCCAATTATTTCTTCTTGGGAAAACACTCGTAGAGAAATAAAGAGAGGGAAGAAGAAGAGAAGTGTGAGAAATGTTTCTGGTTCCCACTGATTCATTACTGAGCAGTTCTTAGTGTACTTAGTGTTACATCATGTTTGTTAGGAAACAGCAGCAGAACGTCCTTTGCTTTATTACTCTGATGGAATGAGATGATGTACTGACACACATTCACCTCCCACAGAAGTGTCCTTGAACAACACACCCACCAGCGCAAAGATCACGACCTCTGACCTCTGAGCTTCCTGTGAAAAAATGAACAATCAAGTCAATTCATTGAAGGACACAGTTGTAGGCTACACTGACTGTAGTACTTGGAATAATATATACAATTTCTAATTTACAAAAATCATAATGAATGTATAAATTGTGCAGTTGCGTAACATTTTAGTTTTGCCAGTTTTCCCAAGTGGCCAACTGTGTTACTGCGACATTATGTATTTAACATCAACTATTATTCTTTGTGTTTTTTTAAACATTTTGAAGGATTGTTTAAATCCTTCTTAGGTTCTAAATTAACATGATTTTTCTTTGTGTAATTTCGGCACAAAAAGTACAATTTAATGACCAATATAGCATGTTGTCTTAACAAAATGTTGATTCTGATTGTTCTCTTATGTTCTTATTTATTTTCAGCTAAGAAACAAGAATGCTATATGCACCAAATGATGCTTGTCTTCCAACCACCACCTTAACTGACTGACTCAAATGATTCTCAAAAGGAAATACAGTGTAAGCTGTTTATTCGCAGAACAAAAACATACGGTCTTTTAAGAAAAGTTCTTTTCGCATAATCTTCGACATATACAATCCTATAAGTCAAATAACCTACTTGACTTATAGAACTTTGATATCTCTACAGCAGCAGGTATAAAGTACAATAAATTGAATATCCATGTTCAAGTAGTTCAGCTCTGTCCCCTTCACGTAGAAAAAAAGTGAAACGGTCACAGTGAAGAAAACAGTGAATCAAACCTTAATGTTAATGTGATTTCCTTGAAAATAGTGTTTTATTGAAGCCAGAGTAAATTTGATTTATGTGCTGCAGCACGGTGAATATGAGCTCACATCATTTATCTTCAAGTGTGACTACTTTCCATCCATTAATTCTGCAGAAAAAAAACAGTCTGAGGGAGAGAAATCAGAGCACAGCTACAGGAAGCAGTGGGGGGTTATGGGTAATAACATAGGAGACAAAATGGTTCGATTAGCTTGTCAGTTTGTGTCTTATATCAGAATGCATTTTTCATCATGTGCATAGATTATGTGGTTTAATGCCTCTGCTAATGCTTTGTAACATGGAGTAGAAAATTCAACAGCAAGCAGAACGGCTGCGCACATCGCTGCTGTAGGACAGCAGGCAGACCGCACGCACACACACCCTCACATACACACACACACACACACACACACATGTAAATGTACACATGTGTAATGTCTTCTTCTACAATAAGGTGTATACAGTAGCTCCATGTTGTAGCCATTACTGTTTGAGTCACTGCTGCAGGCTGAAGAATTGGCTGGAGCAATTTAAATCCTGTTCCCACCTATAGCTCATATGACCCCTAGAATATGTTAAATGAATCATTAAAAGAAAAAAAAAAAAGTATCTCAAAAGAAGGGAAAATGATAACAGTGATGGTTTTCCAGCCATTCTTTACGTTTTATTATTATTATTTTTACATTTTTGATGTTCGTTCATGAGGGAGTTTTAATATTTCACAGAAAATTAGAATATCTCCCCCTCATTTTTACTCAAAATCACACTGAGCAAGTTGACTTGCATGCGTGCCTATGATGCTTTCTGCACAGAACAAAATACTGCAAATGCAGCATTTCCCCTTAAAATGCAGCCTCCCTGTGCTGGTGAGCACTTAAATCGTGCACTCTGCAGATCAACCTGCATGCGTCCTTGCCCACACACTCTATGAGTATAAAATGATTATATCACATTTCTAATTTATTGTCTGGGCTTTTAAAAGTTTGAGAAGCTTTTTATACTAACAAGTGATTCACAGTGTTAGCAAACAGCCTGCACAAACACACACACACACAGAGTGAACATACAGAGCATTACCACACATTATTACTAATTTATCAGTGCTGCGTAGCTGCTCGTAAAAGTTTGACAAGCTTCTTTTTTGAAGGTATTGTGTGTGTTTTTGTGAGCGGCAGCAGCTGCCTCAGGCTTCACTTTGTAAAAACAAGCTACTCCCTCAGCGACCTCGACCTGCAATATTTACCCAGAATGCATCGAGTTTGCCACAATAACCAAAGAAATCTCAATCCAAATGTCAGAGGCGGTGGGCGGAGAGGTTTTTTAAAAAGGAGAAAAAAGGCTGCAGGAGCCCGAGGTTAGTGTTTGTGGTGCTGAAGGTCTGCAGGAAGTGCCATGCTTATCACCTCTAATGAAATTATGCGTTCAAATAATCTCACTGTCTGAAAGGTAACAGGAGCACGTAAGACCACTTTGAATTAACTCTGAGGCTGTTTCTCCCAAAGTAGAAGAAAAGAAAACTAAACTGGTTTTGCAGAATCACCTGAAAGTGTTCACACTGCAGCGGGGAGACAAAGTTATTAGTTTGTGGTTTAAAGACTGTGTAAACTTTGGACCAGTTTAGCTTTAAAGCAAAACTTGTGTTTAACTCTTTGTTTTCCTGCAGTTCTTCTCTGGATATATCAAAGTCTTTTTCTTTAGGTCTAGGATCTAAGCTGAAACTAAGCTGAAGCTGAGACAACGCAGGTTTGTTTGTAGCCAGGCAACAAAAAATAAACCAACGTAGAAAATGGGAGAATAGCATCTAGTGTTTTTGAGTGTTTTATTGAAAGCATCCTTGAAAAAGGGTTCAAGGGATCCTGGCGTAAACGATATAAGGAATCATCTGTTTTAAGATTCAGGATTTGGATCAGTTTATTTGGTATTCAGATGTAACATGCTAATTTAATGGCTGACATTTGATGAAACTGAACTTATTTTTTGCTGAGAAAATGTAAATGAAGTTCTCAAACTCAAAGAACTTTTAAACATCTGTCGGTCTGCTGTTCAGAACCCCCCCCCCACACACACACACACAGGTAATCCCCCGGCTCAGCTCTGAGCTCTCGGTCTAATCGTGGACGAAGCCTCGCTGAGTGTCCACACCTCCACGGCTCGTTGAATCCTATTGGCTCAGGCAGCTAGAGCAAATAACAGTTTAACACACTCACTCTGCTGCTGTGTGTGTTTCTGTGTGTACATGTATTTGTGAGAGAGAGCACAATGTGACCAAACAATTGTCTCTTTTTATTTACTGCGAGAATGTGTTGATGTTAAAAGGCCAGTCTCCAGCTGCCATGCTGCTTTTCATTTGACTCGATGCTCTTTACACAACGACCTCCCCGCCACTGGTCGCTGCCCCCCCAGCTGCCACCTCTGCTGCTTCAGAGTCTGCTGTGGGTTTGATTGAGTTTCACAGGCGATACTTAGAGCATGTGGCTCTGCATTCCTCTTCAACGTTACAGCAAACGCTGCAGCTGATGATGCGTCTTGCTCCGAGCTGACACCGTCACTCGCTCAGCTGCCACTGGCAAGATGACATTTCTGAGGTCACGGATTAGTGGCGAGGGTCAGAGAGAGAAAGAAGGCTTCGAGGAGGAAGAAAGGAAAGACAGGGACAAGAACTGATCTACAGTATAAGACCCAAGGACTGCAGCAGGAGGAGGAGGAGGAGGGAAGCAGAAAAGAGTCTGGTGTTGTTGATGCGATGGAATTTAGGTTCAATACCTAAAAGTACTCTATAGCGCCCGTATCTACTAATCATTAATCATACTAATCATAATCGGGTTTTTTTGTGCTCTCTCCTTTTGCAGGCAGTACTTTGCCACCACACTAGTCAATCATGGTCGCATAGCAGGCACCGCGATCCGTCTCCAGAGCGTTCCACCAGCACCACTACGATCTGCTGTGCCTCAAATACTCTGTGAGCTTAGAATATCACCACCTGGACAGGAAGTTAAACAAGGAAATGCGCAGAGCATTCGGTCATTTTCCAAATCAAACACAATGTACAGACTCGCGATCGTATTTTTCATCACTTTATCAACATTCTGTCAAAGCAGGCACCAAATGAACAACAAATCATCAGAAAGATGAAGCAACATGTTCCTCGTTACTCTCACGTGATCTTGTAGTTCACCGGAGGTGTGTGTACAGCTGATCATGGGTGCACTCCAGAAACTGAGCCATTTGGATCACAGCCTATGTCCAAAGTGGATCCACTAAATGTTCTCTTTGCAGGTCGAAGTTGACAAAGAAGTTTCCAGAAGTCTGAGGACCAGCTTCCAATGTGATCTGATGTGTCCTGTCTGCTGCACTTTCAGAAAATTCAGTTTCCTTTAATCACTAAGCTGTTAAAATGCCAGAATGCCAGGATGCAGAAGTAAAATAACAAGCAGAAGCACCCGGGAACATCATCATTGTTACGTTTTTTTTTTTTCTTCCATGATGCGTTGTGACAACCTTTAATCACTGACTGTTCCATTAGTAATTGAAGAGACTTCTCTCCTCTGGCTGCACTGATCTGAGATTCAAACCTCCGCAGAGACTAGGAGGAAGTTCTTCCTGTAAAATGACACAGTCCTCAAAACCCTGAGCGTCGTCTGTCAGGCAGCAGAACACTCCGTACAGCAGTCAGCACTTGTTCGTGTCATGGTGCTGGCTCTCAGGAACACGTTGGGCCGGCGTGAGCAGGGTGGAAGCTGACTCTACCGCAAATACCAGCTGCCAATCGTGGCACTCGTGACCTTTTCTGTGATTCTTCCGTCTCTGAGGAGAGAAACTCGCAGAGCTGTTGGCAGCTGCTGAAACAAAGGAACGCTTTAAAAAAATACTTCTCACTTCAGAGTCAAGAGCCGTAAGAAGAGAACTGAGAGCACCCACCATTTAACCAAGAGAGGAGAATATAGATTGATCCATATACGTATCATCTGCAATAAAAAAAAACAAAAAAAACCCCATAAAGCTTAAAGTAAAGAAAAGTTTTTGTTTCTTCTTTTTAGGGCTTATTTTCTGTGTTGGCTATAAGAATAAAAATACTTTATGATATTAATGAACATTAATCAAAAGGTATTGTTAATTATATATTTTTTTATATATTCACACACACACACACACACACACACCTACACACACACACACACACACACACACACACACACACACACACACAAACTGGCTTAATGTGTTTTGCTGTTTGGTCTACATTATGACATTAAATCAAGGATTAAATAGGACTTAACCAAGGTATACACTTTAACACTATAATATCATTTTTAACAGATTGGGCTTCAGGGAATAATGTTTACACAACTGACAAATTCACCCTGATAATCCAACCGTTCTTATTTTCTCTGTAGAATGTGTTCCTTTGTGTTTCACTTTCACATTGACTTTAATTTCACATTTACACAAAAGTTTCATAGAGTGGTTTATTTTTACACACTTTGTTTTCCTCGTTTGTTCCTTTCTTTCTTTCTTTCTTTCATTCTTTCTTTCGTCCTTATGTTTGCCACCTTTGATCATCTCCAATATCCCACTGAAGCAAATGATCCCCTCAGTTCTTTAAGTCGTTGCCCCTGAATACCTTCTCATGGCATTTACCTCCTCCTTGCACTGAAATAAGAAAGCCAAGGGGCTGCGCTCTTCATCCATCCAACCACCCTCCTCTGCCTCTTCAATCACTCTTCCTCCTGAAGGGAAAAAATAAAACCAACTGTGACTAACGAAGTAAACTTCTCACCTGAACGACGGGCCTCCTGAGCGCCGAGCTTCATCCATCCAGAGCCGGACGTCAGCGGGACAAACAAGACGGAGATCGATGCTTCAGCTGCTGCATGACAGGCATGACCAACGACAGACAAGCGGACACCTCACATCCTCAGTTTTACCACAAACACACCTTGTGTTTCCTGTAACTGCACCGCCGTGAATCGATCTAATTTGTATGAAAACATTGGGAGAGTTGGAGAGAAAAGAGAAATTGTTGGACTGTGAAACACTTCAGGGATTTCTTTTCTACCTTGACTTTCTTTTTGTTCAGCTGTCAATCAAAGCATTGCTGGAGGTTAGGGGGGCGGGATATTCCTCATCTCCTTCTTTTCCTTTGGTTTTCTATCCAACACAAACAACAACATCTCTCCATACATCTATAAGAGTGACTCATGGGAACAAAAAACAAACAGAGCTCGTTGCCGTCGCCCTTCGGCCTCGCAGAGGAGACACATGAAGTCTCTGTCTGACTCCCTGCAGGCTGGAGAGAAAGAAGCTGTTTTCTTACCTGCAGTGTGTCTTTACATCTCCACATGTGAGTCACTGATGGAGACAAGATGCTCAAGATGTTTTACACGTGTTGGCCTTTCAAGATTTTAAAACAGAAAAATGTCATTGTTGCTGAGATGAAGTTTCTTTAAACTATAAACACAATATAACAATCCAACATATCCGATCAAAACTTTGCTCCTTCGTTTCTTCTGGTTGAAACTCAGACATTTCATAAAGATGATTCTGGGATTTGTATTATATTTATTTTTTAAACTGGGCCTTATTTTAAAACATATTAGGGCCTAAATGACTGATAGGAACAGAAACTAGATTGGTCAGAATGTCGACTCATATAGTTAAATAATTATTTTATTTACGCCATTCTGTATTTCCATTCTCATTTGTAACAAGACATGAACCGCATAATTGGACTATTCATCTGCTAGACTTGGAGCAACAATGTACTCTATGATGACCTTATAACGATATTACTCATCCTCATTTACAACACAGAAGGCCCAAACATCACAATCTATGCATCTGCCAGACCACCGACAAAGAGACAAAGATTTTTTTTAATGTACTGTTCTCCCCCCGATCCATAATCAATCTCTGACGTCTGTGCATATAGCACAGTTATTAACTATCAACGTATTAAGAAATTCATTGACTATAAGAAATGTCAGCCACCGCAGTCTTGTGCAATCAGCCAGTTATAGATACAGTATGTCAGATCAGAGGCAGCCACCTCCTTCAACTCAAACTCTCATTGGCTACTTTAGAGTATAGGAACTTTGATTGGTAGGTCGTTGTTGGCCAGATGAGTTGTCAAGAAGAATACACAGGAATAGAAGCAACATGAGAGATGCACAATACATAATTAGAATACTTGTCAAACCAGATACAAATATTTTAAAAGAACCAAACGGACAGAAAGCGTTTGTTGTTTGCTTAAAAAAAGTGTGATTTTCATTGGTCCTTCTATCCATGTATACTGCCCTGTCATCTTTTAAATTCATGTTTTACAACACTATAATTTTAAACAAAACTATTTAAACTTACAATCAACCAATTTGTCTAATTTGTCCAAGTGTCTAAAAACACTGGAGTTTTGGAGAGTAGTGCGAGACAACAACCACTTATGAGTCAGCAGGTATAGATAAGTTGTTTCCATTGACGTAACTTCTGATGCTTTATTTATTCACCATAGAAGCAGCAACATAGAGAGAACTGCAGTTTCATTCAAAGTGAAAACAAAGCTTTATGTTTTTTGCAGAAGAGGCCAAAATAACAACAACAGAAAAACACAGCCACACATACACATGCAGGTAAAACTGCCATTGTTCTACCTTCACCTTGTCACACTCATCACGGCTCATTGTATGGAAGACAAAACCACAGAGGCCATTGATCCGTGAATTTGATTGCTGTCGTGCACGCTGCGAACACAGATCCATTGTTTGTGTGAACAATATGGCAGTGAATGATGAGCTGTGTTACTGATAGCAGCAGCACTGATAAACAACAGTCTGCATAACAATGGTCACAGTAGCAGGAAGTGGAAAAAAAAAAGAAATCAGCCGACAACAACAAAAAAGTTTGAGAGGGGAAATTAGCAGTCCGAGTGCAACATTATAATTAACGCAATACTCAGAGGCCATAAAACTCCTTCTCAACCTCTGCAGAAATAATTGCAGCATTATTTTCAGCCCTAATTAAGTGGCTAAGACTTCTTACAAGGGTAAAAAATTAATCCCTTTTCTAAATCCTATATAATTTAATGTGAGAGAAATCAAATAAATAAGAGGCTGGGCTCTTTTCTGAGAGGGTTTGATACGGGTGATTAGGTGAGCGCGGCGTGAAGAAGCCCATTAGGATTGTATGGTGTCATCACAGCAGCTCCGGGCGTAATCCACTCCCCAACCCGCCGCCACCGCCATCGCTCGCCATTTTCTCTCAGACTACAGCAAGAGAGAAGACGAGCAGCCATTGATTGATTTTTATCCTGTTTAAGGAGATGGGAGGCAGATAAATGCTGAGGTAATGAGGGGCAATTAGCAGCCATGATAAGCTTTATTAAGGAGGGAAAGTGTCATTGTGTCAATGACGACACAGCAGGAGCAGAGAAGAAAGAAAGATAAAGAGTGACACAGCGTTTCCGTCACGTCTCAAACATCCTCACGAACTGATAGGAAATGTTTATTTCTTTAAAACTGACCCGCATCTGTAGCTGAAAGTGGAAACCAGGAAGCTTAAAAGAGAGAAATTGGACACTATACATCCCACAGAATGTAATCATACGAGCATCATAATCTCGATTGTTGTCCCATATCATTATCTGATTTGTACGGTGGCCGATAGGGGTCAAACGCTAGGCAACTTATGAAACGACAAACATTTAGAGAAACGCTGCACATTCAAAAACAAACGCAAAGATGCAAACACTCTGCAAAACGATCAAATGCACTGCATTTCCAGAATGTGAAACTTGAGTGAAAAACACACATTCAGAAAACAACAACAAATGCAGAAACATATGCGGGTGGATAGGCTCTCAATATTTGCAGATGTTTTTGTCTGTGTCATTGTGATAGTAGCTTGTTCTGTGCATGAATAAGTGAAGCAGATGGACAGCAGCAATCCCACCACGGTCCATTGTGACTTTCTGCAAACACAATAACCACAGATAGATGAGCGGTCAGTTCTCTGAAGCTATCAAGGAGCCCAAGCTAGTGTGGCTAATGTGCCACCTACAGTCCTCTGAAGACCTCTTCTCTTCCTCTGAGCAGACTGTTCATGTCTGCACTCTCACACCGTCCCTCTTTTGTGTGTGAATTATAATGCAGGATGTGAAGTCACCTAATGACACTACTTGTACCTGACGTGCAGCTTCCTTTAACAGTAAGCATGCGCCACGTTTTTGTGTGTATGCTGTCCTCATTGTTTTTATCAGACACCTGCAGCAGTTTGAAATGATCAAACTCGACCTCGATGTCACAGTGAATGGTAGTATCAGGGCTCTATTCATGTTGGCTTTTATCATCCTGGTGCACATGCTGAAACCTATTCAGAGTTGACTTAACAAACTCAACTCAGTTGTTTTTTGCCAAAGGCACGGGCAAGCCCAGGAAGGAGACCCGCAGGTAGACCCAGACTTCGTTGTAGGGATTATATACTGTATCTCTTTATAGCTTATAGGAGAGCCTCAGAATCTCCAAGGAGGAGCTGGACAACGTTGCTGGGCAGAGGAGAGTCTGGTTATGATATGGTCAAGAAAATGGATGGATAGTTTGATTAACAAAATAAAGCTAGGTGAGTGTCCCTCTTGGAGTCCTTAGGGGACAGGAATGAATTAAGGGCATCAATACTGCAGTTCCACTAGCTGATCTCTACTGCACAGAGTTTGGCTCCAAGTAAGCAATAAATCAGGAGTATTTTGGCTTCACTTTCTTTCCACTGGAGGGGTTGGAGACATGCCATTCATCTTTATATACAGTGGAATGTGAATACTCTGTGGTGAAGCCTGTTGCCTTCAACTTCAAGTACTGAGAGGAACCAATAAAGCTGCTGCAGTTTTCACACAAACGCTGTGGCTGTGATTGTGATTCCCTCCGGGGAGGAAGTCAGTGTGTTATTTGTTTAAAAAAAAACAAAAAAAAACCCCTAAAAATAATTTATTAACATGAGCTCATCTAAACGGTGCAGGAAACCTCAAAAGTCAGTTTGATCAGACGATTAAATGTTCAATCAGAAGAGTGAGTCGTGTGATGAAAAGAGAACAATGGAACATTTTGATCGGGAAATTGAAATAAAAGGGAAATCAGGTTCTTCTGTAGGGTTCAGTGTAAGGAGAATAATCTATTTATTCTTTTTCTGTGCGTCACTGAAGGTGATCAGTGAACAAATCTGGTTTGTCTTTAAAGCAGGAACATCTGTGAGCCAACAGGAGGAGGGACAGTGGCAGCTTTAAATGGCACGTCTGATTGTTTGTGTTCTGACTGGCAGTCGAATCTGACGAAGTAGAAACAAAGTGATGTGATTGGTTGATATGAAGCTGGTAGCATGGTTTATTTCTACTTAAGTTTGAAAAGACTAACGGCTACTGTCAGGTGAACAAAAACACCTTGACTGCATCAATCCACCTCTCCAAGAGTTTACATTTTAGATCCAAGGTTTGTAAAGCTCCTGGTGGTCTGACTGAACCTGACAACATCATCCATGTCTACAGAGCTCAGGGTGAGAGTCCACGAAGTATTTGAAGAGCATTTAACCCCCTTAGAGTTCTCCTCATAGATGGAATACAAATTAACGGTACTAGATAGTGCCTGTTTGCCTGTTCCATCCCTTCATTACCTTTATTTTCTATATTTGGGACTGATGATATTAAAATACTGTATGCTTGGAGAAGAAAGTGGCAAGTGTTTGTGAACAAACTTAAACACAAAGCAGAATTTGAGATAAGGAACCAAATCTCTCTCACTTTGGTGTATTTCTTGGGGAGTCCTACAACAAGATTGACAACGCTAGTAATATAATGAAATATCTGATAAGATATCTGTGGACAATTGCTAAAATTGTTCATTGTGTCACTCTTTTTCCACCAGCCAGAACTCACAGAAGCCCGTCAATCCTTCTTCAGAGAAAACCACAGTGTTGAACACCCAACAGATAAAGCTTAAAGTGTTCGTGTCTGATTACACAAAAAGTTACTTAAAAAGTGTCTGCTTATATAGTTTTTCTGCTTTGGACTTTTTTGTTCAGGCCATTTTGTGCAGCTATAACTTTTGAGGAAGGCAATTTAAAAATTGCATTTGTGCAAAATGGAGCTTTACAAGTACAGTTGATATTGAACTTGAACACCTGATAGCTGCAGGAAAAAGAAGGAGAGAAGACATTTTTGGATGTTTTGCTACAATAAGGAACACAGCAGTTATTTTCTCTGATATGTATTTTGGAAGTGATACAAGGAAAAATGATCGGTTTTCAAAAAACTGATTCACCAGCAAAACAACAACTGAGCTTCAGTTCAGGGTAAAATAAATAAAGAAGTAGGGGATGCAGGTGTGTGTGAGTGAGTGCTTTCATTCTGTTTTTGTATTTCTGCTTTGTTTTTCTCTTCTGATGCTTTATATGTTTTCATCCGGCGCTGATCCTGACTCAAGGTGATAAACATGGAAATAAAAACCTGCCTTTGTATGTTTTCATTTGCTGTTTAGAGGCAGCGCTGGTTCTTTTCTGCGAACACTCACACAGCTGAAGAAAAAAAAAACCAAGGGCACATCTCACAATAACCCCGCCGCTCAAAGTGTGTCTGACATCCCACTAATGGCTAGAAAGCATTTATTCCACACAACAAGAATTTTAATAAAGTTGTGCTGGGAGGAGTTTGAAATAAAAAGGTGATTCATACATGGAGGAATCTTTTCAAGGTTATCCTCATTTCAGACAGCCGCCTCAATCAGCGGCAGATAAAAAGTCTCTGATTTAGAGAAAGACAAACAACCTTTTGGATGTGTGGAATGGAAACACACACAAACCTGAAGTGTGACTATGAATTCAAACTTTCACAACCGTCTTATTCTTCACTGGTGCTTGCCTTCTCCCCATTTAATCACTGCAAACTTTCAATGAAAGTGAAACTGAAAACTGAAGGACGTTATTCATCCGTTTCTGGTAGGAGGAAGCATCTAATTATGTTTGTTGCTTAGTTGTTAGATCATGCATAGATTTTCCTTCACCCTGATGTCCTAATAATGGAGCCTAGACCTTTCTGCCTGTAGCCATCGTCAGGGCCGAACGATCATACAAAGGTGGAGGTGCAAAAAACGGCAGTTCTGTAAGTGGCCACTTGTGGTTCTCCTCTCGAGTCAATCCTCGTAGAGCCTCATTTTAAAATTTCAACTTTACAGCAGGTTACACAATAAGTTTTAAAATGATTTCTATGTGGACAACAGTATGGACTGATGGACTGGTCTTGACCACCTAATTTCTAGAGTAGACTGTGCATGAAAATACAGAATCTGTTGGGACTGGAAGTGTTCTGGTTTCTATCTGTAGCAGTCGTCGGCTGTCCCAGCTACCATCAGCGGCCCTCTGAAGGTGTTTGAAAGCTTTAATTTATCGCTATTAATGTACAGAAGTGCAGCTAATAATCCACTCTTAGATCTTGTCTCTTAGCTCCAGCTTTATTTCCAACAAAGTCATGTACGGAGAAAGAAAGTCTTGGCTGGAAGTATTTTGTGGCTAACTGTTGGCTACACGAGAAGCCCGGAAAAGTTGCCCATTAACAATAGTCAATGGATTGGCTACGAACACAAAAAAATCTGTAGAAACCATTGAATTTTATTAGCTAACCAGCAGTTTATGAACTAGTCTTTGATGTGATAACTTAGTATTTGGTCTATCTCCATCCCCCTACAGCTGTGGTTACCAATGTTCTTCTTTGAAGCCACCCTGCATCTACCTAAGCACATGCTGAGCCCCAAAAAGAAAAAAAAAAGTGATGCCTTCCTGCCAAAAATGTACACTTTTAATTTGTTTCATTATAACCTGATTTAGGGTCAGGGTCATGCAACCACTTCATAATATATACACCTTTAATAAAGCATTCTTAACCAACCAATCTGAGCAGAGACAGACAGACGGACAAACAGACAGACAGATTTGCAGACAGGTGGACTAATGGACGGTCAGTCAGACAGACAGTCAGTACATTTACCAGCGTCCAGCCATGCGGCAGCCACTCTGTCTTCAGCTCCTCTCACATTATTTTATGGCGCTCGGCTCGGTAGGGAGCAGAAAGCCTCAGAGCCAAACTGTACGTACTGCTGGATGGATTTCAGCTCCGAAAATATTACATTTCCTGTGTGCAGAGATGGAAATCAGTATTCTAACCCAAAGCAAAAATATGATTAATTGCTCTGTGCCTGAGTCCAGGCGTGAGGGTAATAAGCTCGACTGGAGGAGTTTCTCTTTTCAAGCTAGTCAGCTCGGCTCGCGTGTGTGCAAATACGCTTTTTAATGTATGCACTGCATTAGAAATACCCACAGAAAATTGAATTTGGATAGTTACATGTGTAAGTATCACACTGGTTTTAGATGAGGCTAAATGAGAGCAGAAAGAGAAAGAAAAGGCAAAAAGTGTCTGCAGCTCCTTGATACGCTGAACAAATAGCAGCGCTGAAAGCTCCCATTTTTCTCTTTGGCTTTTAATGCACAAATGCCAAAGTCAGGGAAGCTTTTCATTAGTTTCTGGCTCAGACATATGCTGAAATAAATGCACCTTCTTTTCATTGTAATGTGTGTTAAATATTTCAGAGATTTCTAGTCCCCTATTCACAGAGCGAGCGAGGCAGATAGCGGGCGGGGAGAATGGGGAGCGCTGGCATTACGTTGGCGTCTAAAAGAAAGAAAATGCTGAGGCGAGAGGTTGATCTGCACGGCTGAATATTTTTCTCATTGTGCTATCTGAGAGCAGATAATGTGTGTGTGTTTGGCTGTCAGTGCTGCTGCAGAGACGTGTGATCAGGGCTGAGGATGAACCTCAGGCCTCCTGAAGACAGATTACACTGAAGGAAACTCTTCTGCTGCTGCTCGGGTGTTTGTCTGGTTTACCTTTTAGTATCAAAACCATCAGGACCAGCTGCTGGTTCTGGCTCTTCTGTATGTGAAAGAAAAAGAATAACTGATAGGAATTCAAGCTGTGGTACATAATGACATCCAAAAAAAAAAAAAAAATGCCTGATATAAAAACCTTTCTTACAATGGCAAAATGCTGGCTAAAAGCAATCCAGAGCAGCACTCATTTTTAACCCTTTTGTTGTACGTTGTATGAAAGTGATACTGTCAATGATAAATAAATGTGGGATTTTCCCATCAGTCTAATATTTGTCTTCTTTGCACTTACAGTATGTCAGGGGGCTGAACAATCATGTCCAAAAGTCACTAAACAGTTGGACACTGTGACACAGGTGAACCACTTTCGCCCATAGTCTGTAAATATTAATGGACGAAGCCTGAGTGATGTCACCCATCGGTTACTGCAGGGAGCTTTGGAGCCATAATGGAAATACTGTCTCAACCTAACAACAGGCTGAGAGGTGGAGCTGAGGTGGGTTTTAAGCTTCTTGACAAAGCGGAACACAGCACCTGTAATACAGCACATGCATGCTTTATGTTATGATGAAGCGTGCTCAGTGCCCGAGCAAATCTCTCTGAAGTGTGCCAAAGCCAAGGAAGTGTACCGTGCCTGAGTATGGCACAGAGTGGTCACGCTGGCCAAACGAACTGGACTTTAGGGTTAAAGCGTGCTTGGGCACGGTATGGATGGCCAGTGTGAGCGCAACTTTACTGTTCATAAAATCAAAACCAATGAGTTATCAGTGCAGTCTGTTGATCTAGACTTTAGATAATTAGACCTTTTTTTTTTTGAACCAGGCTGTAAACATGTATAACATAAAATAAAGTTGTTTTTTTTTAAATGGGGTGTGAATGTGCTTTCTGGTGCTTTGCACTTCCACATCAAATTCATTTTTGAACAGTATTTGTTTTCGATGCAAGATAGATAGATGGACGGACGGACGGACGGCCGGTTGGCCGGCCGGCTGGCCGGCCGGCCAACCAGCCAGCCAGCCAGCCAGCCAGCCAGCCAGCCAGACAGACAGACAGACAGACAGACAGACAGACAGACAGACAGACAGACAGACAGACAGATAGATAGATAGATAGATAGATACTTTATTGATCCCGAGGGAAATTCAAGGCATCCAGTAGCAGTATACAAGACAAGCAGGACACAAGACATTAGTTACAATACACACTAGTGGGTTGCCCCAAACAAGAAAAGAAGTCTATGGTTATGGTCCTTGGTAACCTGGTTAACATGTGTATAATGTTCAATGTCAATATTAAGAAACTGGGTACACTGGGTTGAGCAGTAAGCTGAAAAGTAATACACTTTAGTAAAGGGACTGCATTTGGTGTATTGGATCAGCTTCAGTCTCTGTGTTGGTAGCACCATTACAAGGATGTTATTTTTGTATGTTAGTCAAAATTTATATTTCAGGCTGTTTGCATATTTATACAAGGGAAAGGTCTTTCAGTGTGTGTGTGTTTGTGTGTGTTCTGGAGGCGTCTGGATATCAGCCATCAGGCCGAGTTCAGTGCAGAGCTGGATTATTCACACAGTCGACCTCCAACCCAGTACAACAACAAGAAGCTCGGCACTCCTTGCTCAGTCCGCCCGTCGCTCTGAGATTGGACGATTATGGGTCGTGACACTGGCAGTTTGACGCTAACGCTCATCTCCCATCTCCTGCGAGGTCAGACATAGACTCCACCGTCTCCGCGTACTGAGAATATTTGACATTTCCCTCTCACTTTCATCTGCTGTCTTTTCTGAGATTATTTTTTTATTGCACCGTCCACTGCTAAGTGACAGGTGAGTGATGAGAGCGCCTGAAAGAGGAAGAAAAAGAACAGGTAGAAGGAATAAAAACATTTTCATGTTTACTCTGACATATTAACTTATTTTACTCATACTGAGAGTACTGGCAGGGTCAAAAAGACAGAATGATGCTTGAGCTGTAAAAAGAATCCATGTGTTCGTCAACAATTTCCAGAAGATGTTTCATTTTTTCATTGCATGCAATGTGTTACGCAAAAGGCACAACACAAGTGAATCTGTTAATGAGACCAATGTCAACTCTAATCAGTAAAACACATCAACTCTGATTTAAGGCATACATTTTGGGGCCTTAGTGTATCGTGACTTAATTCATTTCAGATTGTTACGATTTTTTGGGGGCTTTTTATGCCTTTATTTAGAGGAAGGACAATGGATAGAGTCAGAAATCTGGGAGAGAGAGAATGAAGACAGGTTGGATTTGAATCCACTTTGAAAACATATCTTTTTATTTGGCATGCACACTAACCACTTGTCTACCGGCAGCATGACCTAAATAATTTATTTAATTTTTGACTTTTTGGTGCCTTTATTGCAGAGATAGGAAAGTAGATCAAATTGGAAATCAGGTAAAAAGACAGCAGAATCAGTTATAAGTCTCACTTTTGTTGCAAGGATTTCAAGAAAAACTGGATTTTCCAGATACAGACTTTTATAAATGATTGCGGCCTGATTAATAGTGATCTACATGACATGACATATTTCATACCTTGTCCACAGGGGGTGCCACAATCCACACCCTAAAAGATCCTGATGATTGCTTTAAATTGAATATTTGATTTCGCAGTCCTTCCAGGGATTTTGCAGGATTTTTTTTGTGTAAATAATCAAAAATGCCTGATTTTGTGTCAAGTTTAAAAAAACAACAATATTGCATTACATTCTGTCAAGGGGCAATTGAATTTGAAAAAAAAAATAGTTGCAACTGGTTTATGAGCCTTGTCAATCCTAACAAAAAGGTGCTCTTTTTAGGTCAAAGTGCACTTATCAGTGATTCATATTAGTCACAATTACACACCTGTTCTTAAAGTGCTTGGTATCAATAGAGACCAATCAAAGAGATTGGTCATATTTGCAGGTTTTAAAATGAGCTGTATATTAAAAAAATGCAATTGAAGGATTTAAGTCAGCATATAGAGTGAAGCACTTTGAGCCATTGAAAGAGAGGTTGTAAGTGTTATCCTTATACAATTCATCACAGCAGAGAACACTGAGTTCAACAGTATTGTATAAGCACAATGCTAATCCTGAGGAGACCTCTTCAAGCTGCAAATATTTCATGCTGTCAGCTGTGTATCTTTTTCATATAGATCCATGCTTTCTATGTGCCCTTTTCAGGATTTTATTTCCAGCTGTTAAAAAAAACAGATTCTCACACAGCGGCATTAAGAAGAGGTCATGGTGCTGAATCCTCTTTAAGGACTCACTATCTTGCAATCACACTTATAAATTAAACTACAACAAAAACAGAGAGATATATTGAACCTTTACCTACTCACACAGGTTGCCATTTAACGGATACTGAAGGCTCTGCATTGGTCTTAAAACCTTTTTATGTTCTACCTTCCCCATTTTTCAAAAGGATCTCTGTTTTACCAAATTTCTGCTCGTACAGCTTATTAGAAACATACCAAGGTTTTCTAGGGTCCGATAGAATCTATCTGAACCAGTTTGCTTGCCCACTTCCATCATGCCCCGCCTTTTGGTTTGCCATTTGCCTGGCAAACCGAGGGGCTTTCGAAATGGTTTTGTGTGTGTGTGTGGTTGGGGGGGGGGGGGGGGGGCTGCCTCCTTCGCTAGTCAAAACATGCCTTTATGCCTGATGATATAGTGAGGTCGTTTTATGATTTGATACAGTAAATATCTTACATATTGGACCTCTAGAAGAAGAAGTACACAAGAACATTCTCAAGGAAGCAATTGGAGAAGGAGCAAGAACTGACCACATGTTTGATGAAATAAAAAGAAACCTATAAACTTTGTCTCAGTTAATGGACCGCATCCTTGGCAGGGCGCATTTGAGTGCCGATGATGTCGTAGCAGTGCATCGAAGGCTTCTGTGAATGCAGCTGACAGAAATCCGTTCAGTTCCTCAATCGTGACCTAACATATCCGGAGATTGAAAACAGGAAATGATTAATAATGAGAGATTCAAAGTAAAAATAAAATGTGACAATTCACCACTAACATAAATTTCTGAACCAAACATTTATCTTTAGAAATATACACTCAACAAAAATATAAACGCAACACTTTTGTTTTTGCTCCCATTTGTCATGAGATGGACTCAAAGATCTAAAATTCATTCCAGATACACAATATTACCATTTCTCTCAAACATTGTTCATAAATCTGTCTAAATGTGTGATAGTGAGCACTTTTGCTTTGCTGAGACAATCCATCCCACCTCACAGGTGTGCCACATCAAGATGCTCATCAGACACCATGATTAGTGCATAGGTGTACCTTAGACTGTCCACAATAAAAGGCCACCCTGAAATGTGCAGTTTTTGCTTTATTGAGGGTCTGGGGACTCAGAACCAGTCAGTATCTGGTGTGACCACCATTTGCCTCATGCAGTGCAACACATCTTCTTCGCATAGAGTTTATCAGATTGTCAATTGTGGCCTGTGGAATGTTGGTCCACTCCTCTTCAATGGCTGTGCGAAGTTGCTGGATATTAGTGGGAACTGGTACGCGCTGTCGTATACGCCGGTCAAGCACATCCCAAACATGCTCAATGGGTGACATGTCCGGTGAGTATGCTGGCCATGCAAGAACTGGGACATTTTCAGCTTCCAAGAATTGTGTACAGATCCTTGCAACATAGGGCCGTGCATTATCTTGCTGAAACATGAGGTGATGTTCATGGATGTATGGCACAACAATGGGCCTCAGGATCTCATCACGGTATCTCTGTGCATTCAAAATGCCATCAATAAAATGCACCTGTGTTCTTCGTCCATAACAGATGCCTGCCCATACCATAACCCCACCACCACCATGGGCCACTCGATCCACAACATTGACATCAGCAAAGCGCTCACCCACACGACGCCACACACGCTGTCTGCCATCTGCCCTGAACAATGTAAACCGAGATTCATCCGTGAAGAGAACACCTCTCCAACGTGCCAGACGCCATCGAATGTGAGCATTTGCCCACTCAAGTCTGTTACGGCGACGATCTGGAGTCAGGTTAAGACCCCGATGAGGACGACGAGCATGCAGTTGAGCTTCCCTGAGACGGTTTCTGACAGTTTGTGCAGAAATTCTTTGGTTATGCAAACCAATTGTTTCAGCAGCTGTCTGAGTAGCTGGTCTCAGACGATCTTGGAGGTGAACCTGCTGGATGTGGAGGTCCTGGGCTGGTGTGGTTACACGTGGTCTGCGGTTGTGAGGCCGGTTGGATGTACTGCCATATTCTCTGAAACGCCTTTGGAGACGGCTTATGGTGGAGAAATGAACATTCAATGCCCGAGCAACAGATCTGGTTGACATTCCTGCTGTCAGCATGCCAATTGCACGCTCCCTCAATGCTTGCGCCATCTGTGGCATTTTGCTGTGAGACAAAACTGCACATTTCAGAGTGGCCTTTTATTGTGGACAGTCTAAGGTACACCTATGCACTAATCATGGTGTCTGATGAGCATCTTGATGTGGCACACCTGTGAGGTGGGATGGATTGTCTCAGCAAAGCAAAAGTGCTCACTATCACACATTTAGACAGATTTGTGAACAATGTTTGAGAGAAATGGTAATATTGTGTATCTGGAATGAATTTTAGATCTTTGAGTCCATCTCATGACAAATGGGAGCAAAAACAAAAGTGTTGCGTTTATATTTTTGTTGAGTATATATGAGGCTCAAGTAGATGAGTAATAATACTCATGCTGCCCCTCCACCCTGTTTCATTATGTCTCCATCCTCCCGGCCCCTCTCCTCTCTTTCTCTCTGTTCACAGCCTTATCTGCTCTCCACCAGGTTATTAGTTCCTTTGCCATTGCCATGGCAACAAAGCGCTGCGCCTGCCTTACTGCCGTCCATTATGTTTCAGAAAAAGAGAGAGACAGAGATAGAGGGAGAAGGGGAGGGGGGGATCAAAGCAGTTCGGTCAGTACAGCGACAGGCAAGGATGAAACCAACAGCATGTCTCTTTTCTACTCCATAGTGGACCCCTTCTGTGTGTGTGTGTGTGTGTGTGTGTGTGTGTGTGTGTGTGTGTGTGCGCGTGCATATGTGTGATGGAACGACAAAGGCTCAAAATTTGAAGTGTGTCAGAATGTGGGTTTGTGATTTGAGGTTAGTGTATAAAATGTTGCTTGTGTTTATGTTTTTATCATAATTCTGCAGCATATGTGACTTATTAAAGAGTGTTTCTGGTACGTTTAAACATAGGCCTAGACGTTTGGGATACAAATGAACAAAAGATCCCAAATAAAACCCGAGTCAAAAGTATTATTGTGAATTTTTGACATTCGGGAAAGGAGCCACATTATTTTAGTTCTGAACCAAAAACAGCCTTTACTGTACATTTTCTCTCTTCAGAGCCATTGAGGAAAACAGGATTTTAAATTGTAGAAGTTGCTTGTCCACTGCAGTCTTTAGATGTTTGAGGTGATTGAGACTTGAGTTCACCAGACCTCATGTGCTCTGGACATTAAAATGTTTCTGTTAATGAAGTCAGGGGACTTTGAAAAGAACAAATAAATGTGTTTTTTTTCCATTTTTCTTAAACAAAAAAAAGAACAGTAACTGCAGGGGGCCTACATATACTTTTGTCAGATACATAAAATAACAATCTGAGTTTGTCAGAGGCAAAGAAAGCACCTTCAGTCAACACGCTTTGATCGAGTGCCTCTCCATTTATGTCTCGGCTGAACAGCACTTTTTATGACTGCCATTGAAATGCTCAATGATCTACTTTCTCTGAGTAAAAAGACATCCTGTGAAGCCACAAGTGATGGTCCTGTACTGTATGTTTGAATGTAATGGGCTCACGCTGTTCTTCATATGGATTTTATGATTATGTGTGTGGGCTTCAAACAAGAACTGCAGTTTTTTTTTTAATGCATCAGCCAGAAACTGCTTCCTTCTCATTCAGCTGCATAACCTTCTGTGGAGCTCAGTAACTCTTCATGTTCTGGTTTACAGCTGCTGCAGAATTACTATTGAAATGAAGAAATAATAAAAACAGAAGAAAAAAGTCCTTTCAGAGCCAGATAATGAAGCATTTCTAAGAGCTGTAAAGAGAAAATAAAACTCTGCTCATCAGATCTGACTAAAGGTTTCTAATAAATTTTAATTGATGTCAGGTGTGACGGAGCGGCTCCATCACTGAGTGCATAACTGTTGTTTCAACTGAGGGGCTAATTTTAGCTACCGAACAAAAGTGTTCTTCTGAAAATAACAACCCATTGGTCAGAATGTCTTTTAGTAAATGGTGAAAGACTCCCATGTTACATTTATTTTGCACATGGTTGGATATTCTTTTGTTCTTTTCTGAATCCTGTCATCCTTTCATGATAGCGGATTCAGGTAATATACCTTAATGAGCAACAACTGTTGACTGAATCCCCTGCTTACTAATGCTATGTATCTTAAGAAAAGAAAGCCTTTCCATGCTGAAGCCAAAAGGTGCAAACCAAGAAGCAACCTCAGGTGTCGACAACTGCAGCTAATGCTGAGGTGCGAAGAACTGCAGTGAGCCTGTCTGCAAAAATCATGAACACCAATTACAAAGTTCCCATCCATATTTAATAAACACAAGCTCCTTTTATTATTCGTTCACAGTTCTCAAGGAGTTAGTTATCAGTTCGGGTTCAGGTAAACCCAATACAGCTCTCTACTCGGAGGCTTAAAACTGGCCTCAGTCTTACACATTTGTCTGTTTCTAGAATTTGGATTAGAATAGCTAGCACTGTTTAGAAAGGAGCAGTGGGTGGACAGTAATGAAAATAAATATTTTACATTGTCTGTAATGTTTTTAGAATGTGCAAAACTACAATGTACATTAATGATAATACTAAGTAAAAAGCAGACATTTAAAGTAGCCATAGTTATTGGTTTACAGCAGACTTAATCTTACTCTTAAAGAACAGTTCAGAATTGTCTCTCTGTGTAAAACTGAAACTAAAGTTAAGAGGGAAACAGCTAACCCATCTTAAGGTTGATTAAAAGGTGGAATACTTATGCCATAAAACAACTTTGGCATGTTTTCTGGAATTAATTGGCCATTGAATGTCCAGTTGTGTAAACAGGGCTTAGCTTTTCAAACAAGCTAGCTGTTTTCCTGTGATGCTTGTCTTTGTGCTAAGCTAAGAGGAGCTAAATAGCTTGTTTTGATTTTTTTTAAATCATGATTACACATACATTATACAGTACATTAAATCAAGAGGTAAGAGCATAAGTATAGGCATGAGAAGTGTGTAACAGCACTCATCTGAGTCTCTGAAAACAAGGTACATCTTAAATATTTAAGCAATCCTTTGAGTTAGCCTGACTGCCCACATCATAGCTTCAAATATTCATGCAGAAAACACAAAACAAGCAGAAGAATTGCTTCACGCATTAAGATTTTAACATTTACTGGAAAGGTAAATATAAGGGAAAGTACAGAACATGCAAATACATTTAGGTGTTAAAGAGAAAGGTGAACATTTGAAAGGATTCAAATATGCAGGTAAACATTAATCCAAATAACAGACCCTTTTACTCAAAATCAAAGATTTACCATCAGTGTTCTATACCATGCTAGAGGGGTCTTTTAACACCATAAACAATAGATTTATAATATATGTATACACAGAAGAAATGCTAGTTTGGAAACCATGCAGCCATTATACGAGCCAGTTGTTTTCTTAAAGCAGTCTAAACAGCTGCTCAGTGTGTCTGTGTCATTACTGAGGAGGATTGTGGCCTCCCCTGTTCCTCCGAAGCACGACACGATGCCACTGTGGATTAGAAAAGTGAGAAGGTTCAGCAGGGTTCAGCAAGAGGAAGAACAAGATTAGTAAGCAACACTAAGAAAATATATCAGGCGTGTGAAACGTGTCAGTTAAGGAGGAAAGTGGGGGGAAAAATGTGGAAAGCTACTTAGAGCGGAGCTGCGGCACTTAGGCCCAATTAGAATGCATATTTTAAGCGGAGTTAAACCTGGTGAAATATTCATGATGTGCCCCTCTGCTGCAGGAGGAGAAGAAGGAGGAGGTGGTGATGATAAGGAAGTTTCAGCCTCCAGGGGGCGCCATACTCCCATTGAGTGGCGTGTAGAATCGAGGGACTCCGCTGCTGCTGCTTCTGCTACCCACTCAGCCTGCTGCAGAGCGAGCAGAGAGGATGAAAGGATGGGGGGGAGGCAGGTATGATGGACAGACAGAGCACAAAGGGATAGGGGGGAATGGTCCTGTGTTCATTCTCTGATCCTACAGAGAGAAGCATACACAAAAAGTCACTGTTCTGCACTAGAAACAACACGCCATGGCCTCCACTCACCGCTCATTTAGAATGATAACAAAACCACAGGATGAAAATCCACAACGACAGACGACTCTGAAGCGAGTCTGAAGCTGTTTTATTCTGTTTGACATAACAGACATGCTTCAGTTTGTTCATGTGTGTCAATCCACCACAGAGATGACTGACAGTTCACAGGCTGTCACCGTCGACTGTAATTAGTGAAGCATGCAGACAGAAAGATGACAGTCACAAAACCAACAATGCGCGTGCACTCAGAGAGGAAGGTACAAACAAAAACAGGAATCTGAAAACTGCAGCCATATCAGGTGGCACAGGTAGTCCAAGCATTGAACATATGACGTGTTTATCCCAAGAAGTTTTGCTGCATCTCCCAGCACAGTCTGAAGATCACAGAGGAGATACCAGGAGACTGCAGCTACATGTGGAGAGCTGGACGATGGCCGTACAGGGACGTCAACCCAGCAGCTGAACCAGTACCTGCTCCTCTGTGCGAGGGAGGAGGAACAAGAGGAGAACTACACAATGACCTCCAGCAAGCTACTGTTGAACAGGTTTCTGACCAAACTGTCAGGAATAGATTCCATGAGGGTGGCAAGAGGGTCCACGAGTAGGACCTGTGCCCACAGCCCAGCACTCGATTGGCATTTGCCAGAGAACTCATAAATAGCCGCTCCGTTCTCTTCACATATGAGAACAGACAACGGCTTCTCTAGGCTCTTTAACGCCTGTTACATGTGCTCCGTGTGAATCTACTCTCATCAGTGTGAATCATGATTCACTCTCAGCAGCTAAAGAGCACTTTGGATTCTGTTTAAATGCTTGTAAGTAGTGTGAGAGCTCTGCAATTTGAGGATATCGCATTACAAGTAAAGATGAATGATAAGACGGGCATTGAGTGGTCAAATAAAAATACAGTATGTAACTTCCAAACTGCTTTCTAAACAATTTTGAGATGTTTGTGTTTCTTCCGACAGGAAGATGTTTTAATTCAATTTTATTAATCTTTTATAGGACCAGTACCTCTGGAAAAATGTTGCAACCATTATCTGCCACTAAAGTAGGACAAAAATGATCACAACATTTTGTCCAGAAGAGTAAAATATATTGTAGTCAATCCACTTAAAGATAAATTCAAATCATATTTTCATTAACGTTCATCAATTATCTTTGAATCCTTGTTCATTTTAAAGATAAGTTATCATGTTGGTAGCTTGCTTGGAGTATTTCATGTTCTGCATTAAAGATTGGGCTGAACCTCAATCAAAATAAAAGCTACACATGAGGCTCCAGCAGCTCAGAAGATAACCTTTTATTTCTCTCACATGTTCTTGATGGTGGTGCAGATAGTTGAGTCCGACGACAGCAGGGAGCAGGTTAGAGAAACACTCAATAATCTGCAGTTTATCTGTAACACACATCTAACAGAGATGTCTCCACAGGAAAGCCTCCATCAACTCCAACAGCTGTCGGCTATTGATCTCACGGTGTCTTGTAAATCCTGTCCATCAGTGTAACACTGTACAGCACAAAGTGAAGGAAAGGATGTGAACAGGAACTGAGGATAATTAGAGCACAACATTGGCGACTAACTACTGTTCAGCTAGTTAAAATTGTGAGCTGTTGTAGCCTCTGACTACGAGATTAAAAGGTTAAACAGCGAGCGCTAACGTGCAGATGGACCTTTCATGTTACCGCTTGTTCCTTTGAATATGAAATACTGAATGGATCATGGATACCACTACATGTAAAGAGACACCTGAAGTCCACACTGGAAGTGCCACACATCTACTGCAACACATTCTCAGTGTAATTTAGCCATCCAGTCTTTCTGTGTCAGAGGAGGGAATTGTGTTGTTAATCATTTCCCTACTTATTATTACTGTCCATGTTCTTACCTGAACTCATCAACCAATAAGAGCTCAAACTACGAATTCTAAACATCAGGTTCACAAGGTCACTTCCTCTTCCTTCTCTCATTCACAGCTCTCAGCTTGACTTCTTGAGCGATTTTTAAATCACATACATTTCCAAGGTGTGAATCATGAGAGTTTTGCTATCGTTGGGGTGCACTTCCATATGATCTTGGTCGATTGGTGTAAGGTGTTCATGAAACTCAGTCTGAGCTGTTTCAAGGTAGTCTTTTTCATGTCTTGGCATTGTGCTCAAATCATGGCAGAGAAGGTGAAGGAACGTTTTGTTCTCCTGAGCCCTTTCTCAGACTACTCCGTGCACCCTTTGGGAAATGTTTCTCTGCAAGTTGAAAAAAGTTTTGTCATCACTTGATGAAATATTTTCTTTGGTCTATTAGGACATAGAACATTTATTAATGCTAACGAGCAACATGATGTCCCCTGCACGTTCTGCTTCTAGAGGGAATCTTGTTTTGCTGCCAAAAAAACGTGGATGAACATGGATCGATTAATTTCTTATCATTTTTATTGTAATTATTAGTGTTCTGCTCTCCACTTTTTCTGACCCTGCACTGAGGGTGCTCTTATCCTGCACTGAGCACGCTCTGAAAACCTGCACTGACTGGCTCTCTGAAGCCTCTTTGTGTTTCTGCTTGAGGGTTTTGATGGCGTGGAGGCTGCTGGGGGCGTTGACCTCGCCGTGGCAGGTGTCTTCTGGAGCAGACACTGAGCTCAGACAAGGGCAAAGCCATAAAAAAAACTTCAAAAAAAAACTGCATGCTTTCTGAGGAACTTTTCAAGGTTCCCTGTTAAAAGTGTTTATTTCTCTGTTGGACACGGCAGATCACGCTCACATTAAGACCGCTAACCAGCATGTCCTTGGCCGCCTTCTGTGCATGAAATGGCAGCGTGTAAAGAAATCCTGTGAGTTTCGGAGCCAGTTAGATGCGATGTAACGCGGACCTTTTATAAGACGGAAGACCTTTGTTTGCTGGCTGTGCAACATTTTGGCTTTTATTAAAACATTTCTCTTCACAAAACAATTTCAGTAAAATATTTTTCAGGGACAGGGAAAGCGAATCAAAAGACAACAATTGAATTAACCCCAGGTTGCTGGTTGCTACCTTATTTCCAAAGATTGTCTACTTAAATGGACTAGAAGTATTGTTTATGTTGTTTTTTTTTATTGTGTGCCTTTATTGTAAAAATAGGACAGTGAAAAGAGTTTGGAATTAGGTAGAGAGAGAGAGCGAGAGAGAGAGCTGAGAATAGCATTTGGGAGCCACAGGTTGGCTTTGGACCCTGGTCTCACCCTTTGGAAGACTACAGCCTGCGTTGATGGGGCGCACACTAAACTCTAGGCTACCACCACCCATACTGTAAGCATTTTTTTTAAACTACATTGACCATTTTCTGAGTTGGAAGCCACATTTTAGCATAATCTCACATGTCTGGATTCATTAATATCCAAATCATCAAAGAGCGAAATGTAAATCTTATTTAAATTGATGTACTGTATACTATTTTACCCTGTTTTTCAGATGGGAATTGATGACTGCAATCCATATTTACTATATCTATTAAATGGTCATTTAAGTTTAAATCCTTTACATTTTGTTTGTTTTTAGCTGAAATTTGGTTGATATTGCTTAATATATTAGTTTTTCATGGTGAATAAAGATTCTTTCTGAAGCAGCGTCCTGATGACAGAAGAAGCTGTGAAGTGTCATGTCGGCTCCTCAGTGAAAGAATCTCTTTGTTGATTCTCATAGTGACAGAAGAGATCTTTAAAAACAAGTTCCGTTTGAGCCTTGCTGGTGATATTTGTTGCATGATTGATGATTATTGTAAATAATTTGTTTTTATTTTTATTTTAGGGTACATTTTAGGTGCAATGCTGCATGTGTCTGAGTGGCCGATGTATGGTTAGTAAAATGTCTTGTTTGACAGTTAGGCATCTTGTGGTCCTGGTCTGCATGTTGTGTTAAGGATAGAGTATTTTTTTTTGTTTGTATATTTTTGAGTGCTAATGACTAATAATCCATCCATATGTGACCTATACTATGCAAGTATGTTCCAAGTGGTTTTGGGATGAGAGGCTTGCCAGGTCAACAGGATAAAACAATACGCGACACCTTTCAGCGACATACAGTATACCACTTTACTAACATAACATAATAATGTATACACCTACAGGTAATTAAGAAGAACTACAAATCTAAAAGAGGAGCATCTTTTTGTGCATAAAACCTAAAGAGAAAACACCTACCTGAGCACGGAGAACATTCGAGCTCCACTTCAAAGAGCTCCAGTCTTTCTGAGGACTGAAACCAGCAAACGTCATGCTGTGAAGTGACAGCACTAACCACTGCACTCATGACTAATACTATGTTACACATGTTCAGTATAGTGTTAGATCTGCAAAAGTAGCATTTAGAAAACAGCCAAAGCAATACAAGAACAAAACCAAACCACAATTAAGGCAGCAGTAGACCGCTCCCCTGTTCTGAGAAAAAATGTTAACTCAATAAACCGTTTTTGTAAATGGAGTCTGTTGTGCAGAAATTGGTGAACAGTAGTTTCTAAGTAAATTAAATAAGCTACTTAGACACATATATATGTTAAACACAGTGATAATCCTTTCATGATGTTGGATAAATTCATTAAGATTTGCTATCGTTTCAAAGCCTCTTGTCACAACAGTTTAAATGTATAGTCTTAAAACAGTAAAGAAAACATCGGGACATGTTTTTCTACTCAGTAATCAGCAGACAAAGGATCATTGACACTAATGAGATAACATCATTGACCAAATCACATTAAAAACAGTGATTTGTGCTTATACACAGTCTGTTCCTGGCAACTGGAGGAAATGTGCTGAATCTCCTCTGACCATGACATCGGGCGAGTTTACACGAGGACAGCCATGCTGTCTCCTCGTACGTTGGTGAGCATTGTTGGTGTCTTTGTATACTCCTAGCAGACTGTAAGCTCACTGCGCTGCCAAAAACAGAAAAAAAGTCTCTGCAGGTGAAACAGCCGACAGTTTAAAGCTGAGCGCGTCGAGCTGCAGAGAGCAGAAACAGGCCAGCTAGAACAAATGGAAACATGTTGTGATTTTAGGACGACCGAGACCTTTCCACTCAAACACTGCTGCAGGGCGGAGAGAGAAAGAGAGAGACAGGTGCGACTGAATCAGAGTAAGGAAGACATACAGGCGACAGACAAAAATAAAACATGAAGCAAGAGAGAACGAGAGAGAATAGTGTTTTACAGGGAGGAATAAAGTACAATGACTCTGATGGCATTCAGTGAGTCTAGATAGTGTGAAAGGAGGCAGGTTTAAACACAATACAGGTAAACTGGTGAAGCCATGACATGTCATGTAGATTCATTATCTGCGTCATTCCTATTGTTTCGGGTGTAATGTGAGAAAAGATCAACATTGTTCCCCATGTGTGAGGCATTTCCTGTTCACCCCATGCCTACAAAAAAAAAGAGTCTGGGAATCGCCCTTAACCAGCTTTAGCCAAGAGTGTCTGCTTTGGCCAGGCTGGCAATGGATTTTGTTTTTCCTTTAACTCTGGATGGCAAAATGATAGCCCCTAAAAAACATTCTCCATAATAATAATTATAGAAAAATGTAATCTGGTCCTTTCAAACAGTTTGTGTTAGATATTGCAGCCTTTGAACAATACAGAATAAATGAATATTCTCACAAATGCAGAACAATAATATAGAAAAACTAACCAATGAAATAAAACATTCAATTATAACAAGAAGCTAAAAAAAAACAACCTTTATTTTAGTGATTTCTACTTGTCAAGAAATAAACTCAGTTTAACATCTGCATGTATATGCATTTATCTTCCCATCAGGTGAGAAGGAAGACAGATATGTTGGAATAGGAAACAGAATAACAGACATCATATCCACCGACAGGAGGGCAGCTTGTAAGATAGTAATAAGGCAGTAAGACAAGGAGACAGGCAGTAAGTCAATAGGACAGACACGTAGTTAAACAAAGTAGAAGTGAGACAGACAAAAGGACAGTAAGCCGATACTTCTGACAGGCTGTAAGACACTTATTAAAGCAGTGAGAGAGACAGTCAATTAGAAAAAGCAGGTCACACGGAGTGGACTAAGAACAATGAGGAAGTTTAACAGTGTGGAGGTGAGACAGGCAGGCAGAGAGACAGCTCCACATGTTAGCTGGAAGAGAACATTTAATCATGTTTCAGCAGCAGTTGGTGGTGAGCGAGCAGCAGATGCCTCTCCATCCGACGGCGATTAATCCTCTCGCTGGTCGTCAGCCGGCGGCCCTGAGACTCCACCATCACCGCGGCGACGGGCGGCGGGAACACAAAGACGAGGTGAAGGTGGGACAGAAACGCCGGGATGGTTGCTTCACCGGAGAGTGTCTCGCTCTCTCTGTTTGTCCCCGGGCGATCATTGGCCGTCTGTTTTTTCCTCTGCTCATCTCTCTGCAGACGGCAGGAGGACCAGCTGGGTGCTCATGTGTGAGTGTGTATGTTTGTGTGTTTGTGTGTGTGTGTGTGTGTGTGTGTGTGTGTGTGTGTGTTGGCATAAGAGAAGTTCTTGTTTTATTCCCCAAAAATATTGTTGTTAAGGAACATCATATTTTTGGCAAATGGCCTCCCCCTGGATTTGATCTTTTGTTTAAATTGTTCAATCTAAGATGTTGGAAAAAATGTTGAAATGAAGATAAAGAAAGTCCAGCTGGAGCTCATGTATTTTATTGTTTGTGAAAAACAGAAGAAGAAGCAATAAATAAGACTAAAGAGTTAATCAACAGATGATTAGATTAAACAGCTTGTGTGACTTATATTTCTGTTTCAAAAGTTTAAACTGAATAAACAATGTGAAGAATTCAAAGCTTAATCTGAAGAAGCAGCTAGACTTTGTTCAAGATTTTGATGACTGTCTGATTTGCTCTGGTCCTTGTTTTTGTTGTGATTTCTGTTTGTTTTTTTCATTTGTATCCTTGTGTTTTTCTTTTTCTTGTTTGATTTTGTTGTTCTTGCCACTGTGTATCATTTCTAGTGTTGCTTCCTCCCTCTGTGTGGTTCCCTCATTGTTCTCACCTGTGTTTGGTTGCCCTCTGTGATGCGTTTCTTCCCTTCTTGTTCAGTTCATACACCTGTACCTGTGATCCTGTGCTACATCCTTCCTCTGTGTTTTTGCACTTTTGAACGTTTGTCTTCGACTTTTGTTTTTGCCTTTTAATTGAAATATTATCTTTTTTGTTGATCTGCACTTGAGTCCTCCTCTTATGTGTTTTTCATGGACGGTGATGGTGACAATGACGCTTTACATCAAAGTCTAAGGAGGAAATGATCATGACCTGGATGAGTCAGAACCTTCACAGACAAATCAAGAATCACCTCAGACTTGGTAAAGGCTTGTTTTAAATGTTGTCAGTCCAATCTTGTCACATCAAAACAGTTATCAATAAACCTTATGGTCATTCTGGTTAGTTTTAGTTACTTGATGTGTTAATTTTTGTCCTATATGTTAGCTTTCTGTGTGTTCTCTGGACCACTTTTGCCCAAAGCACATTTCCCACAATAATGTTTATGTTAAATAAATCCATGTGGTGATATTTGAGTATGACAACGTTTGGATAGGTCTGGGAAAATGAACATCTTTCTCGGCTTCGAGTGGAAAAAAAAACATAATTCAAAAGAGACAACATAGACAACTGTGTGGTCTCTTTTGAGGTGTTAAATCATAACCACAGAGAAACACCAGTGGTGCTCGTGGTGGTGTTGAAAGATGGTGAATGTGGGAATTAGTGAATGTCTCGTATGTAACATGAAAAACATCCTTATTATTTGGTCATTCCTGATGGCTGGGGAGAGAGTGAGAAAGCGGCCCTTTTACAAAGAGCTCACAGGGAGTTCCTTGGAGGATGGAGTCAGGAGGTGCACACCTCTACCACACACAACACCACTTGCAAATTGAGTGTGAGAAATTGATAACACACACAAACCAAGCAACGAGCAAAGAGGAGTTTGGAAACCTCTCTGTGAAGAACAGGAACTATTTTATGCATCAGTTTTCCTAACTGCCAGCCCAAACTCTTTGACTAAGTAACTTTACTTGAGATCACTTCTAAACATGAAGCTGAAAGACCGCATGAAGACATGAAAACTGAGACATATTTTGACTCCTTGACTCACTGTGTCTCTCTTTATACCATCTCCTCAGCCGCTTGATGGGCTACCCGGTTGATCCTGCCAGTAGCTGCTTGTCTCAAAGAATAAGCCATGCAAGTCTAAGTAGACACGGCCGGTACAGTGAAACTGAGAATGGAAAGGAAGTTTTCCTTGCTCACAATGGATTTATGTTGTGTCTCTCTGAAAAAAATATACTATAACCTTACTAATGATTGGGTGCTAGATCAATGAAAAGGAAAACAGATTTCAATAGGTCTTAAGTTATGTAAACCCAGTAAGAACAATGTAAAATGCATATTCCTTGATACATTTAACATGAGCGAAAGCTTACTCCTCTGAGGCCACGTTTTCTTCTTCCTCCTCGTGTTACTGATCTCTCTGTGTTGCAGCCAGCAGTCATTGTCTCGTGGCTCAGCTGGATGCTAATTGTGTCCTGACTGCAGCGTTTGCTCCTCATGCTTCCATCACATCAGTCTGGTGATGCATGTTCTGCACTTCTGTCATGTAATAAGATGCTGAACAGAGGACACATACACACAGCCAATCGTGTTGCATCTGGAGGGCTGCAGAGGAGGTAATCTGTCAGCATGCATATGTATGGGCGGATATTCATAATGTTTTTGAGGCGAAGAGAAGAAGCATCTGCTGTGTGACCACTGCTGTTAATTCACTTCATCAATGCCAGAGAACAAACTCACTGGTCACTCCATCCAGGGGGTCAGAATGGAGCATGCTGGGACATTTTTTATTCAGTTTTAGACTGTGTTCACACATCACCTGCCCACTGGGGTTAAATGAACTCTGGTGTGTTCGTCCATCCAGTCTGTTTCATTTAGACTCAGAGAGGTTCATCTGGGTGAAGGAAAACAGAGCCCTAATATTCTCATAGACATTATCTCTGGTTGGATGGTGTCAAATAAAGATAATATCACGTCATTCTTGTGTCTCTTTCTCACTTGTATAATCATGTGTCCTTGATGTAGGAGTAGGAGAAATTCAGAGTTTAGTGTCTTCCCCGAGTCTGCTTTTAAGAGATGACTGACTCTGCCACTGAACCACAGCCACCCTGTTTTATTTGAGTTAACAATGTTAAATAAACTATCTAATTTCTTAAGAGATGCAAAGTTAGTTTCTCAGTCTGTAATGCTACAACTATGAGCTAAGTGAATTTAGCCCACATTTTTAGCAATAGGATGCTGCAGTGTTTGGACTGTAAACCAAGTCAACAAAAAAAAACAACATGTAAAGATGTTGCATGCATTTCTTGTAGCTAGGTTTGGTTGCTACTCTAGGTTCTAAATTTAAAACATTCTGTTATATGATGAAGTTTGATCTTCTCATTTTAATTGTATGAGAAATGTTCATGTTCATGCTGTCACATGTACATGTTCTCACAATGAATTTAACATATTTTTTTTAGGTTGAGCCACCATCAGGTCTGCACTGCTAGATCAGTATTGTAGCTTTTTTTAAGATTAGCATTAAAACTTTAGCATTCACAGCAGCCCCCGCTTTTTTGTTTTTTTTTAGGTCTTCACCAAAAACTGTAACCATTATCTGTCTGTTTAGCTGCTAAATGTTTAACTTTCCTCACCAGGTTGTCTCTTACTGTGCCCTTCTGTTTGCAGCTGAGCAGGTTTTGTACAGTTCGTAAACACTTTCATGCTTCTGATGGACAAATAAGACTGGATCAGACAGAAATTGTGCAGCAAAACCAAAACTTTGAACCAAAATAGGCTAAAAATGAAACACCCACCCATAACTCTTGACTCCTGAGATCACAAGCTGTTCCACACACTCACACTGGTCTGAACACACACAGATTGAAGTGGTGTAATTCTGCCGCAGTCTGAGAGCGATTTCACCTCTGTGCTCTCCATGTGTGTGTTTTAAAGACTCAATTACACAGCAATCCCATTGGCTGTTAATCCTTGAAGCTCCATTCATTCAGTTTAGGATGAGAGAGCCGAGGATCAATACTGAACTATAGAGGCTCGGCCTACTCCCATTAAGCTCTGTGCGCAGAATGAGCTTTTATCTCACACTGCGCGTGTGTTAGTGTGTGTTCAGTCTTTATACCGCACATACAGCCCTAAAAAGACTTTAATATTCAGTGGATGGTTTAACCACCATCATTCTGTTGATGAGTTCCAATGAATTTGTCCCGCAAGACTTTAACAGCGGTAATAGTTGGAAAATGTATTTGTCAGACTTATCAAAGCAACTCCAACATGATTATTTACAACACTTTGAGAAACTTAAACCACTCAGAGAAGAGAGATGGTGGACACCAACCACCGGTTAGTCTGCAGAACTATGGGTCTTTGGAGTATAAAGAGACCACTGTTATACAATTTTGCAAACCATATTAGTAAATGTACTGAACATGTATACATGCGTCATGACTATACTCGTGATCTTGTCTGTAGCTGTTTTCAAATAAGTCTTTATAACCACATTTTCAGTCCCAGTAAAAAGAATAATTTGATTAGGCCACCAATTGCAGCCACAGATCAAATACAAACAACATCATCTGGTGCTTTTCCTCTTGGTAATAGGCTAATTGTGATTTATTAATCTCAGGGGGGAAGAATGGTGTCGGTCAGAACAGGCAACAAAGAGAAGACTGAGACACTCGAAATCTTGCAGCTTAAATAAACCGCCAAGTTGGAAGGAGGTGTTGTCAGGTGACTGCGGATAATGAAGCATGTCATGTGTGAAATCAGTGCAGCTTGAGTTGACAGTCTGAACTAGCCCGCAGGCATCGCCTGATTTTGGGGGGAAAGCACATCTGGTGCAGTTATTGTCATGATGAACTACAGTATGTTAGGTTTCAGAAGGAGCCTTTGGTCCTCCGTGCAGGTTAACGTCCTCATGCCTCTGCTGATTATGGTTACACACCACTCTGGTCCACACAACAGTTTAACCTGACACAGCCTTGATCTCCATTTTTTTTCACAGTACTGCCATACTGCTCTGCCTCTGTAAGATACTCCCCATTCACTGCACTGGTTTACACCTGGGTAGTGGGGAGAAGAGGCCCATTAACCAAGATACAGCCCCATATTGTGGGGGGCATCTGCGTAGCAAATGAGGCAAAACATTAGACTGGCACTGAGAGCCAAAAAATATAAATAATTTAGTAGAACAACACGTGCACATCCATATCGGTAACCACGCCCTGAATTTTACCTGCTTTTGTCTATTTGACTCTAAAGGGCTCTATTATTTACACATTGAACAACATGGTGTATTCAAGAAGACTTGACACTCGAGATTTATGCAATAAACTAATCAGGAAAATGTTTAGTAGGAGAATAGTCAACCCACGAGTGGGACAATTTACAACCAGTGAAGTTTCCCCTTTGCTGGACATGAAAAAAAAGAAATTTCAGAAACAGCATACGTGGGACTTTTACTTCTTTGATTTGATTAAATGGTGGATGTAGAGCATATGCAGGACTTTTGCATTGTGCGTTTTTTTGTTGTGCAGCGAGCTCTTGCTGGTTGTGTTTGAGCTGAGCCGGCAGTCTGCAGCCTCCTCCTCTTTCTGCAGCACATTCAGCAGCTAACCTGGTTACGTCTCAATCGGATTATCAATTTCAGAGCTAAGTTGAAATCTACAGATTGCGGGCAGGAGCGGGAGTGACGGGCTAAGCAGCGCGCTGTCATGACAGATTGATGGAGCCACTCATTCTCAGCGACACAGGGCCCATTTATATAGCAGTAATTGCTGCTGTGATATCGACACTCTTCCTGCTTCGACCTTAACCCCTGCCACCCTCATCCTCCTCTCGCTGCGTGCATCCACACAGTCATCCAGTTCACATAATGGCTTCATCTTATCTGAGAGCAGCGTTTTGTAAATCAAACTGTTGATTTTCTTTCTCCTCCAGAGTGTTCCTTGAGCTGCTTATTAGCTCTGCATTCTGAACATGTCACAGTTTAACGCTCATTTTGTCCATTATTGAGCCATTTTAGACTTATTTTCTCTCAAACAAGTGAAATAAATCAAAGAGAGATTGAGGGGTATTTCTCTAGTAGTCAGGTTAATTCATCTTCTTTCTTTCTAGGTTATATTTAGATCTTAGAGGAGCAATATGTCTACAGAATTACAACAGAAAAATGACCTTGCTATATCATCAGACATTAGGGAAACATGCTATTTTGAAGTGCTGGCTTCTCTTAATGCAGCAGCCAGTATTTCCCTCTAAGTTCTGATTTCCTTCCAGAATGGTCTGCATTTGATTTGACCGGAGAAAGTAGGCCGTTTTGGATGCCCTTCAGTTTGCCAGATACTGTATGTGACCAGTTATCACAGCACACCAACAGGTGTTGCAGCAATGGAAGTGGGCAAGCAACCTGGATTTTCACTGATTTACCTGACATAAAATGCTTCAGCAAGTTTTCTAATAACTCCGACAACCATAAAAGTGGCTAAAACTGGGATAGATGTGCTTTTCAAAAAATGGAGAGAGATTAGAAGAGAAAGTTTTCAACACTGAGAATAGAGCTAAAAAACGACTGAAGCTTTCACGTCTGGTGCACGGTAAGCAGCGTGTGCATAGACTTTAGGGAGGAGGGGGTGGGGGGAAGACAGCTCTTGTCAATGTTTTGAATTTGGAGCACAGTGCCAATTTTAAAAGCTACTTGTCAGTGTAATTACTCCTATACAAATAAAACAAAGAGGGAACATTTGACTTCAGACACAGATGGTAGTTCTCACACTCATAAAAAGTTGAGTTATCATCCTTTCAGCCCATTACCAATTGGTCATTTGAATATGTTTGCAGACTTTGACTCAACGTTTTTCCTCTCTGAACGTGTTAGTGAACTCAACTACACACAGATGTTCTAAGAGCTACTCCAGGCTCTTCTGTTAAGTAAAAGGGAATAATGCAAAGGGATTCTTTTTTGAGGATTATCGAATTTCAGAGTGACTTCAGTCAAATATATTCAGTGTTTATATTTCTCATGTTGAACACAGCTCAATGTGCTCTAAATGTGTAATTTCTCCTTTATGTTAACTAAGTTGTCCAAAAAACAAATTGGAACAGTCGTAGAATTAAGACCAATTAAAAAAAGAATCTGCTACTTTTAAATGCTGGTTCTAAATGTATAAGGGGCATTACGTTGCATTGCTTTGAGCTCTCAGGGTCATCATACAACACATTTGTCATGGTTTGGTTTTGTTTCTGGTTCTTCTAGTTTCATTCTGTCCTTAGTGTACTTGTTTCCTAGTGTTGATTGTTTTCCCTTGTGTGCTTTAATGTTTCTTAGTCTTGTGGTTAACTTTAGTCCTTAGTGTGTTTCCCTGTGTCCTTGTGTTCTTCTATGTTGTCTGTAGGCTTGTTTTCCTGTTACTTGTGTTTTCAGTTTCTTAGTTTGGTGTTTAATGTTTTTAAGTCTAGTCTTTAGTGTTTCCTGTTTTATTTTGTATATCTGGTTTTGGTGGTGTCAGTGTTGGGTTTTACTTTGTACTTGTCCTCAGTGTTCTGGTCTTGTGTTCTTTGTTCCTTGTGTTTCCCACCTTTGTGATTACCCTGATGTTCCTCACCTGTCTCGTTAGTCTCACCTGCGTCTGATTACCCCTGTCTATTTAGTCTCTGTGTTTGCCGCTGTTGCTTGTGGTGTCATTGTATTGTCAATGTCTCGTGGTCTGTCGTCCTGGAATGTGTTTCACCTCCCTGCTCCCTGTGTTTTCTCCTCCTGGTTTTTGGATTTTTGGTTTTCGAAACGTTTTGGATTTAGTTTTTTCAGTAAGTTTTTGTTTTGTCTTTTGTTAATAAATTTTTATCCTGCACTTGGGTCCTCCTCTCCCTGTTTCCTGCCTGCTCGTTCGTGACAACATTGATTCTTTTAGCCACCAATATGTTTTTTTTCAGTGTCATTTATTGTCTCAGTGATTGTTTTCCTCGACAAAATGCACATTGAGGATTCCTGAAGAAGCGTTTGTTGTTTATATAGGAAAACACAACTCTGAGCAACAAAACAGAGCTAGGAAACAACCTTCCTTTTTTTCTGACACACGCATAATTTCAACACAGCCCCTTTAAGAAAACAAGGCTTTTACAACTCAATAACATCCTGAATGGTTAGAATCGGAGTGTCTGAAGTAGCTGAGGAGATGGTAGTCAGAGGCAGAGGAGGGGGGAGGGAGGGGATAAGTAGTGAGAGATTACCTTGCACCGGTTTGGCAGCACTCTGCTGTTCCTCCGAGCGACACACCAGCTCACACATTTAGTATTCTGACTCCACGCCGACTCCGATCAGATGTGTTATCACACGCTGGAGTGCAGGAGATGGGATGCTAATTTAAACCAGCTGAGGGAGGAGGAGAGGGGGGGGGGACGGGGAACGAGAGAGCCGACATGAATGAAAAGGTGAATTATATCCTTGGAAACAGAACTGCCGTTTCCAGCTATGTTGGTAGAGCTGTGACGTATTTATGATACGACAAGGTGAAAAGCCTGATGGCATTTTGTCAAGTTGTTCAGTTGTTTTAAATCCATGCAAATTGTCAATAAAGTCTGGATTGATAAGGCTAGATAAGCACTTAATTTAATAAGGCAACAAGATGAGCTCCTGCAAGTCAAGGTCTGTACAGAAAGTGGGAGAGAAAGATTTTTTTCAAAGATGTTCGACAGAAAGTGAAGGGAATTATTTGTTGGTCACTTCTACTTACAAAAGCAGCGCACAGATGCAAACGTGGCTGATATGTTGGTAAAAAGTCTTGAGAAGCTCTCCGTTAAAGGTCATCAGATGTAGCACACCAAACTCCATTCACAAAACAAACATTTTAAAAGTTGGTCTGCAGCTTGTACACAAACTGGACAAAACCTGAATTCTGACTTTTAACAAATCTGCATCACGATGCAATTAGTCCAGCATTCTTTCAGCCTGTTGATCAATAAGTCCCTGGTTCACAGAACTGAAGAAGACTTTAGTGTGACTTGTACAACAAAACTGTCACTCGGTGGAGAAAGATGGACACAAGCTCCACAGCTTAAACAGAACACAGTTTATGTCCATTAGAAATAAATCCTGGTATCTTAACAGATGATCAAACTAGGATCTGTTCAGCCTTCATGAGCTGGAAGCTGCAGGAAAGTTTATTTCAATTTGGGTTTACAGACTGATCTTTCCAGCAACTTCTTATTCAAATGATAGAATTTTCGATCAACATCATTAAGACACATTTGGTTCGTCTTTTGGTTTCACATCTATCTCCAGCCCTTTTTGGTGAAAGTAATGTGTTTGACCCATTCTTCCACTCTGACTAAAACCACAATATCATGATCTACACAAATTTGACCAATCACCTTGACTAGTTCATCAGACTTTCTTTCTTTTTATCGATTAAGAAGATGAAGATTGTGTGACGTGAACAATTCCCATTCAGCGACTTGCTTTACATTTCCCTAAACATCCCCCCCCGCAAACAAAAACCTCTACTGCCAAGCATAGACCTAAATTCAGTCTGAGATTGGGACAAAAGAGCGAGAGTTTCTCAAAAAAAATGAAAATCTAGACTACATCTGGTCTGTAGCTGAGTGTCTGTAAATTAGAATCGCTTTTGTGATTTAGGCCTTTTCTGTCCTTTTTCTGTCTCTTCTTCTTCGCTTTTCTTTCAGCTGTGCCTGTTGAGCCGGGCTGCCAGTTTTCATCCTCTTTCATTACTTCCTCCCATTATTCCCTAATTTCCTTTCCCTTGCATTTCGGGCACCTTTTGCACAAAGCAATCAGCAGGCGGTTAATGCCGTGGACTATTCTGCACAGAGTGTCTGTTCTCTTTTTTTCTCTTTTTGGTCCTTTTTGAGGAAATGAGAGGAGACAAAAGCAGAAGCCCCTATCTCCACCTCAGTCCTTGTCCTGATCGCTCAGAAATGACTGTGTCGAGTGGACGCTTTAGTTGGAGCGTTGTTTTCTGTGGAGCTCACAGGGCAATGTGCGTGTTTGTCTTCCTGCAGAGCTAAAGCACTCTGTGTCTTCTCTGTGTATGTGTTTGATCCGTTCATTCTACCACAGAGAGGAAGCAACAGGTGGTCAGCATCATGATCCAAAGACGAGGACGGGATGATGAAGAAATCAAATTTAGCATAAGAACATGAGATATAATTTATGTAAGACAAGCTGCTGATCGGCTGGCACATCTCAGGTACAGTTTGAACGACATTCATGAGGCCCAGATGTCCACAGCAAATTTCAAATCAATCTCAGCTGAAAGTTTCCAACATTTTGATCCAGATTCTGCTCGTGTTTCAGAGATCAAAATCCCTGTGGGAACTTGTCATTCATAGCTGAGATCTAACACTCTTTTTTTTGACTTGACTTCATGCATATCCAGTTTATCCTCACAGGATTACATGAAATGATCATAACTTTATACAGATGCTGATACAAGAGGGTGGCACTGACATTTTGAAAAAAAACAAAAAAACGTTTTGTCTGCAAAGTCCTCCTTCTTTTGCTTTTTGGCATATAGTACACAAGAGAAAAGAGGAGAGTAAGGCATTACACTTATCCAAACCATCTACAATCATCCTCTCAAAAATGGATTTTAATCTGTCTTGACTGCTTTCAAGATGCATTAACATTCTAGCTTTTTTAAGACCTGATACCTTTCAAATTCACTCATGAGCCATGACTATTCTGAGAGCAAACAAGGTCACAGACGCGCATTAACAACTAATCTTTTACTCTTTCTTCTTCGGGTCGTGATGACAGAGCTGCTCGGAATTTGAGCGTTGATGTTTCCAACTCAGCTGGTTTGAATTTCACTCCTTGGATATTAATAGCACCATTAGTTGTCCTCACAAGCCTGTCACTTTTGACCTAATGATGCAGGCAGAGTGAATCTCCTGCTTCATCTTCATCATCACCTGCATCACACGAGGAGGAATTCAACTCTCATTCCACTGCATTAACCTGCGAGGAATCTTCCAGATCACACACGCTCTAACTGCTTCAGGCATCTGTCATTATATCTCTTTTTGTACCTTCTTCTTCCAAAGCCCTCCCTTCCACCCCCCTCCTCTCTCACACAGTCCCGTTCTAATCCTCAGTGTTATTGTCGGCACATTTTCATTATCTCTGAGAGGGCTCGGCGCTCACTGTGCTTTGATGAGTTTATGAACAGTGGCACCTCTAATCCGAAGGAAGATGCTCTTGAGGACGCGATGATCAGTGCACATCACAGCGCTGCAGCCGGGGGACGAGCTGATGTAATTTTACATTTGTAATAATAATCTAGGAAGTCTTTAATGCGATTCAAAGACAAGCTTGTCAAAAATGATATTGTGTAGTTTATATGAGGTGAGTGGCTGTGCAGGGAGGGAGGGGCGGTCTGTTTCTGCTGCTGGAGAAATGTACATTCAGTTGATTGGAAGTGTGCTGGTGGTAATTGAGGGCTTTGTTGTTGCCTTGTCCACAAATGGATTTCTCATTACAGTGAATGCAGCAGCATGTTCTCTGCAGTAAATGGTTGCCATAGGAGCTGTAATAACACGTAATGCTGCGTGACCCCTCGGCTGGCTGGCCTCTGGCACTTTTTAGAGCTGTCAGGGCGTGCACGCAATTAGAACGCCATCTACAACACAGATATTAAAGCCTCTGAAACATTTGGCTTCAAACAGTGAAAATGCATTTATGATATTTAAGCTGACAGACTCGTACACTGAAACCAAACTGAAGATGACATTTTTTTCCACAGTTTCGTGAGGACCTTTGCTAATGCAACAGGACCGTTTTGTTGCCTTATTAAGACCGGAAGATTACAGTAGGCCTTCGTACGGGAAGACAAATGACTCAGACAGACTTGTAATATTGTGCATGCTCTCAGTGGTCTGACAGATGCTGAGATTGTGGGGGAGTCACAGTGATAACAACAAAAACACTTAAATACTGTGGTGGGCGGGCCATTGGGGGAGATGTTGTATCAAAACAGTTTGTATCATTAGTAAATTAGAGTTAATTAAAGTAAATTAGTATCATTAGAGTTTTCTCTGAAGATCCCTGATCAGTTGAAAATGCAAAAAGGGCGTGTTCTTGTTGTTTGTTGATAAGATGCCCCATAGCCCTTAATGTGAAGAACGCAGTGCTAAGCAAAATCATTCCACACATGTTGCTAGTTGACTGAAAGATCAGGAAAGTAGCTTCTCCCACAGCATTACAGTATTTTATGTGTCCACTATAGAGGAAATAAAGGCCCGACCTGTATTCTGCTGCGGAGCGGGAGATGAGCAGCAGACAAGAAGAGTGTGTGTCTTCCTGAAATCCTCAGGGCACGACAGGATTTGAGAGAATTTAGGCTCGCCTAGAAGCCGCAGCTGCAACGACCGCTTCACAAGCAAGAAAACACATTTGTGCAACACACATACTGTGCACTGTTGCGGGGCGCTACACATAGACAATGAATGGGCTTGACCGAGGCGCACACAGCGACCACCACTTCCTATCACCTATACGCACCTGCACAAAGTTTATAACACGCAAATGTCCTTGTTGATCACGATATTACTGAAGCTTAAATTATTTAAAAGTGCTCTGCCTCAGTGAACTGCTTCTCAGCGCCAGTGTCAGTCGGCCTCACAGCAGTTTATTTGCACTTAGTGATTTTGATTCATCTTCTCTAGATCTTTGCTTGTGTTGTACCTGCTCTCTGATGTACGCTGCTTTGGATCAAAACATCTGTTCAATTAATTGTAGAATTGTACATCACACAATGTCACGCTCATGGTCTTTATGCCGGTCATGGGTTTCGTTCTGCCTGTAGAGAAAACTAGTGGCAAAAAGTTTAAAAATGAATTCTGATTAATATTTTGCTCCACTTAGTTCAGAGTCATCACGACGTAACTGAAGATAAACTTCATTATTTGGTTCCATGAAAGTTTGTATCCTGTAATATATGGCATTTTTATTGTTGTGCTTGTTTGGTCCTTTAGTGCTTTAATGCTTTAGTGTGTTTGGCAACAGAGTTTAAAGGCACCTTCGTCCCTATACAAATAAACATAATAAAAATAACTTCTGTTAATCCACTGTCATACTTGACGATGCAAAACGATATGCTACTCTGAACTCGGTTTAGCAGTGACTTTCAATCATAGATATCTGTGCACATGAAGAATAAACAGAGTGCTGAGCATTTTCCTCTTGATTCCCTCATCTGAGGAGAATGGTCTTGGCTGTGTTTTGTTTCTTTGTTCTGCAGCGCTGCACTTTAAAACACCACAAATAGCCGAATCAAAACACTCGTCAACAAGCCCAGCGACACAACCTCCTCTCCTTTGACTCACCACTTTCATCAATTCCTTCACTTTCCTGCCAAATAAACACTTTACCAGCAAATTGCCCCTGCATAATCAAATGTGTCTGAGTGCAGTAATCAGAGAGAGAAGGGAAGCCATCCTTTTTGTCGGTCTGCAGGTCTGATCTGTGGATGCTCAGGGCGTCTCTAATCTCTGTCTCTGTTGTTAAATGTTCATACAGTCAAAGTGCTGAGGTCTCTGATCAGCTCTCCCTCCTGTTTTCCGTGTGCGTCTCTTTTTGTTGCCATCTGTCCTCTTAACATTTTATGAGCTACGCTGTTTCTGAAGCCTGAGAGCGCGGAGAAGGAGCCAGGGAAGGAGCGCTTGTTGAAATCTATAATTCACATCTTCGCAGTTTGTCCCAACGAGCTGCCGTAGCGTGTTCGCCCTCCCTTTGCTTCCTCTCACAATTACAGAACAAACGCTCTCTGAATGGCTCACTGTCTTTGGCTGCTAATTCATCCCTCAGGTTTTTGCCTCTTCTTTTTGTTTCTTCTTGTGGTTGCAGCTGTTCGCGCTGACTGTTGGTGGGCCGACTACAGTAATTAAGCACCAATTAGCCCACCTTCAGAGCTGTATTAACAAGGCTCGACAACCCGCGGCCGGGGCAAAAGGCTATAATCACCCAGCGGCCCCTCAGCGGGATAATGGTACGGCCATGAACTGCTACTTACCCACTCGAGTCGTCGCCAGATCAGATGAGCAGCGTGACTTTGTGCACGCTGTTGATCTTCTTACCTCCAGTCAGGCTGATGAAGCACGCCGACTCCTCAGGATATAAGCTCTTTGATCCTCTTTCTGTTGTGTTGTTGCACTTTTGTTTGCTCTGGCGGCCCATAATTAGCCCTCCAAGTGTTTTAGAGGCTTTTGTGATGATGCAAAGCAGCTTGTACAGTAAACTGTGGTTCCTTTCTGCAGCCCTCAGACCAAAAAAACTGAAAAAAATGCTTATTTTCACTGATTACTTAGTTGACGCAACGCTAATTATGGGCTATAGAATCGTCTATGTTTTGTGATATCGGACTTATGATGCCTATTGTACAACCTAACAGCTTTACAAGTGGCTTTACTTCACAGACATATTTCCATAATAAGCCTGTGTTCTGCCGGAGTTGAGGTTACTCCCGTCATCTGTAAGTTGTAGGATGAGTATACGTTTTCAGTTTGCTCTAATGTGAAGTGAGTTCAATGGTGTTAACAATGCCAAGAACCAATAGGGTCAGCATGAAACAAGACGTAACAAATAAGTCGATAATGAAAGATGGAGGAAACTCGCTTTTCTTTCGCCTTTGAGGCAGCAGGTTAAAATGTCAATACATTTGCACACGAAATACAAAAAATCACAACTTCTACTGTGGATATTCACAGTCATCAGAAGGTGTCCCCATTTTGATGATTTACAATTTGACCCTTGAATCTGGACCAGAAATAATCAAAAACAAACATATATTAACACATTTTTTACCCTTCTGACCAAGTTTCTAGTAAACCTGCCTGTCATTTTCCCAAGGAACAGACCTCCTGACCTTTCTTTTGGCCCTAATGGCCAACTGCAGAGCAACATTTTTCTGTCTTTACAAAGGTTTTGTTCATTCTCTCTGCAATAAGAACCATTTCTATTTCTGTGACCCCTAGTAAATCTTTGATGCTACCTGCAGGCGGGAAAAAGATCATTTGGGGAACAAGATATAGTAGCAACCTCCATGGAAATTGTAAGGTATACTACAAGCAACTTAACTCTTGCAGTGCTCAAGTCTCTTATGTAGGCAACTAACCCAGGAAAAACTTGAAAGTATGTGCATTTGTTTGACAATGGCAGAATTTCTATTTCTTTGAAGATATTTGAAGGTCTCTGAAAAAAATAAACAAAAACTATTTGAAGGTCTCTGAAAACAATATTTTATTATTTATTATACAATTATTTGGCTTAGCATCATAGATTAGATGGCAAATGACTGGATTTGCATTTCGGCGAGGATATTCACGCCTCCCAGAGGAATTCTTTGGCACATATACAATTGAACAGGGCTGGATTGCAATGAAATTTGCTTTCAATCTACATAGTCTCAAAATGAAATGTCAAACTGTCAGTATGTTTATAATACCTGGAACTAATCAAGACAAAACATCCACATAGAGAAATGTATACGAAGGAAAGAGACTCTTGCTCTTCACTGGATGAATTTGTGACATTATGTGTCCTTAATAGAATAAGTTCATGGCCGAACTATACAGTACATCTTAGTCATCCGTCATTTGTGTTTGTTTATCAACTTTTATTCATTGTGTTTTATTTGCCTCCTCTCGGAGAGCTGCCTGGAGGCTTGAAAACAGTTTCATGTGCAGGTTCCTCTACATGTACTTAAAAAGGATAATTTGTCACCTCACCCACAGGGTCGAATATTCGAGGGTGAAACCTGTTCTCTCTGTGAGCCACCTCAGGCGCTGTGACAGACACAGATTTGCTCCTGGTGAAAAGTGTGAGGAGGTTGAGCCTGCGGCAGGGGAGCTCTCCACCTGCTCCCGTCATCGCCCAGAAAACAACAGCTCCACGCCGACAGGAAGCAAACAGCCTTTCATCTGCTCCGAGGGGCAGGTGACTCGGTCCGCCCCTGCCAGCTGGGCGGCGTGTGTTTATGGAAGCTCTGACCTATGGCCTTGCAGATTGCATGCTTTCTGGGAGTGATTATTTGCCAATGGAGACATGCTTTTACATTCCTCTGCCCCCGTCAGCCAGGGGGATGGACAGCGGCTGACAGACGGGGTCGACCCCAGCCTCTGAGACTATGCAGTCCTGCAGAGATAATTGGCGAGCAGCGGGGTCATATTTGATGGAAACACACTTTGCAAATTTATCTGGAGGCAGCCATGTCAGAGCAGCAGCAGTGTCAGAGTCAAACACTGTATTCACAGCTTTTCTTTCATTTCTCCTGCCATTCTCTCCACGCAGGCCAGATACGCCTGAGCAGAACAAATCCCCCCACTTTGATTATGACAGCACTCAGAACATTTTCCATCACGCTGGCTCAAGTCATTATTAAGTCCACATTTAAGAGCATGCAGGGACAGTAAAAAAACATGTTTCACTTAGTTGGTCTGCAACATGGTCAGCTCCCAGTGTCAACATCATCAAGCAATCTATAATGACATATAATATACAACCATAAGGTCAGTGTTTGTGATGATTTGATGGAAAAAACGTGTCTTACTTCATAATGTTCTTTTGGTATCCAGTCTAACATTTATCATTCTCACTATAGGTAGACTTTGGTAAGCAGCACAATAGATTTTTAGCTGCTGAAAAGGAGTTTTTTATTTGAGTAGAGTTTTTTTTTTACTTTCTACCTTTGTTACATAAACTTATATTATAAAACTAGCTCCTACTTAGAAACAAAAAATGTGTTTGCCTTATTTTAGTGTGGAGCAAACAGATTAATAATCTTTCTGATATCTGTTCTGAACAAAAGTAACACTTTAATTAAACATGTTTAAAGTATTGTGTAATTGTGTCTGGAAAAAAAGGCGTTGAAGTTTGTAAATATGAAAAACTAAATCCAAACGGATAGATTTCTCCCTCTCAGCCTTTAAATCTCCATTTCCTGTCCTCTGCTGCTGCCTCTTAAATATCGTATCTCACCATTTCCATTCACACTCTGTGGTTTCCATTGAAGTAGGGAATCCATTCCCATACTGTGGTATTGTGTCATTGTGCTAGATGAATATAAATTGCATCAATTTCCAGTGATAAATGCACAGACATTGTCTGTGGATGCAGCATTAGTGAGTAATTGGGAGGAAATGTCAGGGACACATTACAATATGCAGCAGTATACTAATGTGTTTATGTCTTGGTATTCTGTCGGAGGCTGTTTCATACTGATGCAGAGAAACAGAAAAACACAGCCGGGGCTCCAAATCTCCCAACATGAACACTTTTTCATTCTGCTGAAGCCTAGAGAAGTTTCATTTCTCGATGCGGACATCATTAAGAGATGATTGACAGCTCTCTTCTTCACTCAGACAGCAGCAGGCTCTCTTCGCACACCTGATTGGACAAACACAACAGGCCCAACACTCTAATTGGAGTTTCAATTTTCAAACTTGCTCTTGTAAAAATCGTCATTACAGTGTGAATCTCAATGTCTACATGCCATAAAGATAGAGATTTCTTCATCTTTTACAGTATAACAGCCTGTTTAAAAGTTGTAAATGAGGATCCAAAGTTTTAAAAAGTGCACCTGTGTCTGAAGTTTTCCTTGGCTGGATAATACATTTTTTCTTAATTCTTGTCAACAAATCAAAAGTCAAAACCATCAATGTCTTTGTCCATCTCTCAATACTTTCTGACTTTCTCTCCTTTCCGGTTTGCGCAAAGGGTGAAGCCTCCAGCAATATAGTCGTTTTTAAACATCTTGCATTTCCACCTGCCTGACGTCCACACTGGTTGGCTTTATGCACACTTAAGGCTTGTGCTGCACTCACATGAATTAAGGCAGGTGGTAGAGATGGAGCCTAGACGTCGGTGGAGCTGGTGATAGAAGTCCTTCCATCAGTTCAGCCCTGTGATTTTAGTTTAATAGTTTTGGAGCTCTATATGGCTGAGGAAGAGAAGGAATGGTTACTATCATGGCTGAAATGTGCTGTCTTTATCTTTGGAATGCTGAATCTCCTCTTACCCATCAGATGTACCAGTGACGTTACTAAAAATATATCGTAAACTTTGTTCAAATCTGAGCATATATTATTCATTTACCTGAAGTAAAACCCTGCTGATTCTCAATCCTGTTTTGTCATTCACTGTATGAAATAATGTTTCCTTACAAAAATGATTTACTTCTCCTTCTACTCAAAGTAGAAGTAAATGTTATTCTAAACTCCACTGGATTTATTTTTCCTAGCGTCTGTGTGGGAGTAAAAAGTGATAACCCTTAATCATGGCTTTGCAATTATCACAGCAGGAAGTTGTGAAAGACCCCCCAATGAGAGGGTGGTTTAGAGGTGTTTACATTCAAAACTGTTTTTTTTTTTTTTTTACAGCCTTCAGGCCTGATTAGGAATATTTACAGTCTGAGTGTGAATTTTCCATCAAATGAATATATTATCTCTGTCTTGCATACCGTTTTACGTTTGTTTAATCACGTTGAAGCCTGATAGGACTTTTCTTGAAAGACCAAGACATATTTTGCTTTATTTTGAAGACTAATAATCAAAACACTGGAGTGGCAACCTCAATTATGTCTCAAGTAAAGACTCAGTGAAGTCGATGAGTGGATCGGTTGCTTGTTCAGAATACAGTTTGATTTTTCATGTGGAGACCACGGCATGTTGCTTGCTTCCTTTACCTGTGGCTATAATTCTAATTGGAGATTAAACTCTACAGAGATTGATCTCAGGATGTTTGTTTCACTCAGTCTGGCAGGCACCCCATGTGCAAAGACAAAGTCCTCCATTCACAGGTCTCTCAGTGAATCTCAAATTTCATACTGTCGATCTGTAATATTCCAAGTTGTGGGCCATATAAATGTCCAGAACCTGACAACTGTTTTTAATGTTTCACTTCCTGATTGAAAAGTAACTACAAAGGGCGGCAGTAGTTCAATCTGTAAGGACTTGGTTTAGGAAACGTAGGATGGCCGGTTTAAGTTAAACTGGTCTGGTAGCTGGAGAGGTACAGTCCTTATCTCTCTCTGTCTCCCTCTTTCTCTCTCTCTGCTTTCATATCATATTACTGCATGTCACAATCTTTTAATTCCAGTTACTAACCACTCCTTATTCTGAGAGCTCCTGAGATCTCTTAGGTTTCTTATTGGGACTGTGGCCTGCCCAAACAACCAATCTCTCCCCCCACCAGCTCAAGCACGCTCGCTGTAGGCACCCTCACTCTTGACATGACATATCTACATTAATGCATGTCCATAGGCTCCTCTTCGTGCATGTGTGTGTATTTCAGCCTGTGTGTGTATAGCATGTCTCAACAATAGAGTGTTAAAATTGAATTTCACCTCATAGTATAATAAAGTTCTTCTTTTCTCCTTCAAAGACAATTTTCATGTTAAACATGTTTGATATAAACACCATCATATCAGCAGATAGTTACAGTTCTCAACTTTATGTCCACCATGATTCATGTCAGTATTTTCAACATCCCTGATGTTTCTGCTCCAACTATCTCCTGCAGCTACTCAATGTTGTCCACGCTGCACTCAGAGGGATTAAAACCATTAACACAATTTATATCAAATGTCCTCCATCAAGCTAGTCCATGCTCTCATCCAACCACCTCCACACCCCAGCTCTCTTCTTCTGCCTCCTTCCCCCTTTCTCCCCTGCATCCACAGATAATCTAATTGAGGCCGCTTCTGTGGCCTGAGGATCATTACCGCTCGGATGCTTCAGAACACACAGAGATCCGAGCTTCATTAGAATAAGACGGATTGACGGTTTGTGTGGTTAAAAAAAATAATAATTATGAAATTAAAGAAGGGGAGGTAGCTGCGAGGGTGGGGGTGGTGTTCATGGTGCTGGATAAATCATCTCTGATTGGGTGGAGGGTCAGTAAACTGTATGAGAGTTAGCCAACAGGCCTCAGCTCGTCAGTCTGTCCGAGTGGAACTGACAGGCCTTCAATGATGGAGCTGAGGGCTTGGAGAGTTAGAAAAGCCATATATAAACTCAGTCCATTTACCCTGGGTAGGGGGTGGGGTTTGGACGCGGGCTGGGTCACACGTGAAATGAACCAAATGGACTAAGAGATCTGCGAGCCTCTCATTAAAATTAAAGTGCTCATTAAAGCTAATTGCCAATTTAAGGCAGATCCGAGGAATCTATCCGGCCCGCTCCCTGCGCCAAAACTGTCAATCAAAGGAGGCATAAAAAAAGCACAGCCAACCCCCTCCACCAGCAAAACTCCCCACGGAACTGGGCTTCACATCATCAACCAGAGAAAATACATTTTATTAGACTTTGAATGTCTAAATGTAATTCAATCAGGAGCGACTAAATTGAGAATGAACAATTATTTATTGTAATGTGTGACAATTATAGAATGAAATGTGCAAAGTCTTTTGGGGGGCTAGACTTCATATACTCTGGAGGGGTAATGAGGCCGACGCAGGATAGGATACCCCTCTAGAGTCTAGACCATGGTGGTGGTGAAGCGGAATGGAGGCTGTGATGAGGAGTGGGTTACAGCCTGAATCTGTAAACTGCTGAGCTGGATGGAGGTGACTGGGGCGGAGGTGGGTTGCTGCGGTTGCACTGAAATGACCGAATGTAGGCATCAGGATGATTGGTCGAGAAAGGTCACTCACTGTTTTACTGGACTTTATGTTTCTCTAATGTCCTTTATCAGTCCTGTTTGCTGGAAACTCTTTAACTCTGTGCTGTCGTACCTCCTCCTGACAGGTGCGGTGGCACCAACTTCACTCGCTAACATCCAAACCACCAGGAGATGAAGGAGGAGGCCTCCAGGATGTGCAGTCGAGAGTCATTAATTTCAGCAGAAGTCCTGCAGGATAACTATTTACTCACAGACACACAGAAGAGCACATACAGTACATAACACACACACACACAGACACACACACACACACACATACCTTGAGGAGGAGGCTGAATATCAATAGTGTGTGAAGCACATCTTGGATCAGTTAAGGTCTCAGTGAAAAAAGCCGCCGGCTGCTCCTGAACATGCATCAAGCTGTTGTCAGCGAGATCGACCTGAAGGACCAAACTGGCTGCAGGTCTCCTCCAGCGCTGCCACTGCACATAGATCCATAACCCATCGTCAGCGGGCCGATGGCTCAAATCACCCTTCAATTCACACTAAGATTTACGAAAACAAAACTTTACTCAGAGCAGAAGAGAACACCTGCAGACAGGTCAGTGGTTATTTATGATTTATTTTACTGGATGGACGTTCATGGTGGATGTTTTCTGCCACGGGCCATGAAATGTGCTGTGTATATTCATGAAGGTCTGACCTTCTCTCCAGCCCCAATATCAGGTCAGAACTTTCTCCTGAGCAACACTTTTAACTCACCAAACACCGTCCAAATTAGAACAAAACTTTTACATGGATTTTTTTGTTTTGTTTTTCTGACCTACTGACCATTTCACTTTTGCCATCATGTGTGTGAGCGGAAGTTATTAAAATACGATGAGCACATTTCCTTAAAGGGATACGTCACACATTTTCATGAAGCTTTGTATCATTAGAAACATGGGAGTAGTGTTGAATGGTCGTCTATCCAGCCCTCATTTTGCCCTGAGACGAGAAAAATGTGTTTTTCTTTGCTTGAAAGTTTTCTTCATGTGATGTAAAAAGCGTCATATTGCATCACATGAAGAAAACTTCCAGGCAAAGAAAAACATATTTTTCTCGTCTCAGGGCAAAATGAGGGTTGTATTCATGACCATTCAACACTACTCCCATGTTTCTAATGATACAAAGCTTCACGCAAATGGGTGAAGTATCCCTTTAAAACAAAGTAGTTACAATCTTGTTGCTACTTTTACTTCACTACATTTTAGGTTACGCTACATGGCTACATTGGGACCAGCTCAACAGGCTTAATTGTAATGCCAGGAAAAACACAACTTTTGATAATCATATCTTTATTTCTGTGGAGTCAAAATTCCTCACAAATGATGGCACTTGAGTGAAATCTTGCTTGGAGCAGAGCCAAACTGAACACTGTGCAAAACCTGAACTTGATAACATTATTCACTGATTGTGATGACACGTCCGCTCACTTTATTCACATAATATTTCTGTTTTAGTTTGAAAAAAGACCACACAGGGCTAAGTTATTGAAAAGTGGCTCTGGGCAGAACTCAGGATCCATAACAGTCAACCTTAAATTTATTTGTGACTGATTGTATGATATACAATTGACAACTTTGTTGCACTAGGGACCTTTTATATCCAACCAATAAACTGGAATCAGAATAATAAATACTAATTTATCCCAAGGGGAGAATTGCTGTGAGACAGCAAATAAGCATTCCAGTTAGTAGCGTTGTTTGTTGCAGCTTGTAAACACAACATTCCAATTGGTCCCTCCTCCTGGGCTCCTCCTGGGCTGGGTTAGTCTGTACATTCACTGCTTGTACCAACTAGCTATTGCAGAATATTGCATTTGTTGTAGTGGTGAAATTTTTTTGGTAAGCATACCTGCATGCATGTGGATTCGGCCTGTGTAATCAAGCTCTGCTTTACCTTTAACACTTGGCTATTACAGTAAAAAACGATCAGCATTAAGCACTGCTGAGTGAGATATCTGTCTGAATAAGTCAGATCAGAATCACTGTTTTATTCCGGTTGGCTTTTAGATTGATTGTTTGTGTCCTTGTAAACATAGTGATTGAAAGCTATATTGGCACATTATGGACATTATGTAGTGAGAAAAGAGATTGTTCGTCTTAATGACATCGTTTCAGTTTTGAAACGTAAAGATGGCGGTCTGCTTTGATCCCCTTGTGAGATATGTGTTTTAGTGCAGCTCTTCAGCTCGTAATATTATTGGCATCCTTGCAGCAAAAACTCTCAAAACTTGAGCACCCACACGGAGAAACACACATGCTCACAAACATCCAGGCTCTGCAGGTACAACAGGTTCAGAGCAACATTAAAACATATGTTTTTGGGTCTTAATTAGTCGACGGTGTGTGAGAAGGTACGATTCGTAACCGGCTCCTGACAGCTCCGCTTACCTTGCTGAGCTTTCACCAAATTGGACGATTACTCACTCGGCCAGTGAAACATGACACACAATAATTGGCGCTTGCAGATTACACTTATTAGTATGATGTATTGATCCTTCCAGGGGAGTCGGCCATGACTGAAATCTATAACGGCTGTTTCCTGTTTATCTGTGGCAAAAGGTCAGAGGGAGAGAGAGAGAGAGAGAGAGAGAGAGAGAGAGAGAGAGAGGGAGAGGCTGAATGCGGCAATTGAATGCACATTTCTAGGTTTTTTTCTGTATTTAAAACAAAAAAAGCAGGTTACAATCAAAACAATCTTCAAAACCATGAAGAGTTTTGAACGATGAAGAGTGTTAGTTTGGGTTTCTTTGTCCAGATTACCGCTTTGAAATAATAACATTGTAACACAGGGATATTTAAAACTACAGTGAACTGCAGCCCTTTTTCCTCTTCAGCAAGACATAATCAATAATCCAGCTTGAAGTTTGGCTTTCTTGTCACATCTTTTGAACAGTGTGAGTATTAATTTCCTTGTTAGAAACAGAACATTTCAGTTCATCTTTCCCAGATGAATGTAATTGACAGACCGTTTACACAGCACACACTCTCAACTCCTCTCGGGAAAAAAAAAAAAACAACCTCATGTGGAACTAATAAAACCAATAATGGCTCTGTTCCAGCGATTCCAGCAAAGTAAAGCAGCAATTAGTGCAGTTATCGATTACACCGATGTTTGACAAGTTTGCTGTTTAAATAACACTTGACAGTTTTTTTTCTTCTTCTGGTCATTTTCGCCCACTTATTGGAGAACTTGAAAAGTGTACGACAGTTGCTCCTGGACCAACCAACCATCTTTTTCCCTCCAAGAGTCACAAAACGAGAAGCTTTTTTTTTTATTATTATTATTATTATTTTTTGATTGCTTTTAATTTGATGGTTTAATAGTTTTAATTCAAATGGTCTCTCCATGAAATTCACAGCCATAGAGGGGAAATAATAACAACACTGTTGAATAACTCATTATAACCAAATTATTTGTGACTATACTTATAGTTATTTCTTATAAAAATAAAGGATTTTATGTTAAGCTAATGTTAATTAGCCGAGCCACTTTTGAAGAGTGGCTGCATCCTCTGGAAATGTAAATGCTCCTTTCAGATGATACATTTTTTTATCTTTACCTTTCAAAGGTTACAGTGGACCAGGATGACTCCACTTCATAGACGGGATTTCCTGTACAATATTTTGAAAGGTGGACTCATACCTGCATCAGCCTGTTGGTCTTGATCACCACAAACATCATAAAAGAGGAGACATTTTTCTTCTCCCCGCTCTCCTTCTGTTGCTCTGCCTGGGAGAGATGAATGAGGGGGAAGCGATTGCGAGAGCCGGGACAACTGGCACATTCGATTAAATGTTAAATGATGAAGAGAGGGGCGAGTAGTAGCAGCAGGGACAGCTCACCTGTCATGGCCCTCGTCGCCCCCGCCACTGTCCCCGAGAAACGCCAGAAGGACCGCCGAACAGGCTGATTCATGACCCTGCTGGCACGAGGCTCTCCAAACAATTTAAGGATAAAGTATTGTCATTTTTAAAGCCACTCTTGCTCTCCTCCGCCCGTTTAATGTCTGACACCACATTTTTCCTGCTCCCGCCTCAACCCCTCTCTTCTTCTGTAGTTAAGGACTTCCTGTAAACTGATGACCAGATCATTTTGTCAAAGAGGAACAGGCAGGATTGCTCTAGCTATAAGGAGAGCAAACTGTTTGTCATATCAGAGGTTTACAGGCTCTGTTCACTGGAGCGTAAAAATGAAAACTATAATTTCTGCTGCTGCATTTGTTGATGCCGTACAAGTGCTATCTGTTGTTTCCTGCTATGATGCCAGCCACATAACTCATTGAGGAGAATTCATCAGGAAAATATAGATTTTATGAAACACAAATCAAACATTTTGGTATTGGAGCTAATAGAGCTTTTAGAGACGGCCTCAAGTGGACATTCTTTGAACTGCAATCTGTTTGCACCTCTGCATTGGCTTCTTTTATCGTCACTGATTTTATGTTCTCTGTTAATGCAGGATAACATGAGCTTCAGGTTATTTTCCCATAGCAGTTGTATGCAATAAAGAGCATGACTTTGCTTTGGCATTCTACTCAAGTAAAAACAAAAAGACTTAAATATAACAGGGGTCCTATGATATTCATATTTTTCTGGCTGCACAGTTTCAGGAGTTTTTTTAAGATGCTCTGAAGAGTGTGTGGTCGAATATCTTAAATCCACAGGAAAGGCATCTTTACATAAATGATGCTGATGAATGCAACTTTGTTGACAGAAAAGTTATTTGTATGCAGATGTTGCATTGATTGCACTGTCTTTGTTTTGTGTCAAACAATAACATTGACAACATTTCCATAGCCAGATTAGAAAATTTCAAAATGAAGAACTTTAATTTGATGACACAAGGGCTCTTCATTAGTCAGAGGTTTTATTTATTGAAGATCTTCAGCTCATTAGTCTGCTCCAACAGTAACACTTCCAGACATTTCAGAGACTCACAACAACGATTGTGGATGTGGAGTGTTTAATGGGCCTCAGCAGCTCTCCATTTTAATGAGAAAGAAAGAAAAAGAGCCATTCAAGTGTCAAACAGTGATGAAGAATTGATTTGCTTTGGCATGTAAATCTGTTGGTAACAGAGAGGAAAACATTTGTTGCACAAAACAGAAACATGTGTTTGAGTTTTCAGAGGTGCTGAATGCTGCTGATCCTGTCTAAAGCTTCAGACTTTGATGAAGAATCGGAATCAGTTCAAACTTAAAAAGGAAGGTGAAGATACTGCTATTGTGAGTCATCACCTCACAACACTCATAATGTTTGCTCCAGACATTGTTTACAAACTGAGAATGTAAAAAAAAAAAAAAAAAAAAACTTAAATCATCATAAGAATGGATGAAACACTAAATAAACCACTTTAAAGATGTAAAGATGGGTAGAAAGACGATACATTTTACAGAGGTTGGGGTTTAACAAACAAATACAAAAAGATTGTAAACCTTTTAATTTGATATATTCAGTTATAATCAAGGAAGGTAGGGAGGAAGTCCCTGCAGTGGCCACAAGAGGCTGCCTCTAAAAGTGAGTCAATCCCAGAGGAGCCTCATTTTAAAATTTCCAGTTTTACTGCAGAAATGAACTTGTCTGCAACCTGGTACTTACAACAGTTTGGATCTTTTTAGCTAATATATCAGTTCATAACAACTGTAAACACATTTTTTAATGCAACTAGCCTGTTTAAATCATATTAGGGTTTAAAGTAATGTAGAATTAAGTCTGTGTTTTTGCTGGAGATTTATTCATGGACATAATGAGAAATAATCTGTCTTGCTGTGCACATCTAAAAAGTCTGAGCTCCACTTTTCACATCTAGTCAGATTCAAAAAAAAAATTCTATCCGCGTTAGTGCTAATTATCAGCTTTCTGTGTCTGTGATCACTATCCCTCGCTTGTCCGTTCGTCCAGTGTTTGTCATACATTTGTTTTGTTGGCCTGTGCCATGTCAGGATTAATTTTTATTTTATTTTAATTTAATATGGCTTTTTTTTTCATCCAATTGAGAAGTGAATTTGCAACTTCCTATACGACCTCTGAGTGTCTCAAAGTGAATAAATAAACAACAGCATGTTCTGAATCTCACTGTTTTGTAAACAGTCAGTAGCCCTATTCATAGTAAAATTTCGCAACAGTGCTGAAAACTAAGCTCATCCGTCATTATGCCTAAAGACATTCATATTGATTCTTGAACATTTAATATTTGTATATAATTCACATTCCTCACATTGTCTCCTTTTTATGACGTATTTAAGGTTAACGGAAGTAAAAGCAAGGAACAGAAAAGGGATGGAGTTAAGAAATAGAAATACAGAGCGAAAGAAGGAGTAAAAAGGTTAAAAAAATCACAGTAATTGGTTCCATCGGTACAAAGAAAGGACTTACAGTGTCACCAGAGGTCGTGCAACATTGCCATGGTCTGAGAGCTGTGACAAAACATCAACACAATTATAGAAGCAGAGGAGTGCTGCACAGCTTTGACAGGAGAATCACCTCAAACACACCTGATCACCACCTGACCCGAGGACACAACAGAACACCTGGATTAGATGTTACAACCTGTAAGAGGCTTTCTCTTGCAATAGTACACAGAATATGAGAGAAGTTCACCTTTTGAGATTTAAAAAAAAAAAAATCATTAGAAATACAGCCAGCCTTATTCAAACTTTGAGTAACTAAGACGTCAAACATAAACTCCAGACTAATAACAGCTGCTATTCACTGCGATTCTCTTAATGGTATTCACTTTATTTTCTTCATTCATGGAAAAAAAAAGCTGTTGCCTTAACATGATGAAGCATCTGAGATGCACTCAAAGCTTTGTGTAACTTACCATACCCCAACATTCTGATTCAGACAACTTTATTTATCCCAGTAGAAATATTTAAGTTTCACAGCCTAACTCGTGGTATCCAAATAAATCGAGATAAAGCGAGAAAATCAACACAGTCACAGCAGTTGACGACAGCACAAACAACAGATAAGCAGACACACATCGTCAAATGAGAAGCCAAATCATAAAAAATTATATTTTGATAATTTAAATAATTAAAAATGTATCACAAAATATCTAAGTAAATAAATAAACCTTAAAGGTAATTGAAGTTTACAGGAAGTCAGCACTCAAGAAGACATGCTTGGTTGTTTGGTTGTTTGTTCTTGTTCAGATTGTTATATACATTTCATTCAAAGGAGTGGACAAAATCGCAACAGATAAACTATACATAGGACAGTGCAACAAAATCAGATGGAATACCACCAAGAAAAAAATATATTTCACTGTTCGTTAAATGGTACAGTAGCAATATCAAGTGCTATTGCTACTCGAAAGTGCAGTTAGGATTTTAATAAATTAAAAGGATTAACTGCACAAGGAATTAGTATTGTAGTCAAGACCACACCAACCAAGACCCATAGTACTTGAAGACCGAGACAAGATCAAGACAATTAGGGATCGAGACCAAGACATGACCAAGACCAGAAATAACAGTGAAAAATCATTATCTTGTGTGCAGCGGGTGTGTCTCTCCCCGTAACCCCGGGAAGGTTGTGTCCATAGGCAGGGGAAAGAATTAATTTCAATTATTGTTTACTACTTGAGATCTAAAATCAACTCAAGGAGTCTGCTCCTTTCTTATTCCGAGACAAAGACCGAGTTTAAAAAAGTGGTCTTGAGTCCGGTCTTGTCTCAAAGACCGATATCAACAACTACTAGGAATCTAAAAAAATCTATAGTTGTTACCTGTATTTTCCTCATAAACTGTTTATGCTAAAACCCAAGTCAACATATGAATAAAAAGAGTAACAAAAACAACACTAACATTAGTGGAGGCTGGGGAACATCTCCATCACAGACATTTATGAAAGGAGACTTAACGAGCTACCCTCACTCTATAGTCTTAACGGCCACATAGTGGCCCCAGCATCCCCCCCACCCCCCCACCCCCCTTCTCAGCCCTTCCTCACCCGCCTGGAGGCCAGAGGAGGAGATGGCTTTCAGAGAGCTCCTTCATGTCAGCAAGCTCACATCAAAGAGCAGCTGAAAGGCATGCTGGGAGAGTGAGGGGGCACACACATGGACGTGCACAAAATACAGGCCTGTGTCAGTACATAGTGTAGGTTACGGTGTCATGTTGTAATGGCAGCTGCCTCACACGTACCCTCACACACATACACATACTTTGAGCAGACAGTGCAACCTGCAGCGGTGTCACGGTCACTCTGGTTCATTGGATTATCCTCGCCCCGCCTCGCTCTCTGCGGGGGAGCTCATTAGATCAGATCGTGCGGTGTTCAGTCTGTCCGTTATGAGACTGTGACAGGCTGAGTGGGCAGATCCAAGGTCTGTCAGCTCCCCTGCTTTGCCTCCCAGCAGCACCATCAACACCAGCGCTGCATGCCACTGAAGGATGGAAAATAATCCAAGAATGTATGAGCTAAAATGATTACTAATACACATCTGGAGATTGTTTTTATTTGTGTATGATGTTGCTAAAAACTGAGAGAAATTTGTTTCTCAGCTCTGCAGTTTTTTGGCCGGTGTTATCCTTTCTTTTTCAAAGCTAATTTACAGTAATGTTTAGTCTCATTCAAATCTAGGTGAATGCAATCTCTTGACTTTCAATGTGAACAAATGCAGAAATGCTTTAAACCTGCATTAACCCTAAACCCCCCAACTTTGCAACCAATTCACAAAGCATAAAGCGCTAATGATATTGTGGCTGCAAACTTGACCCAAAAGTTGTCTTGCTTTATGTAGGCTGCGCCTGTTTTGTGTCTGAATGTCTAAAAAATCTGTCTGTCTCTCTTGTGTTTTAGGTTGGCCTTTATTTAGTCACCCCAAATCAGCATCTGAGCTATATTGGAAGTCAGCAATATACACAAACATTCCTAGGCAATTGTTTTGAACAATTCTGCCTGTATTGACAGGTCATGGTAATGTAGACCCAGGCCCGCCTACAGATATGACTGTGCTACTGAAAAAGCCCTCCTTAAATATGCGTTATTGCATGTGCCTTATCCCTCAACATGCACTTAACAAATATACCTCAGGCTTTTCAGGCATACTCACATCAGCAAGTGCTTTTATTGTGTTTTCCTGCACTGCGTACCTCGTATTTAAGGTCAAGTGTCGCCCTCCCACAATGCAATTCTGACATCATTTATTACATTTATTTTAAAAAGCACACACCATTTTCAAAAGCTATATACATACAGTACATTAACAGATTAATTTCACTACTTAAATTTGATGTATAATTGTAGCGCTCTTATTTAGGATTATTCATTATGGCTCTGTATGGTTAGGTGGTTGGGAGCACAGCATGAGTCCTTAATCAAGACAAATTTCAGACAGGTGTTCTTTGTGGAGGAATGATAAGATGAACAAAAGTGACTTAACCAATATACAGTCTATGGGTAAAGCCCTTTGAGGTGAGAGGGGGAGACCACAATGAGGTCAAACTTTTACTTCTTTGCCTCACAAAGAAGCTGCATTTGGCCAGTGACTGTGTTTGATGCATCTTTCTTGTTTTCTGCTGTGTAATTAGCATTACGGTCTTGTAACAAACTTTGGTTACAGAAAGGTCACAGCAAGGTCACAGAAATAGCTCAGAACTCAGAATTTGAGTTTGGTTACCAGAAACTTAGAACACCAGTGATGAATTGGTTGCTATTCGCCTGCAGCAGCAGATCTGACTGACTGTGTGTAATTATGAAAGGAAGTCTGTTTGTGCTAACAGAGATTTAAAGCTAATGAGAAGACAAATGGAGCGGAGGTGAATTTTTTTCCCCCTCCAAGCATAATCAAAACATGCAGGAATGTCGACTCATTACCCACATATAATTACCAAGTCGTACTTATGTGTAATAGGAAACTTTGGTCAGTCTTTTTTCCTCTAAACCATATTCACTATTCATTTGATTTCATAGTCAGAATGATTACCTTTTCTCTCTCTGCTCTGAATTGTATTCTGCCATTAGTCTAATAATACATAATTGCATTTTAAAGAGGTGATAGATTATAAACTTGCATAATGAGGACTGCCACCTCATTTATGGCATAAATCTCTGTCAGCATAATGTGTGTCCTTAATAATGCTTGTTCACTGCCTGCCGAAATAATTAAAATCAATTGAACCTGTCGTATAAATCAAGGTAATAAATTCTTAAATTACATTGTGTCACTTTATGGCGACAAAAGCAACCATTTATTTAATGTTTGTGAATGCAGTGTGATGGTAGAGGAGGAGGAAGTGCAGTGATCAATGATAAAGAAGAAAAGGTGAGAGATGGAGAATGACACAGTCCTTTAAAATAGAAACATATTACCCATGATTCAAAGCCATGGAGGCGGAACGTGGGTGGATCTGATCGTCAGGTTCATTTTTATTTTTAGTTAAGTGTAGGTGACTGACAGTTGGACATGAAACACTAATGGCTGATTCATCAGAGCAAAATGAAAAAGAAATATCCAACCCTGTCTCTTATGGAAGACTTTCAATCTTCAACAGTAAAAAAAGGTTTCACATTTAAAGATATCACTGACTTTATAGCATGTCATATGAACAAATACAGTGTGTAGGGTTCATATTAAATATAGAGTGTAAAGACTCAATAGTAGTTCAATTGTTAATATCTTGAGGGATTTAAACAACAACTACAACAGACGACAAACCCTAAAAAGGAGTTTGTCATATTTGGTGTGTCAGAGAGATACCTTAAGAGGAAATGCAGGCTATGCATGCATGCTCTGTCAACATGTTGTTAGCATTAAACAATTCAAAATCAGCTTTTTTTGGGCTTATTTGAAAGTTATTTAAATTGAATGTCTTTTTTTTTAATGTTCTGTTTTTGAAAATGTATAAAACCCTTTGGGTTGCTCTCCATATGAGTGATAGTCTACTCTATAAATACATTTGCCTGAGCATATATGCCAACAAAGAAGAAGAATGTACCTGTTTTCAGCTGGCATAAGGTGTTAACATTCCACCAGACTCAATTAAAAAGTATAATTTTACACCAGAGGGTTGTTTGTTTACCTACACCTTGAATAGAGTTTAATAGTGTTCCAGATCTGGGATCAGGTAACCAGTTTTGTAGGCCTTAAGTTATTGTTAATGTTAATAGTATATCTTTGCAGCTCTTCTTGCCTTTGCAGTATAGTCTACTTCAAATGGCTTGGCTATTCTCACCATTAAGGTATAAATGTTAGTGGCAGGAATCTCACAGAAGTTGATTTGTAGTAAATCAAAGACACAGCTGGGGGAAATTTGTGAGTCCGGAAAACAGACATGGTGTGTTCTGCAACGAGAAAAGTAGACATGGTTGACAGACTCTTATCATTGTTCCCTCAGGAGGTTTGGAAGCAGACTGACTAATAAGTTCCTACACCATGGAGGTTATTCAAAGAGACTGGTCACAAGACAAAGCAAAGATGATCTGAGTCATCCATAGTACCCAGTACTACTACAACTGCCACCACAATGACTGGAGTAGAATCAGGGAATGAATTACTGTTTCCTAAAATAGTCCAAGTACAATCCAAATAAACACATTTGCTGCTAATGTGCCATTAAAAAGAGTCATATCATTTCAGATTGTTCTTGAATGAGTGATTGCTACATTAAAATTTCTCCTCAATATAAATGTAATTATTTTCAAAGTGAAAGATTTTTATCATCATCATAATTTCCATCATTTTAAACTGTTATGGTAATGTATTGATTAAGGTTTGTAGAGAGCAGAAACACTTTGCAGGGATGTCCTTTTTTCATGTATTTTTTTTCCAGCAGTATCTGCAACAAGCATATGCTGAGTTGCACGTCTTTTTCTTTTGAACTGGAAGCAGACCAAACAGCCCTGACACCCGACCGTCTTTCATCCCTTTTTTTTGGATCCAATCACTGTGGAGGTAATACTATCACTATAATGTGTGTCAATGTGATGCATTAAGGCCACTAAACTCCTCTGGCTGTGACAAACCACCAAGTACGATCACAGGTGGCTTCCCAGAAGTCCCTGCAGACAGTGTGAACCGATGCGGCTGTAATCAGGTTTTCATGGCATTACTGAATATAGAAAACTCAATATCTGGTTTACAGTATGGTTCTTTTTAAGTGCCATATACCAGTGGGTCATTTACACCTTGAAGGTAGGAGCCATTGGCCTGCGCTAATGTAGAGAAAGTGGATTTATCAAGAGCAGGTTTTAAAAGAAGCGAGGAGGGTGCCCCTGCGGGCGGGATAAGTTGATTTGTGAAGCAGGATTGATTACAGCGTTATGTCTGTGTCTCTGCTCAATGCATTAATGTCCCGAGCTCCTCAAGTGGCTGAGCTTCCAGACAAGCACTTGTGTATTGATTTATTATGTTGTCTAGGTCTAATTACTGGGGAGGGGGGCAGAGAATGAAGGTAAGGAGAAAGAAGACACTGCTCTGAGAACAATGCTTAACAGACCAATCTTAGTTTGATTTAGTGTAGCTCTGATCATATTTAACCACAAAGAGGAAACGTTTCACTAGTAGGCACTGGGTGAGGCTTTATCAAAGGCGGAAGAAAATAATTAGTAGATTTTGGAACAATAAATACATTTATAAAGTTAATCCAATAGATTGCTTGAGCCTACTAAATTAAAGACATGATCACCCTTGGGTTTTCAACTCCGACACAAGGGACAACAAGTAGTAGGTCTGAGATTCCATGCAATATTTTGATATAACATAATACATACAACATAACAGAAAGAAAGAATCCCTGCAGAGACAGACACTTTTGTTAAAGCCAAAGATTCTTTTTAAACCTGATTCAGCTGATGAAATGCTTTTTTTTTTTTAAAGCCACCCCAATCCATTGACAAACCATGTTGTCCTCCCATCAAACCACTGCCTCTATTTGTTCATCTGTTAGTGATTTTCTGTGGCTTTGTTGTTTTAAATGTTGGTACAGATTGAGAATTATTTTCATAAACACACAATTTCACCAAAAAACAAAGTGGATTAGGAGCAAATCCTATTCAGCAAATTGTGCATATTCTTGCAAATTTCCACCAAAAAAAAAAAAAAAAAAAAAAAACTGAACCAGAAGAGCTGCTGGACAGGGGATCAGAACATCCACTTCAATCTGTCATCTCTACTAAAATCAGTTTTCATGAAAGCTCACTGGAAGCAAACCAAACAGAAACATCTCCACACAGAACACAGTAAACAGGCAGGGTGTTAAACTGTATTTTGTTGTTCATTTCACTTTTATTTTTCATGTTATGAAAAGATTGGTGCCCACTTTGCTTTATATCGTTTGACCATCAGGACAACAATGCTACCAATGAAATGCATGCAAAACCAAGCCATATACCATGTCTGCCGTTTTCTGGATATAAATAAAACTACTTTTTTCCTGTAAGACATACCTAATAATAAATGTATAGGTCAGATATTTGAGTCTCTCAGATATCCAGAGAGAAAAATTGAAAATGCTAATTAAACAGCAATGCTAATGAGTTTTAGCAAAACGAAGGATTAGCTGCCCAAAGCTTTGCTAACAGATGCAGCGTCATGGATGAGCCATTTTGATGGACATGAGGACCAAAAGTGTGCTCTCTGTACATGTATGTTTGTGTACAACACACACACACACACACACACACACGCAAACATACATCACCATCTTTACACCTTTCTTGTTAATCTACTTCAAACCAGCATTTCTTCTTGACCTTTCCTCCATAGATTTGAAACTTTCTTCATGAAAATTAATCTAATTGTATTTTATTTTCCTTCTTTTAAAACTCTTGTGAAAATATTCAGTAAATAGTCTGAATTATTACGATAATGTATTTTTTTTAATCTCTGACATAGGGTTGCTGTCTATCATTTTAGTTACAAAACAATCCGTTCAATCATCATCCGTTCATCTTTAAGCAGGACCCCTCTAATAAGACACCAGTCATTAACAAAAAGTCCTCAGGTATATTGCTGCCAGATCTGTGAAAACTCTCTGAGCTTGGTATCTTATGCTCTTCTCTGGCTCATGTCCTACCTCTCAGGGAGATATTTTAGAGGATCTTTGAAGGGAGAATAGTCAAAAGCACACAGTTTACCCACAGGGGTGCCTCAAGGCTCAATGCTTCCCCTCCTTCTCTTCTCAATATACAGTACACCTCCTCACTTGATGCAATAATATGCTACCAGTTTCTCATACTATTGCTATGCTGATGATACCCAGCTGTTCCTACCATTTTTGACTAGATGGCAAAACAGTGTCACAGGATTTTGTCATGCCTTGCCAATATCTCCAAATGCATGAAAATACGACACCTTGAGCTTGACCTTTCAAATGCTGACATCCTTGTCATCCCAGCTATTCCCTCTGTGTGATCAAGGATCAATATCCAGCTTAGATCAACCAAATGTACTCCCTAAAGCAGGGGTGTCCAAAGTGTGGCCCGGGGGCCATTTGTGGCCCTTGAGTGGATTTTTTGTGGCCCTTGACTTCAAATCGAAGAATCAGAAGATTTTGGCCCCAGGCCTCATCAGATGGCATATTTCGTTCTTTTTTTCTTTTTCATGTTAGCGAGGGAGACCTATAAAAGCCTGACTATTCTTTCCAAAAAATTAGAACACAACAGTTTCCCACTGCAATTAGTTATTGTGTATTTACATTATTTTTTGAAGAGGTCAAAATACAAAAAGTTCCTTCCAATATTTAAAAAAAAAACCCTGTGGCCCGTGAGCGATTCTAACGCGACAATTTTGGCCCGCAAGAAAAAAAGTTTGGACACCACTGCCCTAAAGTCTCGCAAGAGCCTTATACTAGCGTACAATGTAAGGTTAACATGGCCTCAATTGCTCTGTCATGTTGATATGCAATGTACGGCATGAAGAGCAGAACCTACCTGTCAGAGCATGTCACACAGCTCCTGGTACAGGCTGTTGTTGTATAACACATTGACTACTGTATCTCCAAACTGGTGAATCTCCCTACCTTTACTATCAAAACTCTGCTGGTGATCCCAAACAGAGCTTTTTAAACTAACCCAACACAACAATCAGAATCAGAATAAGTTTTACTGGCTGATTATGATTGTGATTCTAAAGTTGTGTTGGGTTGGTTTTAGACATGTTCATCTACAGTTGATGCTTGCATCAGATTCAGTGAGAAGTTAACACATTGTCATTCAGTGAGAATTCACTTTAGTTATTTATATCAAAACTCTCTGACATATGGTGAACACAAGGCCCTCAAGTCCTCTGGCGGTCCAGAGCTCCAGTTGGTATTCCGGTTTTTAGGAACCATACATCCTTGTGGGTTGGATTTGACACCTTTCTTTTTCTCCCCAATGCGAAGATTTACTCAAAGTTATTCTTCCCTGCTGACATGATGGTTGCTAAATTGTCATCTTAACTTGGGATTGGAACCTTAAACGTCCTTGTGGCCCCTGAAGTCTTTGTCTGCATCCAGTTTAAAACCTCCGCTTGTAGTCTTTACATGCAGTGTGCAAGCAAAATGCGATAATCTCTTTTTAGCATGAGGATAATCTCCTCCAATTCAACCATAATCAGGCAGACATCTTGTCCTCCCCTGACCCAGAAGCCTTCTTCTTCTTCTTCAGCTAAGCACTTACAAAAATAAAAGCAGTGAGGCTGAGGAGCAGCGGTAGTGAAACACATCTGATCATCAGAGCAGAGCCTCGGGCGTATCAATCGCTTAATCCCTCTGAAAGAGTACGAGGAGAAAACACAAAGTGTTTTTTTAGGAGACAATCTGAAAAGAGGTGTGAAAACACAGTAAGGAATAAAAAAATTCTCAGGAATGTGAGCTGGCCGTGAGAAACAATGGCACTTTAATTGTTTCCTCAGGGATTAAGCGTTAGCCGTGGATTTCTCCAAACCCCTACCTCATTATAATGCATTTCCCCCAACAAAACAATTCCTGGCACTTGTTGACATGGGCACCATGCCTCCATCTCCTCCTCCAGCTTCTTCTTTTCTCTTCGCCCACCACCTCTCAATCTCTCTCTCCCTCATCCTCCCTCTCACAGCGGGCTTCGCTCGCCCGCTCGGCTTGGCACAGATGGGCGAATCCAGCAGATGTTTTATCAGGAAGTTTTTTTTTTTCCTGCTTCCTGTCTTTTCCCTTCTCTTCCTTACATTCGCTTGTCTCTCTTGCTGCAGAATGGATTTGGGTTAGGGAGTTAATGAGGTGATTTGCATCTGTCCAAAGCTGTTTGCTGCTGATTGTTTTGAGGGAAAAACAACAGGCAAACAGTCAGGAAAACTACTTTTTACTGCCTGAAATGAAGAAAACCACTTCTTTCTCACTCCTAGCTCGTCAAAGTGACAGCTTGGTCAGTGGCCCAAAGCTTCAAATGTGCTGCTGCATGTTCCACTCTTCCAGGATTCCTGGTGGCATTTCTCAAGCTTGTTTCGATGTGTTTTAAACGTCAGTTTAGGCGGTAGAGCAGTTAGAAAGTAGAGGAAAGTCTGCTAGGGGACAATTGATGGATTAAATTCAGAAGGAAATGAAAATATCTTGGGAAAAAGTTCATTCCTGTTTGACACCCATCATAAATATAGATTTCTTCATAGATTTTTGACCTTCATTTAAGTCAAGTGCAAAAAATGTATGAAAAAAAAAAAAAAAACTTTAACCTTTGCACACAATCTTTTTTCAAATGGATAAAGTACCACACTGCTAGTATCTTAAAACATTTAATTATTTCTTGCATATTGTAAATATAATTTAAAGTCAACATTGAAATGTGCACATTAGAATCAAGTTTCATTCTTGTGTTAAAAGTGGTATATTTATTGAAAAGAGACGAAAGTAAAACCTAACTAACTCAAACCAAACACTAAATGAACAGCTGCCCTAACCTTCTATGAAAAGAAAAAACCTAATGTGAGTTTGTGTTGACCAAACTAAACTAATACCTTACCCAGTCCAACATAGAACAAGTACTTCAGAATACTATTGTCATAAGACAACAAGCTCATTGAACATTCTACACATATAGATGAAAGACAACGAGAGGCACAGTGGCGAGCTGAAAACAACTAAGCTGCTGTCTGACAAAGCTTCCTGAAGGGGTGTGTCAGCAGGTACTGTCCTCTTAATGGTATTTGCATACCAATCAGAGCTCTCCTGCAGCAGCTGCAGGACAGAATCAGGCCTGGAGGATGCACTCCCGCACAAACTCACACACATATATGTATGAATATGAATATGTCAATTGTGAAATTGGAGCTCACATAATACACATGAGTGATCAATTATAACGTCAGATCAGCAGAGGACACTGATGAGCTTGGTTTTCAGTATGTCACTAACAGCCCACACCCCTAAAAAACGCTTTTTTTCACAATGGATCTTGCAAGGGATTTTTTGACCCCAAACTAGCTAAAAACACAAAATTAAAACATTCATGATCTCATAACATGAGGCAATCACCTTTAAATTAGAATACCAAGCACTTAGAAAGCATGCAATAGGAGAAGGGTTTGTTGAGTGTTTATCAGTTGTTATTTTGTTTTTAAACTGAGAGATAAAGAAATGATGAAGCTTTTTCACATTGAATCTTATTACACCAGCAGAGTAAATGCAGTGTGCTGTGGCCCACCTGTGCTGGCGATATGATGACAAAGAGCCGAACAGACAGCTGCAGGCATGTTCTGTTTATATCCACACTCACATTACCAGCATGCATCTGCTCTTTTGGTTTTTGTTCACATTTTTACATCTCGGACAGACTATCTGCCGGACGCTGGAAGCATTTTTCACCATTCTTGCATCGGCGGCGGTGTAATTAATCTGCCTGACAGGTGTCTGCCGTGCAGGTACAAACAGCCAAATAATAGGGTCTGTTCAGGATGTGACGGCTCCCGCTGTTCTGTGCAGAAAAAAAACAGACCAGCAGGTGTTTACTAAAAATGAAAGCGAGGGGAATCAGCAGTTTACAGCAGATCGACTCAGCAGAGGGACTTTTTAATGATTATTCTTATTCTGCCTCTGTTTTATTTTGGAGCACAGCTGAGGCCTGCTTCACATTGACACTGATAAAGAGGGCAGAGTCACAGCTTTAAGGTTTCTGTAGGCTGGTAAGTGCTGCAGTGTGAACACTGTTTTGTTATCTATTCCTTAAAACTGTGCAGGCAGAATTTAAATACAACTGACCGGTTTATATGATGTATAAAAATCAAAAAATTGATGGTATAAAGTATTAAAATAGTAAAAATAGTATTGTCATGATACAAACTTGAATTGAGTCACATGCACTAAGACACTAAGTGGTCGTAAAGTATTTTTAAAGGAAGAAAAGCCGCATCAATAGAAAACTGGAGCTGTGAGACCAGCAGTATGTTTTCAACTCGCCTGGTTTAACCTGCTAACCTCTTTAATTCAGTGAGGAGCAGAGAGAGAATGTACTGCTCCTGTGAGAAACTGCAGCTCGATAACATTCATCAGCTCTATGTACAGCTGTTCATGTCTCTGATAACTCTTCTATGGACTGATGAGAAACTCCATCAACACTTTATGGAGGGAATTAACACCAGTGTGTGTTTGCGTGTGGGTGCGTGCTTGCGTGCGTGCAGGCTGCTAACTCAGGTCAGAAGGAGTCAGCAGGGACCAGAGCAGCAGCTGTAAAAATACTTTATAGGAGGAATTAGAGCCGATCATCATTAACCCGTGTCCAACACGGAGCGATAAAAAGACGAGTGGAGAACCTCACGGAAGCTTTTTGGCGGTTGTGAAGGCCGGACACTGAGCTCAAGGGGATTCTGACGAAGTGATGAGAAGTTAACGAACAGAAATCATACATAGAGGTTCAAGCAAAGAAGTTCACCTCTGCAGCGCTGTGTACGTTTCATAATACCTGATAGAGCCATAAAATTGACAATATATTAATATGCACCATCTTTCGTTATTGTATGTTTAAAAAAAAAAGAACATGCAAGCAGATATAACCATAAGTCATCTGCAATAGTCGACGACTATTTTTTATAAACAATTGCTTGCAATGGTGGAAGATAATTATTTTTAACTTCTAAATCTTCTGTGGTTGTAAGACCATTTGACTTTCAGAGAAGATCTTCAGGCCAAAAGAAGAAGCTTTTTTGGACACACCTCCATCCCTCCCCCCATTTTCTGACTCCCAAGATCAATGGAACGCACTATTACTATGAACTTTTTTACCGTGATGATTAAGCTTTTATTTTTCTCAACAAGCAGGGAGCGTTCTCTCTTTTGTTTTTGTTTTTTTCTGCAGAAGACGAGAGAAAGTGTCTCAGTGTCTGTTCAATCACAGTGAACACTGTATAGGGTTTATTTGCAGCAGCCGCTCGGCCCCGCAGTGACCGTTCCTCACACAATGAGGAAGTGACATTTTAATGTGGAGAATAGATCAAAACAGCTAATGTTTTATTAGCGGCCTGCCATCAGCTGCAGGTGAAAGCTGATTTTATTGGATTCCTTCTCTTCTCTTCTTCCAGCTCTCTGTGCAGAAATAAATGTAGATATTAACATTAAGCACCTCTCACATCCAGGCACAGGGTCCCTCCACGCCTTCTGTCCCCCGCTCAGAATTTGCCCACATTGCAGTCACCCAGACTAATCAAATCACTCCTCAGCTACAGCTGTTGTGTGTTCACATTTGTGGATGTTGTTAAAATGAATCTGAGGTGATGTTCAGGACGTGTCGGCCATGGAGCCTGCAGCAGCGTTTTTCTGTTTTCGGTGGAGAGCAAAGAGAGCAAAACAAAGAGAATAAAGTGTGAACACAGCAGGAGTCAGACTTTACACACCGCTGCTTTTTCATTCTCTCAGTTCATACAATCACACACACTTTCAGGAGTCACTGATGTGAGTGTTTTCAAATCCAACCTGTTTGCTTTGGTCTGAACAAACTCACAAGTTTGGTTTGCTTCGTTTATTGTAGTGTGAAATCCATCAGTCAGAACCGGCCACACAACCAGGCCGCAAACAAACGGCATGTTGGCTGCAGATTCTTTGTGTGAATGCAATGCATCAGAGGGCTGTGATTCAGTTCAAGCTAGACTTAAAACCTGCCAACAAAGATACATTGTTCTGTCCTTACATGCTTTTAATAACCACTAGGGTACAGATGTTTACAGAATTGCTCCTGCACTGCTTTAAAATACAGAAAAGTAGCTGCCACTTAATCATTGGGGACTTGAGGGAAAAAATGTCCATTCAAAGATGTTGTTTGTTGTCACTGATAGGCTCAGATAGTTATTCTGAGTGTTTGACAACATTGCAGAAAGGATCCCTTCAGAGAGACCTTTTTGTCAAAGAGGAAGATGGTTGGAGCAAATCACAACTCTCACATCCTTCACTTACTGTAAGCTACTAGACTCCATTGACAAAGACACATTTTTTTCCCACACACACACACACCATTTGTTTGTCTAGTTTGAATAGTGCAATGAAAAAAGTGGCATCCCTGAGCCACAAGCTGATTATTGTTTGTGCAGGTGAAATTTTGCTGCAGCCGCCCATGAACTTCAGGAGAGTTTCCTGCACACTTCTGTGCATTCGAAGCTCCGCAAATAAGCTAAAGACAGCCTGTCCCGTATTGTCTCAGCTTATTGGGCTTGTAAACACAGTCAATAACTGCAGCTAAATCCCAGCAGGGGTGAATCTGAATGCTCCGCCTCGAAATGGTTCACCACCCTCCCAGCTGTGAGACGGATGTAAATATGTAAAGAGAGGAAGGAAGGCGTCTGCTTCTCTGCAAAGTAATTATACATTTGTACAAACAAACACTGTACAGAATACACTGCACATACATCTCATGAAAAAGTCTCTTTTGTGTTTCATTTGTATTTCTTTTGCTAAAACAAACGACAACAGGAGAGAGTTTTAATGTTCACATTTTAATTTTTCATGCTTTTTCACCAATACACAGATAAGTCCAAACAGGTGTGTCTCCTACCTGTGAGACTTTGTCTATATTCTCCACCTGCTGCTTAGTTTCTCGTGCAAATTAAATTCAGGTAACACTCTCTGGTGCACAGTGATGACAACTGTCATTTGAAGATGGTTCTTTGAACATTTTTAATGATTCTTGTGCCAGTGACTAGGGGCTAGGATTGATCATATTATATATATTTTTGTTTTGATTTCTTTCACGTTCGAAAAAACAAACAAACAACTAAATTTAACCGTGAGGAGTTGGACATACAACGGCAGATGCAGTTCGGCAGTGTGCATGAACGCCTGCTAAAGTTGGAACAACGACTCGCTAAAGAGTTAGGTACATAAGGCACATACTTGCATATTTGATGACATATTCTTCATGGGGGCCAAAATATATTTTGTTTGCGTTACTTCACATATTCATGTATTGCACATCAACTTTTTGCTCAAATATAAATAATGCGTAACAGTGACTTGTATATATAATTTATATTTGAGCAAAAAGTTAAATGTACATTTTTATATTTATATATTTGGTGGTTTAAAGTACAACCGTAACCTTAAATCTCAGCTTATTGCTGGTTTACAGTTAAATAAAGGTCTGAGCGTAAGCGTCCAGATGTGCAGAGCGGCTCACTCCGGCTGCTGACGGCGACCTTCTTGTGTTTTGGATCTCATGCCGGCCCTGCAGATGCCTTTTGTTGTTGCCACTTAACTCGGCGCTCCAGGAGCATGACACTTTGCAATCTGGAGCCCATAATGTGCTGCGAGGAGGAGCGCTACTCTCCCAGCATGCACTCTGTGTTCTTTCCTGCTCAGGTCGGTGTCCTGGAGGGATGGGATAACGATTCATACAAAGAGTTGTGTCGAGGTTCTGTTTAAAAAAATAAATAAAAAAAAATCTTTTTCAGAGCTCAACCGCAGCTCTTGATAATGTGTCAGGGAAATTTCTCCTCGCATGGTTGCACATTTCTTTCACAATTGTGAAAACATCAAGGATGTTTTTTTTTTTTTTTTTAAATTTGAAGGCAAAAAAAGAAAAACATGTCTCCACATGCAGGCGGACTGCTGAATATGGCAGAAATTTCAATGACTGTGTTCTGTTTTGTGCTGCATGATGGGAACGATGGCTCCACTTTTTTTTTTCTCTGGGCAGCGTGAAATGGCACATTTCACCCTGCAGGCTTTGTAACAGTGCAGATGTGCTGAGATTTGAGTCGTACCCCAACAGAGGAAAAAAAAAAAACGAGAAAAGAAAAGTGTCCGTCTTGTGAAAAGTTGATGACATGTCGGGCTCACTTGTCGCTGAGACTGGCAGCTCAAAATCCAAGCTGTCAGTTTAGTCTTTGACAGCGAGTCAAAACTGAGGGAGAGGTTCGGTTTGATTTCCTCAGAGTTTAGATCACATCGTGTCACCTCCACTCTCACAGGTGTCATCGTCTGTTTGGCTGCAGTCAGATAAAACCAGAGCAGGAAAATACATTCTAACATTTCAACAACAGTTCCTCTCTGAAAGCCTGGAATCACCGAAGATGATAATATAATGTACATATCATTTGTATCAGGATTCATGTCAATGTAATGTGAACACATAGCTGATAGGTTCTCACTTTAAAAGGAAAAGTCTCAGGAATATGGAACCACAAAACCTTACATACATACAGTATATATGCAATGTGTTGTGCCATGTTTTGACAGACAAAACCCCATTTTTGTAGCATTGAATTTGTTTCAAGGTGCAGTTTAAATAAAGGTGGATGGATTGAGAAATGGACCCACAACTTGAAAGCATGTTTACAGTTCTGTGCTGGTGAACTACTTCCTGCTCTTTCACCTGATAAACTGAGGTATGTATTTCAATGCAGCAACTGCTCAGTGTGCAGATCTTCTTTGCTAAAAGCAGACGTTACATAAAGAGGAGTAATGCGGTGTGAGCTTCCTTTCTTCTGACGTTAATTCACTTCTTAAAGAAAAGCTCTTTAATGGGCTCTTATAGACTCTCCCTAAAATACAGAGCGCAGTCACGTCCACGGCAGACATTAATCCATAAACTTGTACAGTATGTAATTTTACGCTTCAGAGCCATTTCATGTCTCTGTGACTCTAATGGTTCTTACAGATAAACAGAAGTGAGCGCTGCTCTTCTATGAGCTCATGAAAGGTTTGAGCTGCAGCCGTTTGTGGATCCAAAGTTAAATCCAGGACTTTGTATGTGACATAAAGAGCGATAAGAGCGGAGGGATGATCAGGGATTTTGCTTTTGGTAATTAAACGATCTCATTACTCCGAGGATCAGATTAAGCTGAGAACTTTTCGTAACCACTTCTGAGAGTCTGAACTCCTGATTGGAGCTCGGCAGTTAAAAATAAACAGCAATAAATCACTGCGTAAATCAGCCCCCTGTTTAAATGATACAAGCGGAGGAATCTGCAGAACAATAGATATCAAACTTTGTTTTTTTTCAATAAGTTGCTTAATGATGTTTGATGTTTAAGAAGACTTCAGAAAGTAACAACACTGATGTTTCAAGGTACCTTGAAATAGATGCTACAATCTGCCATGGAACCAGTACCGTGAACCAACCAAACAAGAAGACTTTAAGGGCGTTGTGAATGGTATGTTCATTCGTTTTGGAAGAAATAAAACCACTTGAAAATAGATCCTAAGGGACCTTGAAGCAGTATCTTTAAGGTAACTGGTAATGGACGCTAAAGTACAATTTAAAACAGTCAATAAAGGGTACCTTGACATTGTCCCAAGAGCCTTCTCAATGAAGGACCACATATTGTGTTAGAAAGGAACTAAAAAAGACTTCAAACTAGTGGTGGAATGAACTTAGCAGATGTTTGACTGTACCTTTTAAAGGATGCTAAAGGGTACCTTGAAATAGATGCAGAAATTGCTTTGAAAAAGACATCTTAAAGTGTTAGAAAGGAAAGAAACAGATCATTAAGCAGATGTTAACAAAGTCATGAAAGAGAAGGAAAACTGTTTTTAAAAGAGATGCCAAAGTTTAACTTTAAAAGGGACTCAAGGAATGGAGCCGATAGGAACAGATACTGATAGGTATCTTAAAATACACAACACCACGTTTCAAGATCCAAATATTGTGATGTTGTCTTTTGGAAGGTTCTCGCAGTCTCACAAATGCTTTCTATTTTCTTAAACATAACTACATTTTCTTCTAAAGTGTCTTGAATTTCACTTTTGTTTAGCTTACTTGTGGAACTTCTCAATATTTTATTACACATAACAATTTGAGAGTGAATGTTTGAAACCAGTAAGAAGTAAATCTCTCTTACTACAAAATGTATAAACAATGGTAGCGGTTGCAAAACCACCTGTAGTATGAGAACTGGTTGTTTGAGTCTGATATATTTACAATAAAGCGAATGAAATATAAACACTACAACAATCAAAAACACTCCTTATAATTCATGCATTTACAAACATTGTTAAGACATTTTATTTGACTTAACTGGATTAAAAAAAACAAAAACTTTTTTCTAATAACAGGCTTGACAGCAGCTCACTGGCTCTCTGTGCTGCCAGTATACTTTCTCATTCAGGGTGAGATGACAGCTGGATTTTTACATAAAAACCTGGACTGGTGCAGCTTTAACAAGCTGTTAAAGCTCAGAAAAAAATACAAAATCTGAGCTTTGGAGCCTGAAGCATTCGCTGTGAAGCGCAGGTTTGACCAAACAGCTGCCAAAATGGTGTGCTGCGGCATTCGAGGCCAACTTTTCCATTAGCGCTGGATGTTAGTGAGGTGTAGCCCACGGTGTAGGCTGATGTTGGCATCACCACATGAACACTCTCTATTCACACACACACACGCTCTCTCTCACACACACACACACACACACACACACACAGGAAAACAGGAAATGCAGCAGGGAGTAATGTGGAACCGATCTGACAAGTGTGCGGCCAGCCACCTCAAACTGCCAACCACAGCAGACGACAAATGGAAGACAAATGAAAGACAGGAGGAGATACGGTGATAGAAAAAAACTAAAGCAGAGTGTCAACAAACAACACACAAAAACTGAGGCATGAATAGTTAAGATGAAATATTACATCCATCCACAAATCCATCCATTCGTCTCTGACTTCAGGATGCAGACGCTAATTACAGCTGCACAGTTACAAGCCAGGCACCGTGGATCGATACCAGCCTCACCACCCTGCAGAGGGGCGAGGGAGGGCCGAACGAGGGAGGGAGAGAGAGAGAGAGGGAAGGTCTGTATGTCTGCCTTAGTTTATTGAATTTCCGCTTGCAATACAACACAGTGCTAAACAGAGGCACGAACAGCCTTCAGCCCTTCACAACTGACCAGCAGCACATTTATGTTTTACTATATTGTATATGTATTCTGTGTTGACCTGCCTGGGGACTGCAGATGGAAATTAGCAAACCGCTATAATCTGAAAGTGTCTTTTCTTTGTGAGATTAATGCTATTTTGTACATGGTCGCTGACAACTAAATTAATAAACTAAACTAAAATTAACTACGCTTGTCAAAGGAAGAACAAACCTTCCATCAAAATGATTAAATTCACGTGTCAAACCTGGTCCTGTCGGAGAAACACTTGCTCACATCCAGAATGGAAAAACGTGGGAAAGGTCCACACAACAGCTCTCCAGCACACAAGTTGTCAATAAGTGGTTCCTCAACTGGTCTCTTTCTTGCACATGCAGTGTTTCACTCTCAACTGTGGCCAATACACTTCATGTAACACAGGTAAACCTTTAAAAAAGTAAACTATAATAACGCAAAAAAAATGCCCCTTTTTAAACACTGCCCATATCTTGGAAATATCCAACCTTGCAACAGGCCTCACTTTCAAGAAAAGTCTTTTAAAAGAGCACTGAGAACACACAAACACACTGGTCATTTTGTTTACTTGATGCATTTAATATGAGAGAATTTTAAACACTGTCTTTTCCAAAACACAGCAGGTTGTGGTAAGGAGGACAGAGCCTTTGCCGCCCGTTGTAGCGATCAATGGCGATGGCAGCAGTGGAGGTGGCCGACCAATCAGCTGCCTGATCTGCAGGCTGCTCCCGGCACCTTTCTGCACTTGGGCTCAGCCACTGACAGACGCCTCCATCACTCCTGATGTGAGGTTGTAAAAAAATCGAGTCGGGCATGCTTGTGGTGCTGATACTTTGATTACCCCGAGGCCTGAAGCTGCTGCTTTGTCCAATTAGTGTTATGGATGAGCTTCTTCTCATCAGTGGACCCGCCTCTTCTTTTTCCTCCATGTCGGTCCCTCTGCTGACCGCCTGAAGATGGAGCGAGGGGGAGGGGGATAGACCCCAGTCCTCAGGGACCTTATCCATGAATTGTTCCAGGGCAGGTGTGTCTTGAAAGTCGACTGGCTTTTACAGAAATTGACACCTCAGAGGCATGCTGGACTCAGATTGTAGATGTGTTGTTTTAAATCTGTCGAGGACAGGGTGGAATTGACACGACGGCATGTTTCCACAGAAACATCCATCCAAGGAGCCAGCAGCCTCAGAGTCGATCTTATTAACTCAGTAATCCATCTGTTCCATGAATCATTAAGGCAAGAAAACCAGCAGGTCAAAAATACACACATTTTCACACAAATGCACCACGTACACAAGACGAAAAATAATGTTGCACATACTGGAATAGAAAAACTAAATCAGTGTGAGAAAGACTGCAAGGTAAGATTTTTTGCCATAAAATGGGAATTCTGGGGTACAGAGGTACGAGGTAGGAAGTTATCGTATAGAATGACCTTTTTCAACTAAGAACAGACAGCATGCCACCTAAAGAGAGAGTGAGGGAGAGAGATGCACACTATGACTTCTCTGGAGTGGGTTTTGAGCAATGGTTGCTCCGGTGTGCCCAAGGCACTGTGCATTTGTGATGCGTTGCTTGTCTGTGTCCTCCTCTCTGCACTCTCTTTGTGCCCCAAGACCTCAGGATTTACAAATCGACTACTCAGGTCATACGACTTTAATCCACCCACCAGCTTCCATAGTAGTCTGCCTGTTTATCCTGGACCTGGGTCCATACTCACCATTAAAGGTCAATTCCTGAAAACGTTGTCAAAATTCGTTCACTTTTTGATACCCAAAATGTCTGACAACATTTTACCAACAACAGCCTTATTAATTGTGTTTTCTACTAAACTCTACAAACTGATGGGAGCTGTTTGTCTACTGCTGTCTCAATCTGTTCATCATTTAACACCTGTGAGAAGTAACAACTTGATAAAAGCAGCAGCAGACCAGCAACTCCAGTTTTGTGTCTTGTCAATTCTTTTTAAAAAAAAATTTAAGCTTGGTGCCATGTAACATTTAAAAAAAAAAAAAAGATCAAATCACATTGATCTTGCTGTGGCTCACTTGGTCCTGAAGCCACATCATGCAATACAATTAATTCCAAGTTTCTCCAGCTGCTTTGTCAGTGGCGTATGAATGTGTATGTATGCAATTAGTTACTGCTGATGGTCACTTCACATAGCAGCCTCTGCCATCAGTGTGTGAATGTGTAGGTGTGACCTGGAGTGTAAAAGTGCATTGAGTTGTCAGAAGACAAGAACAGCTCTATGAAAGCTAAAGTCCATTTTCCAGCTAAAACGCAAATCATATTGTTTCAGACAATAATAATCTGAGCCTGTTAAAGATAAAAACGACAACTTTTAGTGGATGCATTTTGAGCCATAAAGAATTATGTTGCAGACATTACAGCTTGTTTCCCTGCTGCTTAATTCACATAGCTGATATTAATAAACTCAATGTAAATGTTTGTATAAAAGATGTTGCACAGAATTCCCATTTCAGACCTCATTGGCTAAAACTGCTTTCAAACTGCTTTTGTATATTCAACCTTGTTGTACTTATTTTGATTTATTTAATCACTAGCTGTCTGGTTACTTTGTGTCTCCCGTGCTTACGGCTCCCATATTCAGCTGGATGCATATAATCAGATATTTCTCAATAAATTATATATGAAAAAGATAAAAAGCAAATACAGCCTGAAGCGAAACATCACAGAACAGCATTAATTTCCCTTGCTTTCCAGTTTACATGCTTAACTATTCATTTGACTCTTTGAGATAAAATAAAAAGTAAATCTTCAAGGTCATGTTTTGCAACATTGCTAAATGATGTAATAATTACTCTTTTTTCTGGGTTAACAAGGGATTTACACTGGCCTGTTAGAGATGTTCTTGCAGACTAAACTTCCAAATGAACAAATATTGCTGAACAAATATTACAAATGTAGCTTTTTAAATAGTAAAACCATAGATTGTAAATATTAATGATAAAAGCCTGAGTGACGTCAGCCATCTTTTACTGCAGGATGTTCCCGAGGCTCATCGCTCAGACGCCATGCTGGAAATACTGCACACCCTAACTTTCAGTCAGCTTATTGACAGGCTGAGAGCTGGAGCTGAGGCAGGTTGTAAGCTTCTTGGCGAACTGTTACATCACACACACCTGTCAGTCATGTCAGCTATAACATGCATCTTTCATAAAATCAAAACTGAGCTGTTTAATTATGTGCCAGTTATGACAATAACTAACCAGACAGTTTTTTTTTGTTTTGTTTTTTTGTAAAAATGTTAATTTATGTTGTAAAAACTGAGGTGTATATGTGACTTCCAGGGTTCCTTGAGCCGGCCTCTAGAGGACACTCAATGAACTGCAGGATTTTGCAATTCCCCATTGGCTTCATTTTTCAAGACCGAAGGTTGCCACTTGAGTACAGTAAACTGAACAAAGAGGCAGCTTCCAGCATAACAGGTAAAAAGATGTAATGGTGGAGTTAATGGAAGTCAACCAGTGAACAACATTTATTCTCCAGTTTGTCACAGCTCCTTTATCAGTATGTAGCTGAAAGTCTCAGCGCAGAATCTCTCCTGGGATTAAAGCTACTGAACACATTTATCAGCTTCCTCTACACTGACTTTACACATAAGCCGGACAAGAATATATTTTCAGCGCGAACAAACTGACAGCGAAGTGAGGTGCATGAGGCAGACATACGCCAACCAGTGTCCCCAACATTAGCCCAGTTAGTGTCTGACAGCCTTTGGGAAACACATCCTCCAGTGTTTCTGCCTTCTAACTGCAGAAATAATCCCCGGCCCAATCCACCTATCACACAAATGAAGCCTTGCATGTTTTATGTATGAGTGTTTAATGAATGTATGTCCTCTGTGTTTCTGACAGCCACAAATCGCTGGGATTTCAGACCTGTCGCTGTTAGAGAGGAGGTTCCAGGGTCGGGTTCTGATGAGGAGGTCAGCCCTTGTTGTTTTGGCGTACAGGGAAACAATACAGATGTGAGACAATGAATAGGTGTTTAAAAGGAAACCAATAAGGAAATAGCTTTTGTTTTTACTGTTTTGTCACCCTGACAGATGTGACAGAAAAGAAATAGTCCTTGCAGGAAATGTGTGAAGTAAGCTCCATCTCACTGGAGCGCTGTGTGAACAGCAGACTCAGAAACCTAGAATAAAGGGCAAAAACAAGTTCATACAGCAAACACCATGTTTTTTACTCTGTGTTTTGTTCATATACATGAAGAGGGATTTTATCTTTTAACGAGAAGATATGACTGCAAAGGGGAGCAAAAAGCAGACAATTCATGAAGGACATGAGATCTTAAAGGAGAGTCTGAACTGCAAAACAAACTCACTTTTCAGTTGTAAAGATGAGTCAGAATTTTGTTTTCTTGAGCAATCATTCATGCAAAACAAACATTTATGATGCTGTCAGGAGGCATTTCTCTATCTGTGCCTTTAGAAGCTGACTCATGTTTAGAAAAGCACGGAGTAACAGCACTGTGACCACATGCAACTGGAGTGAAAAAAGTGTGAGAGGAACACACTGTTTGAAACAAAGAATGGTTTCCCAGTGCAAATGAGGTCCAAGACAAGCCAGTTCCAGCTTATTTTATTTGACTAAAAGGCAGGAGAAAATGCTTTCTTATATTAAAAAGCTCATTTCTGGTCTAAAAAATCAACTCATTTTAAAGCTATTTCAGCAATGAGTAAACTTCTTTGGAGTGGATCTTGAGTTGTTTTTCCCTGAGTTACCCTTTAAAGCAACAATAAGTATCTTTTCCACCATGAAATAGTAATTCAAAAGGTTAATCTCATAGTGTAATAACTTTAATCAGGGAGAATGTCATCTCTCCCATTTCTATAAAGCGTCAGATTATTTCACACTTTGTACTGAGCTCGGGAGAAACTTTTCCAGGACTTATCTAATGAAATAAATGTTGATGTTCTCGTCAAGCTCGGGTAGAAAAGAATTTCCCAGAATGTCCAATTCTCCCATGAAACAACATATGGACAACCTTATATCCATTATAAACGTCAATTCTTTTGGGGTTAACAGACAGAACAAAGTGTGAATAATTCAAAGCCCCAGACGTAAATAAGCGCTGTAGCAACAGAATACTTTGGTGGGATAAAGTGTAATTATAGAAACTGCCAAGGTGTGTCTGTGGCATATGGCTGTGTTTCTCTCTGGGTGACTGTTGTTTTTCCGCTGGGTTTCAGGGAAGAAGGACGCCTGCCTTTGTTCTGGGATTTGTGACAACAATATGTGATTACTCCTGTTTTATTTATGGCCGCCTGTTTCTCTTATTTCCAGCTTCCTTGTTTTTCTCCCCCACAGAGGATTTCAGCTGCTGCCAAAGGCTCCGTCCTCCGTCGGTCATTCATCATTTAAAGGTGCCAGTCAATAAATTATAGGAGTGAATGATTCATTCAGGCACTAAGTGCGAGCAAATACTGTGTAAGCTGCTGTCCGTGTTCATGTTCAAAAGAGGAGCTTCCTCTTTAATTCATCAGCCTGTTTCTTGCTCAAAACTCCCAGGATCCCTCTGAATGCTCCTGTACACTGTAAAATAAAACTCCACTAAAATGTAGCACTTGTTTTGAGCCATTTCAATTCTTCTGCTGAATTTAAATTCATGCTGCAGTTATCTTTTATTGCTATGTGTTTGTGACATTCTTATTTACTGCCATTCATTCTTAAAAACATCCCACAAGGAACAACTTCATTTTATTTTTTAGACAGAATTTTAGACATATTATTTTCAGTGGAAATTCAAGGGGAAAACACATCTTAAACTTACAATAGGTGAAAATGTCCCTTTGGCTCAAAGAGAGCGTTGATGATTTACACTGTTACATGTCATATATTTCAGACAATATGGAACATGAGGGATTTAAATGTATGCAAGTGGGACAAGAAACACACCAACAACTGTCTTCATTAAAATGTAGATTTTTGCAGTGCAACGTGCCTCCCTCTTCTTCCTCCTGTTTCACTTTTCTTGATGGTTTACAGTCACTTACATAACGCACAATCCTCTGTTGTCTGTTTTTTTTTATAAGAGAGCACGGAGGCAAGTATTCATTTTCATCTGTCACGGTCTTAATATCTGCCGCTGAACGCTCGGCAGAGCTGCTTGGAGGTGCCGCTCGGCGACAAGAGGCGACTTGTTTCGGTTCAGTGTTTGTAGAATAAAAGCAACAGGAAGACAGACAGCCGCTCGGCACCCGAGGCCATAATTATCCTGTTTGTTTCAAGGCCGGCGTTTTTGTTTTATTCAAATCTCTGCAGGGCTGACGAGGCTTGGGAAAGGCTCATTTTACTGTCATGTCAGGTTTGTCAGCTGCAAAGACGCAGCTTTGCATTAAATATCTCGGGCCTTTTGTTACAGTCAAACAGAACTGCAGAGACAACAGAGCTTTAACAGCTCCTCTAAAGCTCCTGAAATGAGATGTAGATTTATGACTTAAAACTAGAATACGATTAATAATCCTCATCCTTGAGAGGGAATGCGTGCTATTGTCAACATTTATGTGACTTTCTGGTCAAAGCACCAACCTATGGTGCTAAAATGTGAAGCCGATGCGTAAGTGCAAAAAAATACATCTACTCAAGTGACCACTTGAGGCTGTCTGCAAATGGACCCTGAGTCCACACATAAATTACATAAAAAATGTTGATATATTTATTGGTGCACACTGTAACATGGGGATTTTTAAACAAAATAAATGTTCGTCTTTTTAAGGTTTAAAGTTATGCATAATTAGTGGTATAGTTGATCTGACTGACAGCTGATCCTGTCTTAGCTTATGGCATTTCTCATCTTCAATTCTTCTGTAACTAGACTGTTTAAAGTTGTATCTCGATGTGATTCCAAAATGGTGACCGCCATCTATGGGCTACAAAACCTGCTTCTCAAACTAATTGGTGACGTCACTGAGACTATTTCCATGTTGTAGTCAGGTGTTACATAGGGTTGCTAGTTTAGTCGTAAATTTAAACAAAATGAGGTTTCAAGTACGATCAATAACAACCTGCACAATAACTTGCCATGGCCACTGATAACTAGAAACTGCCCAAATGTGTATGTGTGTGTTGATAATACAGTATACACTTCGGGTGTACACCCAAAGCAGTCCGATTTTTTTTTGACAAAAAAATGAAAAGTTGGTGTCTTAACACTATTTTGAAACCTGGTCTCAAAGCCTTAGCCATTATACCAAACAATACAGGGCTCGCTGCTTGGTAGTTTAAGGCTTCTGTTTGAACAAGTGCCTTAAAGCACAGAACCACAGCCCTCTGTCAAAGCCTTAACAATCCAGAGGTGTTAAAATCAAAGTTATTGGGCTTTTTAATATTTTGATATATTTTGATCCATTCGCTTAAGATGCTCTATGTATAATAGGCGTTTCATATATAAAGCTGTTTTATTTAAATTTGACTTTCAGCTTTAAAGGAGTGTTGTGTCAGCTGTGAGTTTAAAACAAGCATCTAACGCTTTGAAAAAAAGCTACATCTCTGAGGGGATTCTTTCTGTAATGTTATAAAACACTGAGAAAAAAAACATGTGCATGTCAATGACACAATCAATGACTTTTAATGGGAGGCCTTGGATTGTGAATACTGTTGCAGCCTTTACATCCTGTTTCCCAGCAGGCTGCAAGAAAAAAAATCTACTGGTGCTTTCACACAACTTTTTTTGTTGTAATGTTTGTTTGTTTAGGAAAATACACAAGGACAGTGCCCCAACTTAAACCACTTGTTTTCACTGCTATGTTGCTCTTTTTTATATCCGTGCCAACAAAGCAAAGTTTAAAAACAGATGTTTCTGAATGATGGGGGAGCTGTGTCGCCAAAATGGCTGCTTCTTGAAAGCACAGTAACAAACACTTTGTTCAAGGCTTAAAAACAACTAGCGAACTCTGTGGAAGAACAAACTTTCCTCTCCTCCTTCTCCTGCTGCTTCTGACATGATTATTTCATGTAATGACTTTTCTTTGGAGATGATTTCCCGTTGTCTCGCTCGCTTCCTTCCTTCTCCGCCCTCCTTCTCCCGCTCCTTCTTCTTCTACTACTTCTTCTTGTCCTCACTCAGCGCTCCCTGTTCGCTCACAATACCACAGTGAGACCACAATGACTGTTTAATTCTGTTTCTTTTTTTTTTTTTTCATTTTGCTTCAAATCACACAGCATGGAAAGAAAAATAGGAACAGAGAGTTTTGTCAAGTGGGTGATGTTGTGTGCTGAATTCCAAGGAAGCTAGAGGAACATTATCTTGGATGAAGATAACAATAATAAAAATTTAAAAAAATGTGATGGAAAAAATGAAAAGTGACACGATATTCCAACACATTCTTTCTGTTACTGTGTTCTCAAACTGGCTTTTACTCATTCTTAATTTAAAGGCTCATGGAAGTGTTACTGCATGCCTTAAACTACAGAACAATACATTTCTTCAGTCTACGTGTCTGCATTCTAAATAATGGACAGTAAGATGTGGACCACTTCAATAACTTTTCTGGCCTCACACTTTGCAGCCGATGGTGTAAAAGCAAATAGACACCCTAATAAAACGAGAATTTGATTCCTGTAAAAGTGTTGCTGTCGCACGCACTGGAATGTCCTTGCAGTCTCAAAGTAAAAGATATATCTCTACCGGCTGTGTGAACAATGTGAGCAGAAGCTCGCCTTGTACTTGGATACTATTAAACACAAGATTCAGGATCCAAGAATTGTAATTATCACATACTGATGTGCAGTGAAATGCAAAGAGTGTTCCGTAAGGCCATGCAATAACAATAAACAATCATTTCAAACTGCAAATCCCAGAACAATAGAGTAAAAAAGATAAACACCAACTTTGCTTCAATTTGTAAATCAGTTGGATGGGGAATGTCATTGTTCTAAATGTTTTACTTATTGTTGACCATATTGACTGCTTCTCTTTCATCCATGTGGCTCTAAGTTGTCTTTATTGCTCATAAATATCAAATTCACAAGGCTCCTCTTCTTGATTATCAGCGCTACTGGCTGTTTTACCAGGATCCGTGTGTGCAGTGTTCTGTCTCCACGGTGGCTTTGCTCCATAGGACGGTTCACACCTTCCCAACTGGGTCAGTTTCTGAAGCGTGAGCGCAGCCACGAGCAGAGCTGCACTCGCTGGTTCACAAGATCACTGGAGAACTACAAGATCAAGGAATCAAACAGTCAAACACCTTGTGTCTTTTGGATGTAGATTTGCTGCGCCTTAAGTAAGTATTGTTCTGTTGTGCAGTTATTCGTTATATGAGTTCTGAGTTGAGCCTAACTATAAGACTTAGTTGTCCCACAAAAACCTCCTTGGTTTTAATATCATTTGATAGGTCAGTTTGCATTTAGTTGGTCCTGTAGCGTTGCTTTAAACTCAGCCATGACATCCACGTCTTTGTACTTACCATGTGTCTATTTTTCAATCGTTTGTCATTTACAGTCAGTTTTACTAGGAATGCACAGATATATCATACAAGGAATCCTTTTTGATTCCTGTGCAATTTCCCTTTTGAAAAGATGAAATGGGTGTGTTTTCATAAATAAACACCTTTCCATATTGGCAAAGCAAAAAAGTATCGTGCAAATAAAAATAATCCGTAACTCAGGCTAGCAATATCAGAAAAGTGAAATGTTAAGGGAAGTACAGATACCTTAAACGTTGAATAAGGAAACATTTCTATTTGGTTACTTTCCATCTGTGGAAGTATTAAGGGCAGATTGTGAAAGACAGTAAAATAGGCTGTGAATTGAAATTATGAGCCCTAAAGGGTGTGACAAGACTAATTTTTTAAACACCCTTTTTTTTTACAGTAAAGTTGAAAATGAATGTCAGGACGACAGGAGCTGGATGACATTCTTCCTCCTGCCGCAGCAGGACAACGATCGTCCTGTCCTGAACACAGCAGGTTCTCCTCACACAGGCGATCCATCAGCTCCTGCAGGGTGGGGCGCTCCATCTTCCCTTTGCTCCAAAGAGCCAATCAGCTGTGAGAAGCCTCCACCCCTCTTCTCTGCGAGCCCAAAAACAGCTGTTCCTGTGCAATGGGAGGAACAAGGGCAGCGTGGAAGCCCCAGTGTGAAGAGGAGACGCTTTTAGAAACAGCGAAAAGCAGAGAGGCAGCCATATTTAGCGTCCAGGAGAGGACAGTGAGAACAGTGCGGTCCGGACGCCAACACCAGGCAGATGACATCAAGGACACAAAGGGAGGGAGGAAGGACGGGATGTTCCTAAGGACGAGCTGTGGCCCAGAGGACGAGGAATTGCAGGGGGGGGGGGGGGTGGAGGAATAGGAATCTGTTACCTGCAGCAGAACAATCCTTCCAATGAGGGTTTTTTGGTCAATTCTAAAACTGAATGATGCAGCATTAAACTAAAAAAATAAACCTGTATCAGTTACCCAGCTTTGTGTTTGTGTTTCATTTATTGGAATGCTAATTTTGGAATGCTAAGTCATGCATATTACTTAAATATGATGATATGATAGGTATAATAAAAATTAAATTAAAGTAAGTAATTTCTTGAAACTGCATTGGTAGAAAATTGGTACACAAAGGATTTTTTTTTTTAAACAAACAATTAAACCAAAAAAGAAAGGTTGTTAATGGATAGGACACATCCCCTGAAAAATAGGACGAATAGAAAAAAATATCCTAAGATTTGACAAGAAAGTAATCCTGTGTGGTCTGTATGTTCCATTCAAAAGAAAATAATTAGAATGATGATGAAGAACTTTTGCAGGTAAATCTTCCATCCTTAGCTTCTTTCAAACAGATAACAGTCAACAGGTGTCTTTTTAATTTTCTGTGTTGTGTGTAGAGCGCAGCAGCGCCTTACACTCCCACACATATCACCTGATGCTGATGAGTCCTCCCGTGTGAACGCTGTGTCAGTGTTTGACTCTGCTACACCTGTAGCTGCTCACATCGCCGTGTTAGCAAACAGGCTAACAAAGTGTGTTTGTGTTGCTGCTCGGACTCTGCACCTGTCAGCTTGACAAGTAGAAACCAGAGGGGACGCCTTGTTTGAAGGGAAAACAAACCTGATTGGAACTTGCAAGGATGTCGCCAACGTAATTATGACTCCAGCATTCATGGTGGCGGCCTGGCTCCCTGACAGTGAAGAGCATTGTGGGAATTATCTGCTCATGTAGTGCAGTATTAAACATTTAGAAGGTGCTGATTGCCTGAACAGTCAGTCGCTGATTTGATTTTGTGCAGATGAAAAAAATGACATTAACAGGAAACTAAATCAGTGTGTCTGAGGCGGCTAAAGTTCAAGTGACTGCAGGAGGAAGGTTAGCTGAGCGCTCCATGAATATTCACAGGAAATGTCCCTGGAGAGGACAGACCCAATTAACAAATCCCATTAATTACAAGACTATCACAACTGATTAGGATATGGCCGTCTGCTCTCGGCTCACTGTGGCCCACATTTTCTGCTTCATGGAAAAGAGTTACAGAAAAAATAAAAACAAAACTACAGACTGCCACGTACAATCAGATGCTGCTTGAGTGGCCTCGCTAACATGAGCTTGTTAATACAGAACCAGCACAGACTGTGACGAGGGAGAGGACAGCAGGAGACTAATACAGGAGAAAAATCAGCCAGAGAGGAGAGCGAGAGAGGACTCCATGTGTTCTGTGAAGCTCCAATCTTCTGGAATAGAGTCAGCACATGCATTTATGTACGCTCATGCTTATGAAAACGTACTGCTGGTGATGTGAGTATTTCAGTTACAAGACTGAAATAATAAAATATTTAAGTTCAACGAAAAGGGTTCAGAAGAAAAAGATGAACAAAATGTTGGACAGAAAATGACTGAAAAACAGAAAAATAAACTGATAAAGGACAACATGCAGAGCACTATGAGTATAAACACCCAGGAGGTAAACAAGCACATCTGGATTCTTTCTCCACACCTCTCTCCTCCATTGACCACCTGACTGTCTCAGGAAGTTGACGACCATGATCCAATAGAAATCCCAGCAGCAGGTCTCAGTCTTCACATTTCAAACCCAGCAGAGACTGATAGTACGATTTGAAGCGAGCCGTTATGTCAGCGGGGGATAATATTGGAGGCAGGAACGGCGTCCTTATAGAACATAAGACACACAATAATTATTACGCTGGTGAGCCAATAAGAGCCAGCCTTTACTGAGGCTTAATCATTTTAATTATGAAGACAGAGGAAATCAATATGTTGTCTGTACATGTACTCACACACTGCGAGAAGTCAGATATCCAATTATGCTTATCTTATTGCTGTGATTAACAGTGACCACACAGGAGTGGGTTGTAAAGTGAGATGGGGTTTTTTTCACTGCACTCAAACCTTCAGAATAAAAGCCCCAGTCAGTCATTAGTGGAGAAACTAATTAAAGGCCTCTATTAACAAAAACAAGAATAAAACATCTACTTCTTCTATTGAGTTGTGAACACAAACACCTGATAACCAGATTAATAAACACAATCTTCAAAGTCAAAATCTTAACAAGCTTTAAATGTATTTGGGATCTTTTGAGCGACATATAATGTGAAAGGACCGAGCAGGTCAATGCTGAGATGCCCAATTTACAACACAAAACCACGACAAAGAGACACAAAACAACTTCAAAGATATCATGAATTGTACTTGGTATTGATTAGATTTCATTTCCCGTTTTATTTTGTCATTTCCCTTCTTATGTTCCTGTTTTAAGTTGTAGTGTTTTCCACTGTGTGGGTCTTTTTCAAACCGTCCACTACACCCTAGCCTTTTCTTCCTTCTGTTCACCTGTTTATTTCATTGTGTTTCAGTGCACTCCGTCACGGAGGGGGAGTGTGTAGGGGTTGGTTTGAAAAAAGTCCTGTCATGTCTCGTGTTTCTCCCTGCTTCAGGTGTTTCCCTCCAGTTTGGATTGCCCTGATTGTCTTCAGCTGTGTCGTTAGTCTCACCTGTGGCTGATGCCTCCTGTTTATTGATCTCAGGATTCTTTCTCGTCTGTGACAATTGAAATATCTTTTCTCAGTGATTCCAATGGTTTCCTCACCGCTCTTTTTTGTTTCTGTTTTGGTTTGTATTTTGGACTTTTGATGGACTTGAGCAAGTAAGAGTGAGTGTTTTTAGTCTTTTTGTTCAAATAAATCATTGGCTCACAGTCTTTGTTTTTGACTTCATGACAAAAAAGAAAGAAGGCGACTGCCTAGAAGTGCATGCCAATTACAAACTAATCAACTTAAAATTGTCAAAAAAAAAGAAAGAAAAGAAAACAGACATGATAGACATGATATCAAATATGGTCACAAAGAGATGTACAAAAAAAAAACCTTTAACAGTTAACCAAAAAAATACACATAAAAGGCAAGTACATCTATTATAACACTAACATTTTTTTTCTATTGATGAGGGTTAGATTTAGTCACAGTATGAGGTAATATATATATATATATATATATATTCCAAAAGTAAACAATTTAAGTGCCTTGAATGCACAACTGCAGTGCCAGAATTAAAACACTTTCCTTTAATCTAATTTTCATTTGTATCTTGATAAGGCCTACGAATGTTTTTATTTTTTATGGTAAGCATGAAAACAAAGCTTGAAAATACGCACTTCTGACATGAACTATGCCCACTTCCTGATTTATATATGACTACAGATACAGATAATGATGTCTCTGCAGACCCCTTCTATTGACACTATTTCAGTTAATCAAGTCCAAACATTTGTCAGTTTTCCTCTTTTCTGCTCTGTACCTGAAAAGCCCACTCAACTTCTATGCCTGCTTTGAACAGGCTGATGTTTAAACACAGATACAGACTTTAGAAAAAAACCAAAGCAGAGAGAAAGGTCGTGGTATCAAAATAAGCACAACAATCCCTGTCTTTTGAACAGCCATTACCATCCCAACTGTTAAAGACTGAATTTGATGGCTGTTTGGAAGGTCAACATTTCTGTGAGTCAAAACTCACTTTTGATGAACTTTGCAGCCAGGGTTATAATTTGAACAGCTCATTCTGCCATGAACAGCTCTTCCAATTTAAAATAATGACCCTGTTCTGCACAATGCCACACCCGTGCTGGTGGAAATGAGTGACTCAGAACAAAAGGTGTTGACAGACAACACTGTAACTTGCACATGGGGGAGGCAGAAGGAATGGATTTGCACACATACAGTAATCGCTAGCAGTTTGTTGGGCTAATGAGGAAGGAGAGGAACTCACAGTGTAACCATAGTAACAATAACTGCAACAAGTCAAACAATGGACGAATTTCACCAAGAAGATCAATGAGATAATATGTACTCTCTTTGAGAAACTTAGAGTTTGTTGAGCCGATAGACGTCCATCATTGACAAATTGGTGTCATAATCCAAATATGTGTATGCTATTTTATAAAAGCGACATACAAATTCATGTGAGAAACCGACATGGTATCGATCGGCCTCTTAAACACAAGGTGGTGTTGTTTGGTGTCTGTTTTAAGGCTCACTTAGTTGATTCTTTAGCTTTTGTTTTGACTAACCCAGCAGCTATTTTAAGGTTACTTTTTGTGACAGTTTTAATGTACCTATGGGACCCTGTCCACCAATACGTTTATTTCAGGGCAGAAAAGTGTTAACTCTGCACTCGGTATCACTTGCATGAATCGGTCGTGGGGTGAAAAAAATACATGCCGCATGTCCGTCTTGTCTCTATGACAACCGTCCGACAGTATCTCCTTCACGGCAGGCTTTGTAGTTTGTTAAAAATGTCTGTTTATCGGTACATATATATATCTTACTATATCTTACTTATCTCTATAAAGTAGCCAGTTTATTTCCTTTTCAATTGCCGTCAAGTCTGTGTTTTTATGATCTTTTTTAAGCTATGCCTTAATCTCTTAAATGTTTAGACATTTAATTTTTTTAATTCAACCTTTTTCATTTTCCTCTCTTTCAGCATGAAGTCTGAGCATCTCAATTTTCTACAATTGGTATAAATTACCTTTACATTTGTTTATTGTAGTTTTTATAAGGTAGTTATTGTGAACATCCTGCTTAAGGTGACACCCCTTTTATAGAAATAATGTCCTTAAGACTGGAACACGAGCATGAGCTGCACTTTCAGGTAGATAAAACACATTATAGTAACTCAGCTGTTCCTGCTCAGAGCCTCATTTAACTTGCCGACCTCCATTCATGAGCCTGACTCTGCTCTGCTTTCATTCTGTCTTTGATTCTCTGCTGCTGACTGTACACTACATTTGCATGTTGGACTAAATGGTGTGAGCAGAGTACAGTGTGGGGATCCGGCTGCTGGCATACTCAGAGTGGAGGTGGAATTGCTCCACAGTAAAATAATTCTAATCAGGCGAGTGGAGCTGACCGGCTCTCCAGCAGCTCAGTCCGGCCTAACAGGCCGAGAGGTAATACATTTTTAATTGCAAGTGTGATTATACGGCATGAGGAACCTGCATCGGCTGATTAAATGCATTTGGGTTAATATTAGAGGCCAATCATTCCCAGTGACAAAGCCTCTGGAGGAGGAAAGGTAATTGTGGGAGGACAATTATAATCCCTCATATTGTAATAACTGAAAATAATGTCCTCCAGGAGGCTTTTACCAAGCAGACAAAAGATAAATGATTGGATGGGTGCTCATATGAACACTGCTGGCAGGAATAAAAAGGTTAGATTCATAAAAAAACAATGATTGGATACGTCTCTACAATACAGAAATATTAGTGGCAATAACATGGATGTGTTCCTGTCATATTTGTTGAATAAATACATGCATGTGGTCATTATGTGTGGCTTTGATTCAGGCTAAGAAAAAAAAGTCGAGGTAGTTAGTGAGATATTAAGTTTGGTTGTTAAGTTGCAAGAATGAACAGCATGAGTATAAGTATCTTACATGGGACCTCCCTTCGACGTTGCATATTTTTTTCACATTTCAGGAAGCAGGCAGCTCATACTGTTCCCACTCTCAAAGTCAGTAAACTTAGTGAGGGGGCAACAGTTACAGGGAAAGCTGAAAGAAAAACATTCCTGAAATATTTCAACACGTGATTAAGTTGACTTTAGGATGCTTTTGATGCTGATTAGAAAACCCAAGAACAGAAGTTGATGTTGTGCAGTCAGCACCTGTGTGTTAGGACAGTTAGTAGTGATGCACTGGAGCCCCTTGTGGCCAAAAAGTAGAACAATAACCAGTTAGGCTGGGAAAAAAAACAAGACACAAACAGAACTTAAACTATTTGTACTGTTTTTTTCTCATCTGATTTTTTTTGTCAAAGCAAAGTAAAGCAAACAATGTAGCCCTGACTGATCATTACATGGAGGACATTTTTTTCTTATGTCTTTTTTTAATATTCATTTTACTTTTTCAAGTAATGCTTATTTAAAAACCAAGGCTACATGACAATAAATAGATACAATCATTTTCTTGAATATGATCATAATTATTTTACTTGAGCTGTTTGTAGCTCTACTTCCATGCAGATCATTTCTTGACTGACTGCTTTGTTGGCTCCTCTTTCCTCCAGGCCCACAGAATCCATGAGTCACCACAATATACAGTATGTGTATAACAGGGGTCATTAATGCCCTCCTGCTTTTACAATGTCTCCAGCACCCACATTCAAATGAGGTGTAAAATACGAGCCGGTGGCAGCTGCGTCATCATAAATGAGGCAGAAAAGCCCCACCGCACCAATTCACAGCCACAAGACGATGCATCACCTGCTCCGAATCTGTAACGCTTCATTAAAAACACAACATACGCCAACAGACCGAGCCCGAGGCCCACGATCCAAATACCAACATTGTAAACACATACTAATTCACTTTACTGCTGGAAGTAGATCAGGAAAAATACATGATTACAAGAAGGCCAGTCCACTGCTGACAGTGATGATGATGTGACGTGACCAGACGAGCATCATTATTTCCAATGGATGCTGTGCAGTCAGAGCTGCAGCTCTGGTAGTATCATGAAAGGTTTAACTTCTGATGTTTCAGGGATCAGCTTAAAAAGCGGCGAGATATACATTCTCCCTTTTCCTGAATGTAAAACACACATTCAACTTCCAAATAAAACGTCAAATCTCCCTCAGGTGGTTCCCATCCACAGCAGAACAGCTTCTTGTGTCTGTTTGAAACTCACACTCACACTCACGACTGATGAAAGTGAAATAAAATGGTGCACACAGCATCGCAGGAAGCTCATTTGCCAACACAGCTGTCGATCGTGGTTTTACATCACCAGAAAAGCATCAAATAACATATACAAACGAAACCTCTCAGTGGAGTACACCTGGACACGAGTCAGCAAGATGCAAACCAATGATGATGATGGCATAACTCGTATCCCAGCTGCTAACATGAAAGAAGTGGAGCTTAAGACCTGAACGTGACCAGTCAACAGGGGGAGCTCCAAATATTTTAGTTTCACCTTTGCCAAACAGATTTGACTGATATATCTTTTTATACAATCTCACAGGCTGAAAGTCTGTTCTACCAATGGTAATAGAAAAAATTGTTGCCCACTGTCAAAGTCTGTGTAACAAATACATGCTGAATATTTGCTCCCCATTTGGTCTGAAACCCCCCCCCAAAAACATGTTTGCTTTTCGATGTCTGCTTTTCTTTTTAATGCCTTTCACATGAATCCTTGTTTATAAAGAAAACTTACTTGAGGGAAATAACTTTCCTGGTTTGCACACAAAGCACGTTAAAGCCCCTGCTTTAGGTATAACATGTTCAAGTCTCTCACTTGTCCTTGTATAATGTACGTTGGGTTACAAAAAGGTTAACCCAACGTACAATTCAGTACGTTGGGTTAAATTCAGTTAATTTTTGAAGACTGTTCTGTTTCAGACTCTGAATAGCACCTTCTGCAAGCGTGACAGAAGCTGACAGTGGGGTCATTGTCCTCAGAGGGCTGAAACCTGCTCGGCCTGTAGAGCAGCTCTGTAACCTGACAGAGGGGGCGAGGAGCATCCTGACACCGCTGCGCTGACCATGCGTGACGCTCACACTGTTCATATTGCCAGACAGAGAATAATTGGATAAAGTCTTCATGTAAATTTCCCAGGGCCACAGAATTTAGGTGGGATCTGTGCATTCATGCAGATGACAAGTTGAGCTCCGGGTTTCTCCGGACTCCCTCTGAGTAATCTGAAGGAGAACAGGGCGACGCTGGAAAACCGGTCGAAAAAAAAACAGGAAGGTGACAGGAATTAAAGAGCCACATGTTCAGCTAAAAGAAAACAACAAACAGACGGCTTTAGAGAGGCTGCAGCTCCGAGACAAGCATGTCGAAACAAATCCATGTTCAGCCAATAAATATCAGACGTGTCCTGATGTCTGTGGCATGCTGACAGGCAGAACCGAGGCGACTGTTGCCGTGGAGGAAAATATGAAGCAGTTGTTGAATTAGATATGCAACAAAATGAAAGGGAATAATTAGGCAATCATCAAAAAGGGCACAATTTGTTAAAATTCTCGACACTAATGAAAAAATGGGTGATTGAAGCAGATTGTTTTGAGCGTCATGAAAGCTGCGAGACACGGAGAGATGAGAGGAGAATGGGAAATGGAGTTGTTTATGATGCTCAGACGGAGGCTGTTGTGTTGCTGCTGATAATTCACTCCGTCAGACGTTCCGGTCCACAAAGGAGACTGATTTCTGAAAATGAAACCAGAACAAAGCTGTGATTTTTTTTCCCCTTAAGTGCCCCTCAGAGATTACATTGTACACTGTGTTAACAGCTATTAGACAGCTGTACCTCTGTAGTATGAGAGTTATAGACCTGCTTAATTTAGGTTTATATTATGTATATTATAATATATATATATATATTATATATTATAGGTTATTTAAGTGGTTTTTGAACATTGTGCTAAACGACTTCACAAGTGACATCAGGGAGTCAGTTGACTTGTGTGTAAAGCCAGACTGAAATCAGAGGGAAGTCAAAGAAGGGTGTATGCTACAACAAACGTCTCACCGGAAACTATTCATAAAAATATACAGTACTGTATGTGTGCTTTTCAGTATTGACAACGGGTCGATAATTTGGGAATCTTTCGCAGTTTTAGTCTATGGAAACGCCACAAAACTCGTGTCGTACCGAGATGAACCAAACTGAACCTCTTGGTGGAAACGGGGCTTAGTGTATTTGATCCCAACCCGGGGTCTGGACAGAGGTGGTTTTAGTGATTTGGAGGCCCCATGCAAAGAATAATATGGGGCCACTCTCCATTTTGTTAGAGCAATTTTAGACGGTGAGCAAACATGTTTGAAGCTTGTCTCTTCAGTTATAGAGGAAATAAAAAAATAAAAAAAAGCTAAAAGATAGCACATTTCAACAACAAGGCAATTTAATGAAGGCAAAACTTGAATTTCCCTGATCAATAAAGTATCTATTGGTCTGTCCATCCGTCAAAAACATCACAACAGAGGAAATAAATAAAAAATGTAATGATGATTCAAACTTGAAATATGTTCAATAAAAAATACTTCAAATAAAATTACAGTAAGAATATAAATAAAATAAAAAGTTGTAGTGCAGAGTGAAAGATTTTGTTGAAAGCAGCTGTAAAAAGGTGCGTCTTGAACCTGGATTTAAAAGAGCTTAGAAGTAAAGACGTTCTCTCTGAGGTTCAGAAGAAGAAGATGTGAGTAAAAAGAATAAGAGGCTGCCGTAAAGATGCAGACATTTAAACGTCCGTCACGTTCAAAGAGTGAGGAGACAGCTGGTTCTAATCGCACACAGGATGTTGATTGATCAAATGAGTGGCAGATTGATTACCTGTCCGTTTCAGGTCGCAGCCTCATCCATTACTGCACCTTGTTAAGATGATAGTGCATTAAACGTTTATTCAGAAATATGGATGTCCTCTTGTCCCTTGCGGCATGCTCATTACGGAGACACGACTTTGAGATCTTCTCTCTTCTGTCAGCAAATGGAGGAAGAAAGGACGGAAGGAAAGCAAGGCCGTGAGAGTTAAAGGCGTTCATTGTTCGTTTTTCCTGCATCTTTAAAGGGGAAAAATCTGGTTGTGTCTCCCACAGAAACTTGTCTGAACATAAGAAGCCCCGAGCTGCAGAGCATGACGACTCATTAGGGCAACAACAACAGAAATAAAACGCAATGGACGGCCAACTTCTTTTGACTGGAAGACTTGATTTGTTTGGAGCTTGTGCAGCACAAAGCATCGATTGAATTCCCAGATGAGCTCCACATCTGACAGTCAGTCAATCATCGCAAATAAAAGGTACTGGCAAACAGCCAATCCCTGGCGTCGGGGGTTAGTTAAAGTGCGATAATGACAACTACATGTCAGCTGCATTGCCTCGATTCAACACAAAATGGCACCATCACAACAACAACAAACATAACCGCGGACAGTTTTATCTGTAACCATGGACAATAACTAGTGGAGGCAAATGAGAGCAAACATTGCGTGGCGGGTAAATTAAATGGGGAAAAATTACTTTAAAAAGAGGCAAGACACAACAGAGCAGCTGCTTCACCGCAAACAAACTACCATGCGTCTGGCGGGGAAGACTATAACGAGGACAGAACCTGAATATTAGAGCTGGACGAGCGATGTGGAATACATTCATAATTGGAACTCACTTGTGTAAAAGGTGTCAATGTGAGAACATCTGAAACCAAGCTGGTCTTGAGAAAGTTTTCAGCTGCAGGCTTCCTGTCAGAGACGCTGCACAAACAGACAGTGAGCGAAGGTTAAAAGTTTCTCTGCCTGTTTTGTTTTGCTTCCACTGAGACAAAAAAACACAATAAACAGCAGCTACTGTACCCAAATTGGAAGCCAAGTCTTTGAAAGCGAAGAAAAGTCTTGGCAAAGTGGGTAGATCGATTCAGCCTGCAGCTGTGAAACAGGAATTAGTGGCTACAATGTAAACCATGCAAAGAAAATTTGCGGGCCCAAACTTTGTCCACAAGAAGTTTTTTTTTTTTTTTTTTCCCTGACAGGCTCAGATTGTTATTCTAAATGACGGACAACACTCGATAAATTGTCACGACGTACGGCCCTTTTTGTGAAAGAGGATAATGCGTCACTCTCTTCAAGGCCTCCAAACTCCCTAAGTCTCAATTAACAAGGGATTTGGAGTTGTATTGCATCGACCTCAACCCATTTGTGTTTGTGTTATTTTATGATACCAGCTTTTTAGAAGTTTAATTAGAATGCCACTATATGTTTGTGTTTTTTTTTTTTTTTTTTACATACAAAGAGAATAATATTGTGTCAGTCACAGTACCAGTTCAATTGTGATCACATTTACAGATGTTATGGGTCATGTCAGTGTTTGAACAACTGGTGGAAGAAAGTTATCAGGCTGTAGCCTGCGGTTAATACACATCAGAAAGTTTTGAACTACCCAGGAGCCTTCTCAGATTTTTTTTTACATTTGTTGGCAGTGTGTTTTTGGTTTCATGCTGGTGTTCTAGGGCGACATCAACTTGGTGAAAAATCGCATAATCTTCCATGAAGGAACGACGTATTGGAAAGACAGCAATAAACAAAATGGTCAAAGAACTACATAGTGATGGAGAACTGCAGTCGTATGGCTGAGTAACTGTTTGCTAATTATTCATTTAACTGTTTAATGTAGGCATTATTTCTGTCACCAGCTGTGGGTTAGGTTCAACTTCCTCAACAGTCAGAAAAAAAATCCCTCCTCGTGCACTAAGATAGTACATGTATGTGTGGTTGTTGCTCTACTTACTCTGGGTTTGTGTTTATTTCTGTATGTGTGTGTGTTCATTTGTGTTTTTGGGTGTGTTGCCATGGGGAGTGTTTGTACAGCTGCTCGTCTGTCTCTCCCTGAAGAGTGGAGGTATTAACGCCAAAATACAACAACTGTATTTCAGTCCTCCTCCTCCTGCGTCTTAAACTGTACAGCTGTGAGCTTCTTGTTTGGAAGAGACAGACACACCGTCCTGTTTTTTTCTTTCTTTCTCCTTGTCTTCTACCTTCCAAAGGGGATATAGACATATTTTATTGGAGCCAAAAATATTCTCCACCTCCCCCCGAAAAAAGCACTTCAGTGCACCTGCTGTGATCATTTTGTGTTTTCCCTCCAAGGACTTCCTGCTTCTGGAAACCTGCCTCGACATGCTGCGGGATTCAGAGCCAGGATCTTTTTTTTTTCCTTTTACTACTAGGGTACATTTTATTATTATTATTATTATTGTTATTTATTTCATTTCTTTTTAAAGCTGGGTCATGTTGCAATGTTGCTGCATCGGAGGAACGAGAAGAAGTGTGCAGATGGATTGGGAGATCAGATGGAGGAGGTAGGTGGGTGAGTCATCAAGAAGCAACCTTCATGTAAACGTGGGAAACAAAGAGCAAGGGATTACAGAGAGAAGTCAAAACCAGAGAGACATTAGAGAGGAGACTTGGCAGGCTGATAGGAAGAGAGGAAACAGCGAACACAGAGGAAACAGGAGAGACTGGAAGAGAGGCAAAAATGCAGATGAAAAGGGAGGAGTAGAAAAAAGTGTAAAGGCACAAAAAAGCAAGCAAGCCAGGGAAGAGATTCCTGAAAAAGTGTAAAAAGCTCTCTAAAACGATTCAGTGATACAGATATATAAGACAGTGTCATCTGCAAACATTTGCAATCCTATCCTGAGGCATTTCAATCGATGACCATCCTTAAGGATGTCTAACACTGATCCTTGTATTGCTGGATCTTGTAAAATTGATCCAACCAAAAACAACACCATTGTGATTAACTTGAAAAAAACAAAAAAACAAATGGATAATGCAAATATGCACAAAATATCACAAGCTACTCGTTCAACTACTTTTTGGGAGCAATTTTGAACTGAACTATGAACACGAAATTGTTCATGTATCACCTTCGCCTTTTCATAAAGCCTTTGTTACATTCAGTCTGATTATCCTAAATCTGAATAGAGATGAAGACTCTAAACTCTCCAGATGAATGTGCAATGAATTAATAAATAAACAGATAGGTAGGGCCATTTTCTCATAGGCTTCTATCAGAGAGCTTTTTGCTCTTTAAATACAGCTCAGGATAAACATTTGTATACTGAACGTATCGGTTAAAAAGCTGGAGTTATTTATTTTTGGGGTACAAAAATTGTTTTTCTTTTCCAGAAAACCTGCATGAATCTGCACATTTCCTTCTGACAGTTTGTCCCCTTCCCTCTAAATTTACAACCACAGCTTTGGCTGCTCTCTAAAACACCCACCAATTATAGTTAGAAGTATCTATCTATCTATCTATCTATCTATCTATCTATCTATCTATCTATCTATCTATCTATCTATCTATCTATCTATCTATCTATCTATCTATCTATCTATCTAGTTTAAAGTCAGAAACAACCTGAGAAAAGTATTACTCTCTCATCACCTCCTGTCTGTAAGCTTGAGATACCCCCTCCTCTCTCCCCCGGCTCCTCTGGGTGTCACGCTGAGCTGCAGCTGCTCTAATAAGCTCCCTCGCTTGCCTGCATCACTTCCGCATCACTGTCGACTTCCTGCAGCGTCCAACGCCTGGGTGGACTAAGAGGAAAAACACAACGCCAGAACTCGAAAGATTTCTACCTCCAACTGAACTCGTCTTTCGAGGGATTTTGTCTTGGAGACATTGAATTAACTTTTATTTTTCGAAATCTGATGAAAAAGTGCAATGTAAAAAAAGAAAATCGAAATTACTATTTATTTTTTACAAAAAAACCCCAGATCGCATTACAATAAAGATAAAAGGGAAAGCATAAACATAATCAGAAAGAGAATACATCACATTTCAACATGTCAGAACTTAAAACGTTGATTATAAATGTATTCAAAGTACAGCGTACATCAAAGTGAAAATGGATTATACAAAAGTGTAATGAAGAGCAACATGGCATGTTTATTAAAAGGGCACACACTGAGGATGTTTAATGACACATCAAACACCTAACCTGTGGGATAATAGAGATGGTGTCACAGCAGAGAAGAACAAAAAGGCTGAAAATGTCCTCAGCTGGGTTCAAAATGTTACCTGTTGGGGTCAAAATGTCGCCCACTTTGTTTAAAAAGTGTCCTGTTAGGCCTTAATGGTTACCTGTTGGGTTTCAAATGTTACCTACTTGCTTGGAATTGTTTCCTTTTTTACAAAACATTTAGATGGGCTCATAAATCGAAGAGATTAAGCTCCACCTGCAGGACTTAAAGGGCAAATCTGGGACGCTTAAACCTTTTTTATTCTCCATCCAATCATCTATTTAGCTTATCATTAAAACCAGCTTTCATTGTCCACGTCCATGTTCTATAAGGTCCAATACTCTTCTGTTTTTAATTTCAGAGAAGATTAGTGCATTGGGGGAAAAGCGGTGTAACTGTTTTTCATTAAGGTTAATAAGCAAACATCGTACTCTTTAACAAAAAGGTCTGTCTCTGTCAGGTTGCTTTCTGAAACTTTTTCAGACACTTAGAATAACAATCTGAGCCTGAGAGTGACCAGAAGAAGAACTACATTTAGTTGAAAGACTGATAAAGTTGGCTTAACAAGAATAATTCTTGTATTTCTGTCATTGCAGCCTGTTTTGCATTTTGTTGCACTTTTTGTTTATTTAGAATCTGAAATATTTAGAAATGTAGATTTAAAAATTTAACAACCCTTGCCATTGGAAATCCTCCTCTATGTCCTTATAAAAATACACAACAAACGAAGCTTGAGGTTCACACAGGTCATCAGCTCCTGCAGGTCCACTTAGCTCTAATTAAATTCTTTCATTGAAGTTGGCCTTCACAGAAAGCGGCATGTTTCCTAATTGTTGTGTCTGCATGCAGATGTGTGTTTCTGAATGGTCACAAACAGCTGTTAATGTAGATTAGCACCACTGTGAAGCACCAACAGCACCGCAACACCACAGGAGCCGACAGATGCAGCTGTTCCTGACCCGCTGAGAGCTGCTGTTCTGGGAAGAAGTTTCACACAAAACCAGCTGGGCTGACTGGAACTGTAGCGGATCCTGCAGACGTGTTGGTTTATGCGGCTGTCAGTGTGTTTGTCCTGCTGTATTGTGGTCATAGTGCTGACTGACTCCTTGTTTGGATTGAATGGAGAGTGAGAGAGTAAAAGATGGACTCTGTGTGTGTGTGTGTCCGTGTGTGTACTTGTGCGCAAATGTGCAAATGAATGTTTTTAATTTGCTCTCCTGCTTCTGCTTAGCCAGCATCCAGAGCTGCTGCCTGTTTGAATACACAGTGATGGATGAGAGGCTGCTTCACACACACACACACGCACACACACACACACACACACGCATATTTATTGTACCCATGTGAGAACACTTGCCGTTGAAATTTTACCATTTAAATGTAACCCTGACTTCATATTTTTTCATGTTATTCATATCTAATCTTCATTTCGCACCCTTACCCCTTAGACGTAGAAAAGCCAAACCCAAAGACAAGTCTTTGACGAAGAACATTTTCTGCTAAACTGTTAAAAACACAAATAAAGATGATTTTTTTTTCTATGCTTATGACACAACATCAATATTTATTCCTATTGTTATTTGAGGCTCAGCCATGAGTTTTTCCTTTGGGAATGAGTGACATTGACATATTGCCCTTATTTACACATCCGGCGGTTAAGAAGCAACATTATAATTCATATGGAGTCATGTTTGTGTCCACCTGATGAATGTTAAGTGCAGTATTGACATTCGTTTAGCTCTGTTTCTTAAACTCTGCCAGCTCCTAAGAGAAAAATGTTCACTATGTTCACTTGCTTATCTTGTTCAGCAAGGTTTTTCACAACTTTTATTCTGAATGAAGACACAATTGGATACGAGAGAGCAAACTAAAATGTGATCACCCTAGGATGTACAGATAATGAATCAGCTTTTAACAGTTTACAGTGACATGACAATGCAAATGGCATGGGCAGCTTTTAATAACGTCCTCACAAGTACAGAGGAAAACACAAACGCGGTGTGCTGTCGCTGTCCGTGGTGCTGAAGCTCAGACAGAAAAATGAACACATGAAACAGCAGTGAGGAAGAGCAACTCAGGAGAACGATGTGGACAATAATGCTGCTGATGAGAATTATCATGACGACCATTATAAGATGATGACAAAGGTGACAGAAAAGATGATGATGGTGATGATATAGAACGCAGCTCTGCTGATGATAATAACGATGACCATGAAGGTCAGGACGGACTTTATAGAATGATGACAATGGAGATGGTTCCGTCATCATTTCAGTTAGAATAATTAATTGTTTTTTGATCGACATTTCAAATACATCATACATACAAGTCATTTTCAGTTCATATAATGCTTATTTTTCATTATAACTTTTCTAGGCGTTGTGCGTCTTTTTCGGGAGAAAATAATGAAATACTGATTGAAAACAATATTTATTATGAGTTTTTGCACAGCAGTGATTTCTTAAGCAGAGAAGGCCAGACCGAAATAATTAAAACATGTCTGTTAGGTTTTCTTTTAGCAGCGCAGTGCCTTCGACATTAAAAGATGTTCATTCTGTCCATCGATGAATGGACAATTTTTGACACCAAACCCACATCCTGGCTGTTTTAATCTGCTTAAAGAAATGAAGAAATCAGCTTCATACTAAAACACAGGACATCACCAAGGTTGAGCTACCTCTATTTGACTGCAGGAACTTCCCCTAGGATCTGGAGACCTTTCTGCATTTCAACCACAGCAACCAGGGTGTAAATGTAGTTCTGGGTTAAATGATCTACCTCTTCAAAAGACCCTGAGTCGTATTCACCAAGCCGTCCTAAGAAATAAGAGTTGCTCCTTGTGACGACATTCTAAGACAATTCTTAGAATCAGGAATTACTGCAACTGCAATCCCACACTATTTATTTTCATTGTTCTTTTAACGCTGCTATAAACAATTTTTCAAGATGGACTTTGAATTACTGACTGTCAATGAAACAATGCAGTACAGCACGGACAGAAACAAGCTGTACGTACTCCAAACTAACAGACTAACAACTTTAGTTTCACACACATGATGATGCTGACCTATCTGTCACCTTATATGGCATCATCTTTGTTATATGGTCTTCTTACTTCAATCCATCCATCCGTACTATAGAAGATTGTGAATTAGCAATGATGGTTGAAAAAAAGATGGAAAATGACTGTGATCATCACCATAATTTTATCGACCAGGTATGTGGCTTATAATTCTACTCTCTTCAGTTTATTTTCATCCATCTCGATCAACCAATGAACTCTTAAAATTAAAGAATCACACTGAGGGTAACGGCCATGACAATGATAATAGAGATGGTGATGACCCTCCTGGTGAAGACAATGAAGATGTTGATGACGATGATCTCATTACCCTTCAGTTCTGATCATCGGGCTGCTATTCATCATCATCTCTCTCTCCCCTCTCACAGCTTCATGTTTCCACCTGACCTTTGATTGATTTCAGTTTGGCTTCCTGTCAATGCTCTTCCTCCTCCACATTCATCATGTTTCAGATATTAAATTCTCCGCTGTGGTTTTTATATTCTTCACTATATCGACTCCATTTAGACTGAACACTTAATCTCATCGGCTCATCAATTCTTAATGCGATCAAATCCAAACAGAAAGTACAGGCTGAGACGTCAGGTTTCAGCTGAGGAAAAGGGAGACTGACGGTCGCAAATTCCTCATCACCATCATCCTCATCAATAGCGTGTCTTCCTCTGTCCTCTCCTTTGTCTTCCAAAATTTGCTCTGCAATTTTTTCCTTTGAACCTCTTCTCCTCTTTTCTGTTTAAGTCTCATTTTCGTCTTTATATACATGCTAAAAAATGATTTGAAAAGCAGCTACAGCCAAAAAGTCACAGAAGGTTGCAGTCAAGGTGGAGGACTATGCTGTAACAGCAGTGAACACAGGAAGTTAAGTTAGGTAAGAAAAGTGCAGCAACCTTTGTGACTGCAGTTCCTCCAGTGTCCACCAGAGGATTTCTCCAAAAGTGAGTCAACCTCCATAGAGCCGTATGTTAAAATATACAACTCTACAACAGAAATAAACTTGTCTACAGCTTGATACAAAAAAAACCCAGTTTTGGTCTCCAATTTCTCTTTTCATGACAACTGTGCAATCACAATGTGTTTACAACTCACAGATGACAGGTGGTGACAGGTGTCACCTCAGCTCATTCTGTTTCTGAACTTCTGTATTGTGATTGTGCTGTTAGAGCCTTTTGGAGATTTTTGTCCAGTATAAATATCTGTGCACTTGTTTGTACTAATAGACCATCCAACAAGTTTGACTGTGTTTTTAACCTTAAATCAGACTATTAAGATAACATGCTCTCTATGAACACTCATGTTATTTACTTGCATTAGACAGTTTGGGCGAATCATCTGAAGAAGTGGTGATCATTCAGGTTTCCAACATTTGATTACTGTTCAATCAATTACTGATGATCAAGGCCTGAATCATCGATGAAAATCCTTTTATTTGTCTCTTCTCCCTCTTCCTCTTTGACATCGTGTGCTTCATCTTCCCCCATTTCTCATCCTCCTTAACTTCTCACCTCTTTTATGTCATCATACCTTCATCCAGCTCCTCCTCCTCCTCCCCCTCCTCGTCATCCTTGCAATCATCAGTTAATCGATAAGGCCTTTCTTAAGCATACCCCACACACACTTAAACACACACTCTACTTACAGCTACACATATACAGACTCACATAGAAAAAACAAACTCAGGATTGTAATGGACAGACACATACACACACACACACACACACTCACAGTTCCCAATTACATATTGCTGGCCCATCCGAGCGCTCACAGCCTGAGGAATAATGATAAGTGTGTGAAGTAGCAGTGAGAATGTCTAAACACACTTTCTAAAAACACACTTCTCCCTCTGCACTTCCCGCTTACACCTGATAAGAAACCTTTTAAAAACCCAAATTAAGTACAAATTCAATTCATTTGTTCAAACATGTGGCACTGTGGACCTGTCAATAAAGAGAAATCATTTCATTCTGAAGACGAGTATCAGTGAGTTTATATGCTCCTGATTTGTACCCCTGTTAATTCAACTCAGGCCTGTTAGCTCTCGGAAATGTTTAAACTACTAACAAGGAGTCATCTGCAGAAAAGAGTAGACTTACTTTGTCTTTAGCAGAAACCTTATAAAATGATTATTTAACACAAATTGATTTACCTTGCCTACTCTTATTTCTTACAATTATATCTGGCTATGTTTGTGTTATTGTATTGAATTGTATAAGATCTGACCATCTGAAACACAAACTGAACAATTTATTTCGGCCAGTGACTCATTTCTCTGTTTTTGTTAACGGAGTCGGGTGGATGTAAAAGATTTTTGTGAGTTTATCCAATCGATATTAGACAAACTTTAAGCATCAACTGATTAATTCATGCACTTTTCATATTGGACATACTGTACTTCCTGATAATATTATTGGCAGAGATTTTCTTTTTTTTTTTTGGAAAAGGTAAAAAGTGTAAGTTACATAAAGCCTGAGAGTATTAAAGTGTATTGAAAAAAAATCATGAGAGGAGATGTGCCTGCAAAGGTATGGATGCAGCATCATGGTGGGAGGAGTCACTGCAGGTACAACCACGGGTTAGGCAGAAAGCACATACAACTTTGATGCAGCTGAAATGTGGCGCCATTTCAGTCATTATTCCTTCTCGATGTTTCCAGCGGGAAGTAAAGCTCATTAGCTGGCGTAATAGGCTACTTTTATAGTAACATTTGGAACTGTAACTTTAAGTTAATGAAGCCACAAGATGAAGCAATGCAGCTACAGTACCATTTACGATGTACAGTCTGCGAATGCATGAGAGCATGCATTCAGTTATTGACGCTCCTCTCTCCCTCCAGTCGTTCTGTCCTTTTTTGGAGAGAAGTAATACCTTAGCTGATCAGTCAACCAGGACAAGAACGACGATGACTCATCATCTAAGAAGATCAGATTATGTTGGACATAAAATTATGCAACGTCAATGTAAATGTATCATGAGACAAATTTTATATATTTCAGATAAAGTCTGATATCCTAACATGTAGCTGTAAGTCAAGAGCATCTCCTAAATGTTTCATGTTTTTCTGTGCAATAAAAGAAGTAAAACACATTAGAACAGGTACACTGAGTAGCATGAATTCCTCTGCTTATGTTGGCTTTACAAACAAATCTTTACCTGCAGCGTCTCACCTGTCCTCGAGGTGTCCTCATTGTCCCACTTCTCAGAACCTCCTGACTTACCTGCCTGCACACCTGCTCTGCGTTTCATCGTCAGGCATTCAGTTCGCTTACAGACTGAGAACTGTTAATCAGATGATCTGCTGCTACAGGCTCTCTTTTGTTACCTTCAACTGAGTCCTCTCCTGTTTCTGATGTTTTATCTGTCCATGTATGTGACATATGTTCACCTGTTTTAACTCTTGAAACACATGGAGGACAAACAAGTCAAAAGCTTATTCAACCATGTTCTGAAATATCAGCTTTTGGGTCTGAAACTTCTCTGAAAACGTTTAAAATGTCTGTACCTAGCCTTGTTTTTCAAACATTTGGACCAACTATGTATTAAATTGACATATTTATCAAAAGTTGTTGTTTACCTCAAACTAAACATGGATTCATTTCTGTTTTTTACTGCATAATGGTAGAATGACCAAAACTTGTAAAGCCCTCTCCCCTTTTTCCTTCTTGCTGTTTAAACTCTATCAAACCTTCCTGTGACACTCAGATGAAAGACTTGATTGACTCTTACGTGAAGGTTTGATTGTTTGGTCAGCCTGACCTCCATTTGTGCCCCAACAGTCAGTGATGTTAAAAGCTTTTCAACAAGTCCACACAGCTCAAGAGGTTCAGTCTCCAGTAGCCTGCGTCACATCGTGAGTTTATGTAACAGACTGCAAAGCTGAGTGTGTTTTCTGCCATTTTTGAGGATCACAAAAAAACAGGGAAAAAAAACAAAACAGGAAATGATCTTAAATGAGGAAGGAGGCATTGTTGAAAGACAAATACAGTAAAATCAGGACTATAAGTCGCACATGTATAAACGTTAGTTTTGGGGGTTTAATCAGAAAGGTTGTTGCTCTTTAGGTACCAGCTGTTTTTCACTTAAAGGAATTTGCACTATGCGAGCTACAGTACTGTGTATAAGCTCCAAAGTGAAATTTGTAAAATACCTTTAGCCCACGAGTCGCACTGGCTCGACTCTGCTGGTCACTCATTGAATTTGATAAAGAAATATTTTAATCAAAGGGCACTCCACTAGTTTTATTTACTGAACAATATGCCACAGTTTGATTTAAATGCATTTGGGAGGAAGAAAACATGTTAAAAATAGACGTAGCGCAGCCAGTCTCCTCTGTGTCGTTATCTCTCCCAGCACAGCGTCCAATCAGTTTGCAAAACACAATGAATGGGGCTGAATTTTCAAAAACCTCACATGTGCGCAATGCATGATAGAGGCAGCTGCACTCTTGGTCATCACATGTATTTATAGTCTACTGGTGTATTGGTTGCACCAGTGTATAAGAGGAAGCCAACTTTTTCGTACGAGGCTGATAGCACACCAGAATATAATTAGGGAGATTGTGGTTCACAAAATGTGTCCATGTGCATGATTCAACTTCCAGTATTTTGTAACAAAAAAGAAAAAAAAAGCGCGACAGCCCCTTTTTCATGCCAGTCTGTATCAATTTCAATTAATTCTGCTCATTTTGCAAGTTTCATTCATACTCACACGTTCATGGTCTGAAGGAAGGCCGGTTCGGAACAGTATATATCATGATGATGTTCTTGTTTGGTTTTGTATTTTGTTTATTTGATTGTTTGGATTTAATATCCTGTTTTATTTTGTCTTTCTTCCTTTGTGTTGCTTGTTTCCCTTGTGTGTATTTTCTATGGCTTTATTTCCAAGCTTAGTCGTTAGTGTTTCCTGTTTTATTGTGTGATTACTTACCCTCGTGTTTCTTTATGTGCGCTGTGACTTGTTAATGTTACATTCTTGAGTCCTCTGTTTTTATTTTCATCTCTGATCGGTGGAGCTCGCTGTTACCATGGAAATGTTTTCCTATCCCCGAACCTATAGTTCCCAAATACAACAAAAAAGTACAATTTTAATTTCTTGACTTGGAAAGTGTTCAGAGAAAAAAGTCTGCTGCAATATCTTTCTGAATAATAAAAATGATTAAAAACTCATACATGTCATTTTGTCTGCAGACATGTGCTGTATTTGTGTGCATGTGAGTGCTTATGTTAGTTGTGCATGTTGACTTGTGCATTTAAACAGTAAAAGTGTGGCTGCTTACATAGCAAACTGTATTTATAAGTGTTTGTCCTTTTTGTGGGGGGGGACAATGTGTAAGGATATGCATGATTCTGTGAATATCTGTTGGTGAATTTGTATTGCAACTCTGTTAGTATTTGTGTGTGTGAATAAGATAGTAAGTTTGTGTGTTTGCACGCGTGTATGTTAGCCTGTGTGTGTGTGCGTGTGTGTGGCAGAGCGGCACAGCGCCGGGCTGCATTTCAGTGATAAGCTGTGATGAGTGAGCACATAGAGAGCAAGGGGGGGGCTGGAGTGTGACATCCAGCCAGGGGGCTTATTGATGGAGCCGGGGCACCAAGGCTCCCATCTCAACCCCTCCACCCATCAGCCTCTGCATCTCCACCCACCACACGGCCACTCTCCATTTCTGAGTGGAGCAATGAGAGCGGCTGAACGGTAGCTGGCTCTGGCAGCACGTCACCAGTGCTCCTACACCACAGGAGGGGATGACAGAATCGAATCCGTCATCAGATACGCCTCTCAGCTTCTCTCTCGACGCTGGAATTGAACACCTCGCCTCTTGCAGATTGTAAGAGTCTAACCGGCTGCTGCATGCCTGGCCGCACCGCCGCTGGATGGATCCACCGTTTGGATTAAGGTGTTAACTTGCTTCCCGCTCCAATGCTGCCACCATCACCTTCACCACCGCCAAGACGAGTTGACAGGCCGCTTACTGGAGCGGCCAGGCACACCACCGCTCTGAACCAACGCCACCGTGTGGCTACTGACTAAAACGGCCAATTTAGTGTCACTGTGGTAGATGGTGGTTTCTGCGCTCCAGCTGACAGAAGGGCTGACCTGAGATTGGAGCAGAACACCGGAAACAGATTGAATGTTTTTCAGAGGCAGTGAGGGAAAGAAAGAAAGTTCAAATCTTTCCAAAGAAAGTGAATGGAATTGTTTGAGTTCAGTTTGTGCTTTTATTAACTCAGAGTTTTGGGGGGTATACAGCCCATATCATGTTTGCAGCTGCTCTCTACAGCTGCACACAAAAACATTGTTTCAGAAAACACAATAACATTTCAAGAAACAGCAATATTAAAAAAAAAAAAAAAAAAAAAAACAGAACTGAAAAAACAAATCCTTTTTGCTTGTGACTGAACATTTCCCAAGTCGGCCATTACTCTGTTCATGCAGGAGTGGAGGCTGCAGTTTCAGACAGGGATTTCACAACAGTGCCAACTAGTGATTGGATGCCAGCAAAAAAAGTGATGTGTCAGTTTTCCAATCAAAATATTTCTGCCCAATACCCATAATGTTAAAGTCTTATTTCACAAAATCATAATATAGCTTATAATTGGATGAATCTTGAATTTACCAGATTTGTGTTAATTGTTGCATGAAACTAAACATAAATGTTGACTTCTGGTATGTTTTTTGGTCAGGTATATCTGTACTTTGGCATCTATGACTTGATTCTTTATTGTATCCTTGAACAGACATTTGGATGTTGAGATGAAAAGTCAAATAGCTGACAGGTTCTCAGGAATGCATGTTCACCAGTCTTACAGAAAAGGGGTACTTCTGTTTGTTTATGTCAATCATCTTGCCACCTTGTCATAGTTACCTGTCAGTGCTCTTCTTCAAATGAAACATTCTGCCTTCTCTAATGATCAGTTTTAGTTTGATTGCAACATTTTATGAAAGTTTAGAGGTTATATAGTGTTGTCTTTCCTACATCATTGGCGGTAGCCTACTTGACTCAAAATTCTTCTCCAAGAAGAAGAGTAAAACTTTCATCCAGGATTCATTTATCTAATGCCTTAGATTTGATTACAGTTTTTAGTACCTCCTTCTACAAAGGGGAACATGGAAAAGATTTGGAGACTTTCGGGGCTTCTTTTCACTTCTTCCCTCAGTCTGGATTTTGAAAAAAAAAAAAAAAGCTTCAGTTTTATATGAGACGAACCGGTGTGGCTGATGATCTGCCCGGCAGGGTGGAACTTCATTTCTTTAACACTGATTTCTACGGGGAAGCTTCACTGCTTCCATTCTGCACACAGATTCATATGATTCTACACACTGGGAGTATCCCAGTTGAACCAGTGTGGATTTCAACATTCTGGATTGATAAAACAAATGTGCCCTTCTTTCAGTTTTATCTTTTTGGTATTTATTGACTTTATCATGATGAATGTTGTGTTGATACTGAGACAATGAGCCTTTTTAGGAGAATAAAACCCTTTAAATTGGTTTGGGTCTGTGGCGGCCACAAAGGTGGCCAGGCTACCAACAAGAACCCCCTCCATAGTTTTACATTATAAAGATTAAAGCAACAGACAAAAATTCATTTGATATCGTCATCAAATCTTCAAAATTAATATTTTTAAGACAAACAGGCTCCCAAAGATTAAAGTTACACAGCTGCAGCAACAAATACAGGAATGACAAAAGGGCATAAAAAAGAATCATAAAGCTGAGTGAAGTATTTTTTTGTTTTGTCAGTGAGCTGTGGTAAGTCAATGATGTTTTGAAAATATTTGAAAATGTCTTCCTTTGGATTATTTCCTGAGGATTCTAAATTAGCATAACTTAATTTGTTTATTTCTTCCAGTGAGTTTGATAGCTTTCCTGCTGAGTCCTTGATGGTGGAGATGGTTGATATTTTTGTTTGATTTGGTTTGCCAGAATTAATATTGGGTTGAACATTTTCATGACAGATCAATCATAAGTTGAGTTTCTTATTTAAGATTTCTTTTATTTGGAGTTCATTTTGCCTTAATTTGTTCTTTGTTTCACCTAATGGGTTGAGTTGTTTGATTTTGTTTTGTGCTAGTCGTGCTTCTTGTTAGGTCTCTTTCTTGAGAATGAGAAGATTATCCTTCTTAAAAATCACTCATCCAAATGTGGGCCTCTAAGATTGCCTATTGTTTATAAGATACTGTTGATTGATACTTTTAAGATAATGGCACATCCTTCTGGTTGTGTGATTGGGGTGTTATGAACAAATGACACTGAAATATTTGTGAAAATACAAATACATTTGTGGTTCATTTGGAATCTTCTTCTGGAACCATTGTGGAAAACCTTGGAATAATAAACTAGAAAAGATATTTTAATGTTTGATGACGTTTGTTTTGTTTATTTTATCAGCAGGATGCCTCTATTATTAAAACCTACTTGTACTTTTTACAGTGTTTCAAACAGAATGCTTTCCTCTTCAGCTGCGTCTTCACCTGCTCTCCCATCCGTCCACATTAAAAGTTTCCTTTCTGCTGGTGTGGACTCCTTTTAAACCTGAGAGTCCTTCAGAGCAATAGGCCTAATCGTGTAGAGAATTTGGAGGCTGAAAACACTAACACTCTCTTCATCTAACTCTCCAAAGATGAATGAGTCTTGAACTGAAGCAGAAAGGGTGAGTGCTTTCCAGTGAAGGATTTTGAATAAACTTTTGTGATTTTTTTTCAGGAAAATCTAAATTTCACACAGCAATCCACTTTTACTGTAACTACGATGCATACTGACTGAGACCCTATGGGTGGCTTTAGATCTGTAAGAAGGAAGGTTGTTGTCCACACTGAAAGATTCTGCTGCTGTTTTTAATTAGGAGTCATTTAACAGGAAAAGATAAATATGCAATGTCTTTGGCTATCAGACTCAGGGTAGCCACTGCAGGAGAGATAACCCAAGTGTCTAGATGCTGGTGGTGGTGGTGATAGAAGAATGCAGGCTTTGATGAGGAGTGGGTGTCTTCACCCAATCTTCATCATCATATCTGACTTCCTTGCCTTAAATATATTCCAGTATAAAATCATTGTGAATATTATCTTTGCTAGATTCCCTTTGTATACACATGGTTAATTATAAATGTGATGTACTTGAAGTAAATGCATTGATGATGTAAAGGTTTGTTTAAAAACTCAATTTGGAAACCTTGACAATATTCAGTTGAATTTTCAATTATTTAAAAGATCTATAATATGTCACTGAGTTGCTGATGGACATCCATTCTGCAGTGTTTTGAACAAAAGATGAGTCTTAAGCTTTCTTTTAAATATTTAAGTTCATCTATTGGTCATCACCACCAGCTATTCAAAATGAAAATCCCAAATATTTTATTTATAGCCCTTCTAACTGTTGCACTTTTTTTTAGCCCTCCTCTGTCTCCCTGAGCTCATACATTTTAAACATACCTGTATATAGATTGTATTTGTATGTTATGGAGTGGTCCAGTCCGGCATCTGGCTGCTCTCCTCCTCTCAGCCAGAAGAAATCTGTTTTCCCTAAAGACCTCCTGAATCACAAACACCTGGAAATAACTTTGCCTAAAAACAACAACGACTGTGTGGTACATCACAGAGAGATAACTGGAAAATAAAGTCATTCCTACTCTTCAGGTTTCTCTTCTCAGCAAACTCAACTCTGCTGCTCTCTCATGTTTGTCTCATATCTCACTTGGGTACTCACTGGCTCGTAAAAAAAGAAAAAAAACCCAAAACTTATCCTCGAGCCCTATTAGGTCGAGAGAAAAATCGAGCTCAAAAAGAATCATCAAAATGTACTTAAATTATTTGAGGTGGGGCATCTTAGGTCAGTATTACCAGATTTTGAGCAAATGTGTCTATGCCTGTGTCTTCAGCCCGTCGTCCTGACAAAATCACCAAAAAAAACATTTGCCCAATTGGGCGCCTAAATTGACACATACTGAAAGCTCCTCGGGGGACCTTAAACTGACAGCTTTGTTTGTGATGATTTGTCTTCACCATTTGGAGAAGCGTTCTAGATGAGAGCTAGAAGGGTGTGTTTTAACAACCCATATTCCCTTAGTTACCTCAACGCCACCTCTTTTTTTGTTTCTCATTTAGCCATAATTGAGTTTTTAACAGAAGGCAACCTCAATCATTGTTGTACCTTTTTTAGAAACCAATGTGCAATGTCATTGTCCATGTTTAATTCAGACTATGGTTTATACTTTCACTCATTACAACTACATAGTCTAATAGGGACCAGAACAAATTCTGCTTGAATCCATTGTTTGGACTCACATATGCACCACCTCTGGACAATGTTGAGACATTTACAAGGGGTGCAGAAGTTGTGTTAAAGGGGTTTCACTGAAATGTAGCAAAAGTGATTCTGTTTTTAAGCCCCTTTAATAGTGTCCAATTCTCTTTTGGACAGTAAATCACAAATCTATTCATGTAATACAGCATAACATAAATCTCAGTAGATCCTGACCATGCGGAGGCTTGTACGTTTCTTGACAAACAAACTGAAGGGCAGGAGGACGTGTACAAATTATGCAGCTTACATATCAGGCTACGATCACGCAGCAGAGATCATGACAGATCCAAAATCGATGCTGGACTGTGTTGCGCACTAGCTACTTGGTTGGCTAATGAGAGTCAAAAGCATTGTCACTCAAAGGTCAGCCTCTGCCGAGCTCCAACCAGTCTGCCTCCAGGCTTTAATTGGGAGCAGTGGGGCGAGTGATGTATTACAGCAGCTGTACTAACACACATCCAGCTGTTTTACACCTTTATTTCTCCTGGGGGGTCCGCAGACCTGCACACTGCTAACAGTGCTCAAACACAAGGCAAATAACTGCAGCTACGGCCGAGCGGCTGGATGTCAGCGTTGATATGCTGATCTGCTGATTGACTCTGATATCTGTGGGTCAGTTTCTGGATCCTGAAAGGAATTCTTATATTGGTATAAAAATAGTTCCACTGTTAAAAAGAAATGCCAGAAATCATTATTAATTGAATAATTTCAATCTCTGTAAAATGGTTATTTAAAGATGATAAAAAAAAAAAAACATACTAAATGCAGGTTGCAAGGAATGAAAACCAACCTCAGTTGTAGCACACACACAAGTTGAGAGTCATACACAAGAGAGCAGTTCCCATGGTCACTTTCCTCATCTCTTAGTGCGCGAGGAATCCAGCCTCTGCTTCAGAGCCTTGTGTAGCTCTTCCACATTCTGCCGGACAGCTCCTTAAGTCCCTCTCCTGTATCATTGTGGCCGAGCTCTGCTGGCTTCTTCCATCAATCCAAACTGTCTGTCACCCCCTCCCCGGCCTATCTTTTCTCACACATGTCTCCGATAACGTTGGTACAGTAAGCACACCAGACTGTAAGTCGAGTTTTGTTGTGGATGTGTTTCACTTAACCACAGCTGTGTTAAGTGAATGGGTGTATGAGTCAAACATACACCCATTCAAACTTAAAAAAAAGCACACAATATATATAAAAACAAAACATGCAATGAACTAAAAACAGAATACTAAAACCACACAGTTTATAGGAGTTAATACTGCTCAGGGTTTTGTTTGTCCATTTGTTCCATCAGTTCATTTTTTTGTCCATGTAACATTTATATGTTACTGAAAATACTATATATCCAATCAAGTCCTCAGGATTTTGTTCATGTATAACTCCAGACTGCAAGATTAGTGCTCTGTCTTCTTCTTTCTGACTCAATCTCAAACTTGAGTCTCTCAGCGAGTGCACATCAGAGAAGTTTTGCCTCTGACTCCAGATAGGATCTCTGTCAGTTTGGTAGTGATAATCAGCTTCCTCAGCTTTGCTTTCATGTGTTAATATCATGTTAATTCACTATTAATATTCCAAATTCTTTCAAATATGACTTACAGTCTGTTCAAAGTTTAATTTAATTTCCTCAGTAGTTTATATGTTGAAACTTGTGACCCTGACGGTGAGCTCATTTACACAGCCGCCCTAAGAATTAGATCTGAAGCAGACTTAACAGAAAGTCAGAGTGTAGCTGTGGAAAGTCTTTAATCTGATTATTTTAATGTCACAGAGGTCATAATCAGATTAACACAGAGACGGATCTCTGCTCGGGTCTTTCTTCTTCACTGATTGTTGTAACAGTGGAGGTCAAAGGTCGGCTGAATGGAGAAATTAGGATTTCAGGAGTAAATGAAGTGCTGACTCACGGATGAATGATGAAGAAAAGAACAGGTCTTTGCAGTTGATTTAAGGGTTTATCAGTTTCTTTTGTGTTCAGTTCATTTGTTCGTAGTCGTCCGTTGTTTCTGTCAATCATGATAACTTTATATGATGGCGACAGCTTAATGTTGCTCTCTTGTAGGGATCCTGTTCTAAATGAAATCTGGGATGAATAACCGCCATGATTGTCTCTTCTTCACTTCACCATATTCCGTCATTTTCTCAAATTGGGGAAGACGGTGACACAAAGGGGGGATCATCTGTAGCCCAGACCATCAAGAAGGCTGGCTCCTTTCAAACATCATACCCTTTAATTTAGACACATTTATGTCTTCCTTTCAGTGTGTTGTCGTTTTTTATCTCTACCTCCCTGTTGACATTTCCCTCTCATCTTTTTGTTACTCTGACAATGTCATGTTTCAGATCATCCTACATGACATTCAGTATTACACAACGAACTACAACGTAGATTTCTATTGAGTCTATATTGGTAAAACCAATTGACGTTTTCCTGTGGATTGATAGTGAATACTAAATCCAGTCCGAGTCAGATATCTTCTGGTCTGGCTGAATCAAACAGGAAGATTTCTCCTTATGTTTGATAGAAACATAATTTTTTTGTACATGTTTTCATTTATTTTTCAGGCAATACATTACAACACGTGTTAAAAAATTCAGCAGGAAAGCAAAGATATATATATATATATATATATATATATATATATATGCTATATACTATATACTATATATATATATATATATATATATATATATATGTATGTATGTATGTATATGCTATCACTTAAATTGAGGGAGGCGCTGGTGTGGAACAGCAATACTAGCTCCAGAGTCCGTCAATTGACATCAAAAGAGAGAACCATTTGTACAAACACACGCCTCTGTGTCCACATGTCCTTGAATAATAACAGCATCAATATTCAATGTTTCCATTACCGCCAGCAGCGGCGAGCTCCGAGTCTCAGATGTAACAGCAGCGTCCTGAGAGGACGAGAGAAAAACACCATGTTACATTTAATTTCATGGAAAACACTGGTGTGTTATTTTTTTTTCCATTTTCATTTAGGGCGGATATTGATGGAAGATGCTGCATGTTTGATTCATGAAAGCCAACAGGAGATTTGATAAATACAAAGAGACATGTTTTACTTCTTAACTTTTTACATTTATTTAACAGTGTGATTTCAGACGTGTTTTATAACACTGGATCTATTTTCATTATCAAACTTTATCTCAAGTCTTTGACAAACAAATAAGTTATGTGGATTTTGTCAAAAAGGCAAGTACAGTAACCCTGGGTGGCCTTAAACTTTGTACATTTGAATTAAAGCAACACCAAGGCAACGTGGTTGACCCAGTTGTGCCTCTGATGCCCTTGTTTATAGACCTAGGCTCTCCAATCTTATAAAGCCAATGGATACTTACCTGGGCGTCTACAGCTGCTCGTCTCCAAGTGAAAGCACATCTCCCACATCCTGGCCTTCCACGACTGGCTCCTTTTCTGGTTTTGGATTGCTTTTAAACTTGTATTATTTGCTTGGAACTTGTTACATGGATCAGTGCCATTGTATATTTCTGAATTTTTCAGCCCGAGGTCCATTCGAGGTCGTTAGATTCACTGACCAGTTGTTTATAGATATTCCAAAGACAAGGCTGCGGACCAGAGGTAACCTTTTCCAGCTACAGCTCCTTAACTGTAAAATGAGCTTACACATATTTGTTTAATATTTGTAGTGGTGTTATACAATAAGCCTTCGGTCAGTATTGTCTGTTCCTGTTGCTCTGTTTGTCTCTTTCTGTCTTTATCCCACTTTCTCAGCCCACACAGTCTCTGAAGGTGTCTGTTCAACATGAGTCTGATTCTGCTCGAGGTTTGTGCCTGTTAAAGGGGAAGATTGTTTTCTTTATCACTGGAGCCAAATGTTGCTACTGGCTTCTTAATGCAGGACTTGTGTTGGGTCTCTGTAGAAAACAAAATACATTTTAGAAATCTTTTATTGTGATTCAGCACTAAGTTAATAGTTGATAATTTAGAATTGATTGAGTTTTGAATTTGGGCATGCCACATTTCTGAATGAACTTTGCAAGAGGCTATAAGGCTGTTGACTGTTTGGAGATTCTCCCTTCATGACATCACAAAGGGCATTAACCTGTAGGAGACACTCCCATAGTTTAGGATTCTACCCCCTGAGTCTGCCTTCTAAATGTAAAACATTCTCAAAGCTGCATTTAAAGCTACAAACATAAACAGCCTGTTCTTAGCAGGACTGAAATACAGGCGTTCTAAAATACAGAGTTGGAGTTGAATTTGGGCGAGAAACTTTACATACATGTTTTGGGGAGTTCTGAGACTTGTTTAAACTGGTAAAAAAGAAGAAGAATACTATCTGACCAAAAGTGCACTAAAGTTTGTAACATTTAGGTCCAAGTAAGGAAACGTAAGGCGTTCACTCTAACCCAAACATTTTTGATGCTGGAAGGTTTTTAATAATCTCTCCAAACTTTATTTTTCAGTCTGTTTTTATATAAAGCTGCCTCCAGAGTTTCATTATTCATTCATCAGTCTTCAGAGGGGCGAGTGGGGGTGTGTTAGGGAGGTTGGTAATCATAAACCATGTCAGGATAAATACACGAGTGCATTCACTTTGCAAATGAGGCAGCTCTCTCCCTCTCCGCCATACTCTCCCTCTCCCTGTGCTAATGTTTGCTCGGCCTGGCTGATTGATGACACGCTGATCTGGAGCTTCTCATCAGTGTGAATATGAGGAGCTTCACATTCTGACCACAGCAAATAAAGTAAATAAAGCAGAGCTGGGCTGTCACTTCTGCTCTGATAGCATCGTTCAATATGCCGCAGGAGAAGGGGGAAGAGGAGGGTAATTTCAGCTCATTTCAGCCGCAGAAGCTACACTTACAAGATGAAAAAGTATAAACATAAGTGAACACTTGAGTAAGACTAAAGAAAGATGACTCTATCAAAGTGAAAAAGCTGCAGAGTGTGTCCTAGTTACATACTCTAACTCTATATATAGAATCACTGCATACTGATTTTGCCGTATATTATTTTGAAAGATAGACATATACAGTATATAGAAACAGGCTGGGTCTCAAATGCATGAAATGCTGTCTCTGGACACATAAAGGTGGATTTATGAATAGTATCCATCCTTGCTGTGGGTCAGTCAAAAAAGGTATGCACTCTGTGATGCTTCAAAGCTCCGTTTAAGATCACATCTTAAAAAACATGGTAAACCAAATCTGAGATATTTATGCTGAGTCTCAGAAAAAAACAAAAAAAAAACAATTTAGACTTAGATTAGATACTTGAGGTTCCCTGAGGTGTCTTCTGGTTATCAATATTTCTGACGGCTGCTGTTCAAAAGCTTTTCTGTTGTTGACTGTAAACACACCTAACATAGCCATTGTTCTTTGTATTCTTTGCAAGCAATCAGCATAACGGGTCACTGGTATTTTGCACAGAGGCTGCTTCAGAACAACAGATTGTTGTAGGACCATTTTTTTGCCATATATATATGTCCAACAAATATGTCAGTCATCAAGTATGGGCAACCTTTAATTTTTTTTTGGTTATACTACATTTTCCAGTGAAGGTTTTTAATCACTTGACTATATTTAGGATTAAACAACTGACAGTGGTCGATGTTGAGTAAAGAGTCCTCTTTGTAATATTGTGAAATTAAAGCTTTCGCTGTTAAGCTGCTCTGACACTATCTGTGTCATGTATGACTGTCTGCCTTCTCAGCTTCCATTAAAGTATGTTTTGTGTTTATTGTCAGACTTGTTTTGTAAGGTAACCATCTTCCGTGGTATACTATTCCTCCTGCTGTGCTCTCAAGGTAGAAAAAGAACAACAACAAACAAACCAAAAAGTTCAATTGTCTCCCTCTCAAGAATCTTGAAGCTTTCCAGTTTATGCTCAGGGAATTTTTGATAGGACTTCCCAGCTTTGTTGTAAACAAAGAGCATATCTTGACGCTACAATTTTCCTCAATCATGCATGTCCAATGAGGGACAAGGCATCAAACGTCCAGCTCTAACTGTTTGCTCATTCTGCTTCCAGCTGCTTCGGTCTTATTCCCCAACCTGTGGGCTCAGATGTGAGCAGTTTGCTTTTTTGTACTGTAGTTGTTGTGATGTGTTGCGGGTTTTTTAGCTTGTCTCAGCCTGCAGGTGAAGTGTCGGGGGCCGCTCTCCTCTATACAGCGCCATCAGCATTACATGAGGTGTGTTTGTGAAGCGTGGGATTTTTCAGCCTTGTGTTTCTGTTTCACCTCCAGCCTGAACCGCTTCTCACAAATTATTCATGTGGTGTCACGTCAAGGAGCTGCAGCAGCGTCTGCCTGCGGGGACAGCACCAGTGTGTGAGCGAGAGTATCATGTATATTATGCAAGCCATGGTATTGTGTGAGACTGTGTGTTATGCCAGCGTGTGTGTGTGTTGTAATTCCCACTCCAAATCAAAGTCCCTGACAGCTGCCTTAATGCTGGCTGCCTCTCAGGTGATGGAAGGCCCGCTGCTCGTCGCTACGGATACCTCCATCACCGCCAACCTCTCCCCCCCCCCCCCCCCTCCCTGTTGACGGGGAATCAATCACTCCGTCCGTTCGCCACTCGGTATCCCTGACACCGGCATGTATAATTAAAGTTTATTCCCCCGGACCTCCCAGTTCAGCTCCTTCAGCAACAACGTGTAAGAAGAAGATAAATATGAAACGGTCATCCATATTTTACAAATCAGAGTGTAAGTTTAAACTCCATGCTCCTCAAAAGGAAGCCTCGTATTGGTCAAAGATTGCACAAGAGTTGATGCCCACAAGTGGCTTTTTTTTCAAAATGGCCTCACACAATTAAAAATGAATGTTGATTTTTTAATCATTCAACCTTTCACGTCCAGAATGACAGTCTTGGTCTGCCACAAGTGGATAGAGTTACTCAAAAAAATCAAAACTGACCTAAAAAACTAAAAAGCTAAAGAATTATAATAATAATTATCATAATCATTTATTTTTATTATTTTTAAGACTTCAGGTGAAATTTGATAAATTGATACAAACTTAAACTGCATGATGGGAAACTATACAAGGGGTCAGTAAAGTTTATTTTTTATTAGTAGCAAGCATGTGAAATCATTACTCATCATTCGTAAGTGCTACAAAGAGGAGAGTACAGCTGCTCTGAAAAACATTGAGACAGTTAGGAAAGAAAAACAAAGAAAAACTGAACCATGTTTAATAAAAAAAAAAGAAGTAAAAAAAAGATGAGAAGGCTGGTTGTTGTGTTTGTGGCACCCTCTATGGACACATTTCCTCATTCTGATAACTTCTAAGGGTTTATCATACTACTCCAGAATTAATTCCAGGCCGAGAAACTTTTGACAAGACTCACCTGACCGTAGTCACAACTACAGCAATCAGAGGTTAAGACATGTCATTATTTAAATATTAGACTGACGTCTTTTTAGGATAATCAGTCCTATTTTAATTCTTTAAAAAAAAATCAGTTTGACATTACTGTTAGATAATTACATTTTGGTATAAAAAAAAAAACATCACAAATGATAGACTCAGAAAATTACACAGCAGAGGAAATTGAAGTGTGTATTTGTGTTTGTGTCGCTGTGTGTTTAAGTGCACAAAACAAAATTGGCTCAGAAAATCATTCACTGAACTTTATACCTTATGTTTATTTACACACAAAAACAAACGTGCACCAACACTGTTGTGATCAGATCTATTTTATTATAATTGTTATATTATTATTATGTCCTCTCCCATGCAGCATCATGAGTGCACTGCTGATTAAAAGAGGCCTGATCACTTCTAAAAATGACCCTTTCAGCAGATAGTTCCTGTTGTTAATGAGCGCCACCGATGTTACTTATCATTCAGCAGCTCTAATGAAGGACTTTAATTCTCATCTTCTTAAGCCAACACAAAGTGCGTTTATCTTTAGGATGTTTTCTCCCCTCATGAGTCTCACACTGAGGGTTCACAGCTGAGATGTGAGTTACTATAGCGCAGGAAAATAAAAGTGTTAGTTAGCAGGATGGAGAAGCCTCTGAGAGTTCAGAGAGAGAGAGAGCAGAGCGTCAGGTGAGAGAGCCTTTGATGGATATTTAACACAGAGAGGCTGAGCCGGGTTAATCCTGCTTTTTGTTCAGCTCGCAGAGACGACGAGTTCAGAGCTGACGAGTCGGCCGATAGCGTCAGCCGCCGAGAGGAAACTTCAAAGGTCGCAAGCTCGGACGCCTTCTGATCCTCCTGCAAAGACGATAACACACACAAAGTGCCTGAAACGACGGCGAGGACAATGACCTGCTGTGACCCTGGACAGAATCATGCAGACACAGAAGACATGCTGAATAGAGGATATTTAAATTTACAAAACATGTGAACCTTAAGCCATATTCTCAAGCCCGGTCATCCGGCCAAAATATTCATGTTTTAGCTTCATTAAGATGTCTTAAAGATCTTTAGCCAGTTTGTATACTTACCTTTGGATGTGTTTTCTAGATCCTCCTCGTCTATAGTGTGTCAGCCCATCCCTGATTGAACTCACCTGTTTTTCCTTATCTCCTGATTGTCTGTGTGTTCTTTATCCCTGTTACTTTGTTGTTGCCTTTCCTTGAGTGTTTCTTGTGTTGCATGATTGCTGCCTGTTTCCACCTATTTGTTTTTTTTTCTTTTTGTGTACATTAATGGACTGTGTAAAGACCTGCCTGCTGTTACTTTACCTGTGGTGTCTTTAAGTGTATCACGTTTTGTCAGTTTTTGCATACTAACATTAAATTAATCTGGCAACAATAAGAGTTAAACATGACTTACAAATCTTTCAACACACTGGGTTGTCCTACAGGCTCTTTTTAGGAATGTGATACATTTGAAAAAACAAGAAAAAAACGGACACAACACCACCACTTCATAGTTGAAGTTTCTTTATGTAGCACATTTAAAACTGACCATAAAACACAAGGAACAAACATAAGTAACATAAACAATAAAAACGTCAATACAAACAAAAAAAAATACTTGGTTCATATTTGATATGGAACAGAGGAGAGTTGCCTGCTGGCAAGCTCTGGAAACAGAGCGAATCCCATGTTGGTGAAATATGAGCATTTACGGACCAGGACGCTCACAAAGTATGTGTGAAGACTATTCTAGCAAATCAACAGGAGGCTCTGAGATTAATGACATTAGAGAAGCTCTGAACCTGGTTTGAATGTTCCCACGCACACCTGGGCAATGATTATATCACAATTTAGTTAATGCTGCGGAAAATGAAACCTCAGTTGAGCTGTTTCAGTTGAAAAAAATAAACTGCTTTGGTTGGTATTTCCTTCATTTTGTACTTTCTTCATTATATCTGAGTGTTTTTGTGTCACGGTGGAGGCCGTAATTCTGCCTCGTTTTCCTCTGCCTGTCCGTCATTTTCAAACACACACTCACACTCAAACACACACACACACACACACACACACACAGCCTGTCGGGTGTATTGCCCCGGTCATGATTCTTGCAAATGAAGCTTGGCTGCAAATCACGGCGTCTCGTCCTGAATCAGCAGCTCTTTCATAAACGCTGATTTCCACGCGCTGCATGTTCTCACTGATGTGACGGGGCTCTCGGCTCAAGTTGAGTTCAGACTCAGTGTTGGTCTGCTGTGAGTAAAGACCCCAAAAAATACAGAGTGAAAAACTTTCCTCGTAGTAGACAGAAAATAACTTCAGCAAATATATTTTGACCTGTCTTTGGTTCGTTTTCAGCATTATCCTTCAGTTTAAGACAGACTGGACACACTCAGAAAGGGTTGAATCTTCACAGTTGATTTATTACACATCACAGCCAAAATCAGCCTCAGACATGCTATGAGTTTTACATCTATCTAAAAGTACAGACATATTCATAAACTAAAGGTGACAAAAGCACTAAGACACAGAGTGATACAGTATGCACATGCCTGTACAGTAGATGTAGATAATGTAAACAGTTAAATAGAGAGTGCAAAGTAGGTTAAATGTCAGGTAGCTGTATAAACAAAAAGCAAAGGTTGGTTTTATCCACAGTATTGCTCTCGTGTGCATCAAATGAAGGAAGATAGCGAGTGATGCAAGTTAAAGTCGATATAAAACCGTCTGTGGCAAAAGTGTCTCTGTTTTTTAGTTTTGTCTTTGTCATTTTGATATGAAAGCTGTAATAGAAGAGTTATTGTTTTTTTTGTTCTTTTTGTAATAATAAAAGTTCAAACACATAGTGGTGACCTTTCCTGCGGCAGTGTTCTGAACGTTGTCAGAAAGCACAGGTTGGCTGAGGACAGGCACACACTGTAGGATTGTGTGAATGTCGCGATGGAATGTCACATCAAACAGGCAATTCGGCTGTTTCCATGGTGATTTTAGATGCTCTTTGCTGTTTCGCACAGGCACAATCAGGGGGGGGGAAAAAGCCTTGAGATTGGTTAATATGAGTGTGGATCTGCTCTCATGTTTTAAAATATGCCATAAACTCATCTCGCAGTCAGGAGCAGCTGATATGGCTCTCATCCGCCCTGCTGCCCACCACACAATGCCTTAAGTCATCCCCGCTGCATTGGTTGGTTTGAATGCCAAAGCAGGACAAAGAGGGCCTGGCTTCAGTCCAGAGTTAAAATGTCTATAATTACAGGCACAGCTTATACTGTACATTGTGTTCTTACAACGTTATCACTAATTTCTCTCCTTTTATGATGCTCTGGTCTGACAACCAGAAGTTAACTTTTACACACACAACTTCCAACTCTCTCTCTCTTTCTTACTCACTCTATTCCCTACACTTGTGTTAAATGGGACTGAACAGTGAGATTGTCTAACTTATGGTCCACCACACAATTAGTTCTCGATTGTGTTATCTCTCAGACAGAATTATTACTATAATAATCTTTTTTTTTTTTTTTTATTTCTCATGAGATTTCAGATCCTTGTCTCTGCCCCCCTGTGGCACAGTGAGCCTCCACATCAGCTCCACCCATTAAAAAAAAAAAAAAAAAAAACCTTCTGCTGGTGTACCTGCTGATTTAAGTGATCGTGCTTGTTGATTGGATTTTATCACCTCGCTGCTGAGGCCGGCGCGTTGTTTCCCTGCAGATCTGCAGCCGAAGAGGAGGAGGAAGAAGAAGAGGAAGGAGGCACAAGTCTCTCTTCTGGGAAGCTCTTGTCTGTTAATTAGCGGTGAGCAGATGGAAGAAAGTCCACATCTCGCTGGGGATCAATTCTAGCCGAGAAGCAGAAACAGCAACGGCGGATGAAGCAGCATCACCCTTATTTATTTCCTTGCTCAGCAGTAGCAGGTCAGTGTCACCTCCCAAATGTCTGAGGAAGAACCCAGGAGAGTTTGGAGAAGATGTCTTAGACACACAGAAGACGTGGGGAGCGCCTTCGTTTTCAGAGAAGTCCTCAGAGACCCTGAAGGGGCCGCGTTCAGCTGCTGTTCAGTGTTGAGTTTAGTTACTTATCATTACTTTGTTTACAGCCATCTGTTTACACACACACATCCTCCTCATCTTATCGTTCTGTGTCTCTCTGCACTCTGTACGCCGCGAGCCGTAACCCAACGGCCCCCTGCCAGAACTGGAGTCTCGTCGACAGCTGCGGCGGCGGCTGATTTCCTTTCCGCTGGAACATAAAGACAAATTTGCTGCAGACAAGAAGTGACTTTGTTTAAAGCTTTTGTAAAGGCATCTGCAGAAATCATCGTCTTATTCAGACGCTGCTTTCACTTCATTTAGTGATTTACCAACACGGTTAGTGCAGAGACGGGGGAGCAGGAGGACTATTCAACTGGTTCAGAAGGAAGATTTTAAACAAAGACACCCTGCTGTTCAAAATAAACAGAGCCACAGAGCTTGATTTTGTCTCAACATGAGGGAAACAACACATCAATGGGTCATACTTCTGAACTGGATGATATTTTCCTTCATCATCATGAACAGAGTTTGGTCTGTTCATCCACATTCCCAAACAAACCGTCCCTCTGCACAGAACATGTACGAGTGGGACAGATGTGGATTCATTTACGGCTGAAAAAAGTCTCAAACAAAACAGATAAACAGAACGCCCAACAGCTGTTTTAGGAAATCATAGTGACAACAGCATTAGTATGAGGCATTATATGATTTCTAATTATCAATCTATCTATCTCACTCTTGTAACTGCAGTTCTTTATACCTGGCGTCTTGGTACTTTGACCTAAAACCAAATTACCATACAAGTCTCAACAATTCAAATACAATTCAACACACGTATCTAAAGGGATTCAATGAAAATATACTTTTCCAGAACTTGTATTTTTAAAGGTTTCTTTGAGGGGCTTTGTGTGGTTTTATTGTAATGGTAGGGCAGTTGATAGAGTCGGAAATCAGGGAGAGAGAGAGACAGTGAGAAACTGACAGGGCTCTTACATAAGGCAGGAAAATAGCGCACTGCTGTTCCTGTTGACTTGATTAGATCTGATTAAAAGCTTGCAGGGATTATAAAAGAGAAGAGAAAAGAGAAAGTGGGACAGAAATGGAAAACGTCAATGAGCGACAAATTACTGTGAGCTGATTGTCAACAAGAGAGAGACAAAGAAGACAGACAAGAGGTGACATCTATTACCTGCCATGGAAGGAGGACAGATCATTGAAATGGGTTTGGTTCATCAAAACAGACAAAATGTAAATGTCAAAAGGAGAAATACAGGTGGTTCAATCAGACTCCATCATCATCACCCAAGAAGAGCTTTCATACCTACGTCAACACCAGCAACTAAAAAAAAGACCAAAGAATAATTCTGATAATTATACTGCTCTGTCAGCCTTTACTCTTCTGCTTCAGTCTTTCCACTATAGGCTGTAGAAATGTACTGTGCGGATGTGCACTGACAATAAAACCTTACTTGGGGTGTAAAAATGTTCATTTTTTAAAAAATCACCATTAAATCACTTAACTTCCAAAGTCAAATGGAATAAACACATTTTACATTGCAAAACTGTTTTAGTTCAACACTTGTGTTGCATTTTGTGATGTATTCTGTTAAGGGTCCTTAACATCTTATTTGTATTTTTCTTTTTAAACTAACTTACTTTTGAAAGAAAATAAGAAACAGGGAGCCAATGGAAAGTTAGCATAACAATTGGAAAAACAAACTTGCAACAGATTGAAAAGTCAATTAAAATAGCTAGAGAGCAAAGTCAAAATGGAAATGTCGGACTCAACTGAGTTGTTTGGGAGTTATTAACAAGTTAACTGAGCTATTTAAAGGTTGTCAATACTGTCTGTCCTGCTCTAGTGGGCTGCTGTGGCTCAACTACGATGCACAGAAAAGAACAATTATTACATATTATTAGGACATTTGTGTGAAGTCTTTCGCTGTAAGGGGTTTGTCACTATTGGTAAGCTCAGATTCATATGTCTGGGGTACAGCTTGGAAACAAAAAAAGTGTCTGAATTCAATATTTGCAACTCCCGTTCTGGGGAAAATGCAGCACCAGAACATTCAAGTTCAACCAGGCAATGGTGGATGAAAAGGACACGCAGATCTTAATGATGCCAATAACATATCATGAGAGAGATGTAAAGATGTATAAGTTGCCTTTCATGACTGCTGGACTTTGTTGCAGCACACCAGGAGAGAAAGTATCAGTAAAGTGGAAAAGAGCAGAAATATGAGCTGACCCTGAATCATTAAAGCTGTGGTGATGAAACCATGAGCCGAAGAAATAAAAAAATGGAAAGGAAGGAAGCATGTTCGATTTATGACCTCATTGACGGGTGTTGACACGCAGCCCACGCCCTCTTCAATTAGGAGCCACTCAGCTGGAAAAAGAGGGGGAGGGAAGAGATGCACAGAAGGTAAAGAATGAGGGGGGGGGCTTCAGCATTGAATGAGCCGAAGGTCTCCGAGGCCTTTGCCTGTGTCCCTTGCCATATGTTTTCACTTAGTCAATCATGTCGACACTTGTGGAACAATCTGCCGGTGACGACCCGGCACCATCGCGCTCGCCTTGACACTTTGCATCCACCATCAGCGCCGTCTCATAAACAAGATTTAATTTCCCCTTTCATCTATTCAAATTGGCGACGGGGCTAGCAGTGTCATTAAATTGTTTCTTGTTTTTCTTTTTTTTTTCCTCACCACAGAGGAAGAGCAAGTTTCAGCATAAGAAAATCAGTCAGAGATGTTGACAGTGTGAGAAAACGGGGACATCCTTATCCTCACACCCATGGAATCAGTGCAGAACCTTAAGGAAGAGTTTAGACAGAAAAGAAAGTGACCTTTTGTAGTCTCAAAATGGGTGAGGCATCTTTTCCATCTTCATTCTCTGCCTCCTCAAAAGAAGATGTGTTGGTTGGGTTCATGAGTTCCTAATTTCAAGTCAGCTGTTCTCCTCAAGCCCTGCTTCCACCTCCCTTGTAGGTCTTTGTGAAGGCCTACTCAAAGTCCCTCTCCATAACCTCTGAAAACTTCTATCACTCCCAGGTTGTTGCTTTCACCATCACTTACGCCACATCACTTAGGCAAGGCAATCAGTACAAGTTTGTACAGTTAGGTTCGCTAAGGCCTGATACTGTTTGCATTTCCACAGCCAACCGTGTCATATTTGGTAGGTGGCGTCTATGCCGGACGCTGATAGCCGCGTCATCGAGACATTATAGCAGTGCGCTAATAAATTCAACAAAGAAGAAAAAACGTAACCCAGTAAACAAAGACTACTATCTACTTTGTCATTGCAGTGTTACCCCTATATGCATTTAGCGGCGGCGGTGCACCCCTCCTGAAATATGACCGTCGCCGCTGATATTTAAAATTTAAGCTAGAGGAACGGGGAAACGAAAGGAGAGCAGAAATAACGTCATAGTATTTTTTGCTCTGGACACTTGATATCAGGACAACTAACACACCTCTGAGAGAGGTGGCATGTGGCTCTTTTTTACAAAACTCAATCAAGCTTTGTTTCAGAGAAGGCTGTGTGCCGCGAGGAGAAATAAAAATGAAAGAACAAGCCACTGGGTATACGGTGGAGTGACCTGGTACAGGTCAGTAATTTGGGGATCTTTCCCAGCTTTAGTCAATGGAAAAGTCACCGAGCAAACCGAACTGACCTGCTTGGTGGAAACGGGCTAAAGATTCCCTTTGCAGCACCATCCTCAGATAATGAGTAAGTTCAGCTCCTCGACAGGATATTGGCTCATTTCTTTTGGCCTTAGCTTGATTGGGTCTAATGCCCAGCCACTAAATGCTAAACAGCAGGCTTTACCAGGTCTAAGCCCAGTGGGTACCTTGATTTGTTTCCAGGTGAGGTAATTGTAAGAACATATCTGGATTAGTATCAAAAGACTGTTCAATCTGCAGTTCCTTCGAGAAAAAAAAGGTAATCCCCCAGTTCTATCAACTGTTTGTTCTAAAAGTTTTGGTGACAGTGAGCTTTAAAAGTGCACTGCCTGCAAAATTCCCTTCTCAACTGGGCTGTTTCACAACGTGAGTGTTGACTCCAATCGTCACTTTTCACAGTTTTAGCTGAAACTCTCAAACTGTGAAAGTGACGTTGAGAGTCACAGCTCAGTTTATGTACCACAGCTTTCCCTCCTGAGACTGCAGCCTGAGGGAACAAATTACCCATCTGCAGATGACCGCAGGGCTAATGGGAATGTGATTTTTATTTTTGGAAGAAAAATTATGAGGAAACAGAAAAACACAGACAGCTCATAACCTAAGTGAAATGACACAGTAACACAGTGATTGACAAAACACAAACATACAGAAAAAGGACAAATTAAATCCCCTCTTTGTTTAAGGACATTTACATGCATTTAGGTGTAGCATATCATATCACATTGTATTGTTGTATAGCTTTGCATCTTATCATATGTTCCTTCCTTTAATTAACTGGAGTTCAAATATGTCTTTTAAATATGACAAGGTGGATTTTCCCATCTTGATACACCAACTTCTTTTTCTGCCCTGAAATTTAAAAAAAAAAAAAAAAAAAATCTTTCCATCTGCTGTACAGGGTTTAGGTTACAACGATTTGAACAGCAAGAATTCGAAAAGACGGGTTAAAAAAAAGTTTATAAATAAGCCTCCTTCAGGTGTTTTTTGTACTGAATGTCAATCAGATAAACAGACCAAGGACGAGTCACTTCTTATTTCTGATTTAGGCCAACACAATATTATCTTTAGTTGTTCAGCCTGATGGTTCTAATTGAATTGTACTTTTGCAACAATGTCTGCACTATGACTACACAAATAGCTTCCCTGAGTGGGCGGAGCTCTCTCTCTCCCCTCACATGGTGGTAAGAGAGGGATAGGTTCTTGTGAAAATAAAAATATATGAAACAAGTTTTAGCCTCTGCGTGAAACATTAACAAGCTGAAGGAAACACTATCTGCTAGTGTGAACGCAGAACTAAGAGCAACACACTAGTGCGAGTTTGAGTCACTCTCCTTTAAGGAAACCATTACTCAATAATATTTTCAGTTACATTATATTCTATGTTTTATTAATGTTTTTCGATGTTGCATGTCTCTCAGTATAATGCACACTATTGGTGAAGGTTGAAATACTCATGTGTCAGTAGACAGAATTTCCAGATGAATGGGTAAAACCAGGCAAATAAAAACAGGTACAAAATACTTAGAGGTATTAAAGTAAACATAAAGAAGGTAAAACAACTGTAGAAGTACAGATGATTAGGGAGGATTTAGATTAGTCGAACTATTACAAACAGAACAGAGAAAAAAAAGAAAGAGATAGAGAAAGAAAATGTGGAAAAGTTCAATGTGTATTGAACTCATCCTGGCACAGATCAAAGCTCCAAACAGAGTCGAGTCAGTTCAAGGCAGATTCAGGGCGGCTCCACTATGTGTCGAGACGTGTAATTATCTACAGCTACTGCATGTACAAAAACATTTTCACTTTCATAATCTTATTAGGAGATTAAGAGGCCTCGGCAATGGGTTTAGGCACAGCTGTCTGCTGGGGGGTCGATTAAGACGTAACTTATTTACTTCCTAATGGATTTTATTTTCACTTACTCCCTCCAAAACTCATTTTGAATCGTCCTGAAGCAATGTGTACGATTGGCAAACATGTCATCACAGACATGCATGCTTTAGCCTAAACTCTTTCAGCAGAACAACAACAAAAAAAAGACGAGGTGGGATGAGACAATCCAATCACACACTGAGAAGGAGGGAGAAAGAAAACAGTGTGTTTTGTGCAACGTTTTAAAAATAATCCCATTAAAACAACAATTTGTTCCACTTCCAACAGCATGTCTGTTATTGTGCTGTGATAATGCACCACACAAAAAAAGAAAAGAAAAACAGCAACAACAGGGAAAAGACGAGGCATGAATAGACAGAGCGGCGGGATTTCAGAGAGTGTATCCAACCTCTTTCATAACTTCTCCTTCTGGGATTCAAACTCATGGGGGAGAAACAGAGAACAATGAATAATGCAGGAAGATATAAAGGAAAAAGGTACATTTATATCCCCCCATCGCTTCATTGTGACCTGACATTGATCTGGGCTGCCATCATTACTGGACAATGCCAATTCATTACATTTTAAATGTCTTTGTAGCTTTGATAGTGATGTGTATGTGTTGTAATAACATTGGTAATTTCAGACAGGACAAGGGGTTGAACAGTCAGTTCTTCCATTAGAGGAAAGTCAGCTTTCAATTATTTGTGAACATGAAGTTCAAACAATTTGTCACGAGGGACACTACGCAGCATGTGAATGCAATTTTGCAGTAATTACAATGATAGCTTTTATTGTTCACAGATTGTACACTGCGCTTTATGGCGCGCTCACACTGGGCTCAGTTAACTCCTATCGTGCAGGGTTGGTAATTTTCGAAAAATAGCATGCTTTTGAAAGTAGTATCCTCTCCATATTCACCCACCCCCTCCTCTCTGTGCTCCCTCAAAAGCCACGCCCATCATTTACATGCACTGGCGCCATTGGCCCAGTAGCAGATTTCAGCTCATCATTTGACTGTGGGCAGTTGTATGCATTGCGTAGAGAGGCTTGATTGGTCGAAGTTTTTACATGCTTACAACGGCTAATGACAGGGTTTTTTTTCTGTTTCAGAGCACATTTCAACCAAAATCTTAAAAAGTGCATCTGGAGGAAAATTACCTACCCTGCCCTTAAGCACGATCGTCCCCCTCTGGCCTGCGCTCACACTGCTACAGGACTAACCAGGCCTGAGCGGTGATGTCTTGTTTCCTATAACGTCACAGTACAACACATGCCTGTCTCTATGTGATCCTAACGTGTTCTAAGTGTGTTGCTTATTTTGATCCATTGTCATCATATTCATTCATATCACTCCAGGGTGTCTCAATAATGGAAGGCTGTCCATATTTTATGCTTGTGCATGAACTGTATCTTGCTTAAGCACACCTCTTTTGAGCATGCCAGGGCCAAGGAAGTGTGCAGTACTTGAGCACGGATGGGAGCACTCACACTAGTCCAATGACCTGGACTTTGAGGGTGAAGTGTGTCTGGACACGGTACGGATTGCCGAGTGTGAGTGCTAATTTATTGATTAACTAAGGCTGGATTATCAGAGGGTAAGAAAATGGAAACCAAAACAATAAGGCCAACAAAAGCAAGAAGAAACGGTTAAAAACAACAGCAGTGAGCAAAGACAAGTATAGAGGAGCTTTAGGTGAAGTTCAGTGGAGTCAGTGCTATTCAAGGTTAAAGTTGCATTAGGTTTTCTTTTATTTAACCTTTACTTAACCAACAAGAGAAACTCATTTAGATTAAAAATCTCTTTTTCAATTGTGTCCTGGAACTTTCACACTACACTTTGTCAAACACACTGAAGCCTGTCAAACGTTGTGTACCATAGCCAACCGCCACTAGTTGGGGCTGTAGCTGAATGACCGCAGGGCACACGGACTATGTGGACATTGTCGGATAGTTTAATTTATTTAGTTTAGTTATCTTGTGTAACAGCATTAATCACAAGACATTTTTGATAAACCTCCTTTGGAAAGTGATTAAAATAAAAGGTTCCAGTTCAAGGTGAGTTATTAAGATATGTGACCTGTAGATCATAGAGGACTGCTTCTTCATCTCCTCAAACTTTTACACTTAAAAAGAGCCCTAAGTGTTGATGCATGGAAAAAAAATGTTGTTGTGTTTAAATGTGTTTTTTTTTTCTTTCGTGTATGTGTGTGTGTTTTGGTGTAAATGAAGGTCTGCATGTACAGTATGCGTCTGCTGCTTCAACACTGCTTGTGAACAGATGGTTCAGCCTATTTTAGTTGATGCTGTTTAACCTTTCCTCAAAATAAATGAAAACAGACGGAGCCATCTGTTAGCAGCTTTAACACCGTCGACTCTGTCGCTAAAATCTCCCGACAAACTCCAAAAACACGACCCCATCACAGGTCCACACTTCGGCTGCTGGAGGGACACAAAGTCAGACAAGCTTTTTGGTCATTATTTTCTGCATGATATAAAACCTTAAAATATTCATCCTCCATTTTTCATTAACTTTAAACTGTCCCTTTTAATTGACTCTTAGGGTTGGGAAAGAGCATTTTATATGTTCTGGTAAGTGTCAACGTATTGCATTCAATATGAGAGCTGCTTCTTTGATGTGTTGTCCAGTTTGTCAAAGTCATGAAACCAAATTGTCTCTAAATAACATTTTGTTGGTGAAGGACATTTTCCTGGTAACTGAAAGATCCTCATACTCTATTTGCAAAGATGTCTAAACACAACAATTCAAGTCATGCAAACTAAACAAATTGAGTATTAAACAAAAAAGTAAGAAGAGCAAGGTAAAAAAAGCACATTCATCAAATAGAATAACATCTGTCAACATAATCCTTGCAGTATAGCTAAGGTGTTTCTTTTTGAAGTTCAGTAAAATAACAATCAATATTATAAATATATATTCTGTACTTATGAGGTTACAAATTCTAGATTGGAAAACTATTGAATTTAGTGCAGAAAAGACAAAACATTTCAGCTTTCAAAATGTCACTTCAAAAGAATAAGAAAAACAGATTTTCATGTCATGACACATAAATGATTTTTGCCTGGGAGATGCATGCTTGACTGGAAATGAATGCATCTGCATTTGTGTTTGTGTGTGTGTGTGTGTGTGTGTGTGTGTGTGTGTGTGTGTGTGTAGTTGTGCGTGGTGTGGGGGTTTTCCTTTGGACCTCCAGTTCCCGTCAATGCTGATTATCAGCCCTCCTTCTGATCAGTCGAGAGTAATTTGATTATTATGATGTCCCCCGGTGTTTTTCCAGAGATCTCCGAGTTACTTAAAAGAATGAAAAAGAAGAAGAGAGAAAAGGGGGGGGAAAAAATATTTCTATTTATTTCTCCCTGAAGGAGGCGTTCTGTCTAATTTAATAAGAAGCAGGACGAGCCTCTGCCTGACGATCACAGGAGTCAGAGGAGTAAAGGCAGGGAGCAGGCGCCCTCTCAGGCTGCAGTGACATATCGTACAGGACTTATCGTTCTGGTTTATTCGCAAAGAAAACTCTCCCAGGCAATGAATCAGTGATGTGAATGGATTATGGATAATTATTATCATAATAGTGTCTTTATTGGAGAGACAGGGCAGTGGATAGAGTCAAAATTGGGTCGAGAGAGTGAGGTTGTCTTTTGGAAAAGGATTGGAACCCAAGCAGCAATTGCTTGGATGACTACAGCCTCTTCACATGGGGCGTGCAAGCTAAACACCCGGCCAGTGGTGCCCTATTTACAGACTACTTGAGTAATCCTTCTGATTTAATACCACCACCTGAAATCTACGTCTCCGATTGATAAAAACAAAGGTGGCATTCCCAACACTTTCCAAAAAAATATATTTTTGTCTCTTGCTTTGGTTTGACCCCTGAACAAGTCAGGATTTTGTCAATAAACCTTCATTGCCATTTTGGCAACATTTGACTTTTTATTCAATAAAAGTTTCATCTTCTTTCTCCTAATCATTTCGGTTAACCAAACTAGACTCCCCCCTCTAAGCTTTTGTGTTGAGTTAGTGGCTTCAAGAGCTTTTAATGTAGCTCTCCTAATGTTTGCTTGAACTCTTGTTAGACACTAATCTGAGTCCAGCTAGAGGCTCGACTCTCTCAGATGCATAAGCAAAGAAGTGGAAAAAAATGATCCTGGAAACCATAAATACTGGGCAGAGAATCAAAATGCCAAAGTGGATCAACTCAGGCGGCTAACCCAGTGTATGTGTTAGCCTACTTTCAGGGACACATTTTCAGACTAAAGACCATATTAATTTGGGTTGGCTCTTTAATCAGGTACGAAAGTGGGACCTATTTCGGAAAAGGTGATTTTATTGTCAGGGTTTGGGGTTCAGGTTGGTAAGTTGGAGCTTGGGTAAATCACTAAGAAACCACTGTGAGTTAAAGTTGTCGTTTGTGTCTATGTGTCTGAAGAACCAGGGGGTCAATGTCGGAACAATGCTGCACTCTGAGCACAAAGACATTTCAGAAGCTTTGACAGTAAACTTTGTCCTCCAGTGTTTGCCTGCTATACTGTTTCCAAGCAAAGGGGGTTGTTGGGGCTCCTCCAGGGTCCCGCAGGCAAAGGAATGAAGCGCACCCTTGGCCGAGCATTTGATTAGCATTTGACGATGGCAATGTCCCTGCAGCACTTTAGACGGCTGACCTAGTTCAGCCTCGATGGCCGACAGAGACATGCAGTCCTCTAGTCTTAAAAACTCCACATCTTAGTCGCCCAAAACATCTTCATCCTCAGTGCACAAACAGCAGCTGGAGCACGAGGCTGCTCTGGAGTGTGGTTCACGGAGTCTGAAGTCAGGGCCGAAATTGTGTTTGCAGCCCCCTCTCTTTGTGCTTTTGAATGATTATTATGTACTTTCACCTTTGATTTTGCTCTGAAATTGCCTTTGGTAATTTGGCGCTGACAGCAGCTGTACATTGTGTGGATGTATTCCTTGAAGCAGTGCAGAACATTCAGAGGTCAGCATGCAAGTAAAGTAAACAAAGAAGAAGTACAACATTTCTTGTTGAAAGTTTAATTCAACAAGGAAACCTGAAAAGATGCAAAAATACATGCTGGGTAAAACCCATATTTCTACTTCTGCATATTCTAACTTTTTGCACACTTTACTGTCTACTAAAATGGACAACGCTTCTCTGTCTCCTTCTGTTTTACTGAACAGGCCTGGACATACTGGGCTGGTGACATCATTTGGAGCCAAGACATGCACTTACAGTTAAGAAAAGTTCAATGACTGTATTAACGGTTTTCATCACATTCCCTTTCACCATTCCTCCTTTACCCTGATAATTAGGTTGAGAATGTTCTAATGAGTCTCATTTGTCCAAATAGTTGACAACCATTACTTTCCATGTGGTCTTTTTAAAAATATCAAATAAATAATTTAAACAAAAATACCCAGAAAAGTGAACCCTAGCTATCACAAAAGATTCCGTGGTTAACAATTTTTATAACTTTAAAGTTTGACCCATTACAAATCTATTTTCAATGAAGAGGCGGGTTTATGATTTATATTGCTGCCAGACAGCAGGGGGAGCTCTAAATCGTGTTTCTTCGCTCTCAGGCAGCTGTTTCTCCGTCCTATTATATATTTAAAAAATTAAGAAAACCTGCAGTAATATACAGCCTATAACTACAACATTTAGCCCCATTTAAGTCATTCATCTGAAGTAGTTTTTCTATTAAACTGCATGAAAATAAAATATCTGCTATTAAGTCATTTTACCTAAAGCTGACATTAACAAAAGAGGGAGCACTGTCTCAATTTCAAAATTATGTGGGCAATGTTTCAGTATTGAAACGTTTTTGGTCAACCTTTTGTTATGTTTGTTTTTTACTAGAATCATAAGTTTAAAAATCTGATACAACAACCCAACAAAGAGTTTAATGATCCAAGACTTGTAGAGAAAGGTTTATCAGTGACCACACTAACAACCATTCCGTTTAAATCAGATTTTTTTGAAACGGGAAAGTCAAGAAAATCCCTGACAAAAGAGGAAACACACAGGGGACATTGCAGTGATCTCATTACAATGTCAAAGTGTTTAATGTGAACCTGGTTGCTTGTTAGGACAGATACTTCTGCTTCACGTCTGTTTGGACCGTCACTTCAGACATGATGTGACGGTCCGTGTGACTGCTGCGCTTTGCGTTTGTCTCCATATGCTCGTGCTTCTCATGCATGAGGTGAACGTGCATGAATGCCTCATCAGCTCTAATACAATTGCCTCTGTTAGCGCTGTTCTCCCATTGCAAGTTTCTCAGCTCGTCACGAGCGCACGCCACACTGAAGACTTCCTCCCCTGTGGCTCTCAGGGAATCGTTACAGTCGGGAGGGGAAACCATGCGTTTGATTGGCTGTCTGAATCATTGTCTGTGGAGCTCCAGAGTGAGTTGTTTTACGTTAATAACTCATTATTAAGTGTTACATTTCAGACAGAAAACATATTGATGGATTTTCCCCTGATCTTGTTTATTGTGATTTCGGCAGTTTGTATGATTCCACACAACATAAAGAGGAGTTTTCAATCTTTCACGTTACACACATTTTTCTTCTTTATTCTAATACTCTGACAAAATGAGAATTACATGATGTACCTTGCACCAGACTATGGAGATACAGGTGAATGGGATCCCAATGACAAAAAAGTTTCTTGTATTGCTCCTGTCGATTGATTGAGCTGGCAGCTGCATCATGGTCTGTAATGGTTACAATACAATCCTTTGGAGCAATTGCACCTACTAAGTTGTTTGTTTTTGTCAATGGAGTCTGGCAGCTTCAAAGAGAGCGATGTTACAATGTGTTCTGGTGAGAAAAAAAAAAGGTTCCTATGTGGCTCAACAAAAAAGTTTAAAAAGAACATAATCTAGCTGGAGCAATCAGGTCTGCATGGCTGCGTTTCAGACCTGTTCTAAAGCACACACTACAGATTGGCAGCTTTCTATAGGTACAGCTAGACATAATTTTATATGATCTTTAACTTACGGTAAATATGGAAAGGATTTCAGTTCCTCCTTTCCTCTGCATTTTTTGTTGTCAGAGCGTTTCAACCTGGACGACAGTTTAGTTTGTTGACAGTCGAACACACTCTGCAGAACAGTGAATTTGTGTGCTCTCATCGTATTTACCCAGGCTGTGTTTTCTAACAGTGCTGAGCTAACCACACATGATAAAATACAAACACACACATACATACACACACGCACATTTCAATCCCTCTGAGTAAGTCAGTCGGATCAGACGCCACAACAACAAAACTCAGCGAGATGGAAACAGACATGGAGAGCATTTTAAAGCAGCTCTCTGTCTTCATATCCACCGAGTCCTCTGATAGAGTTATAATCAGAAACACTCCTCCGTCTGCAGCTGTCTGCTCCAGTTCTCCAGTCAAACAGAGTCTGCATCACGTATTTGCAGCCTCTATTAGTGCTACAGAAACAATTCATTGAAAATACTCTTAAGTGTAGAGGCAGCTCCACTTCTGTGATATCCGACTGGAGGACCAAAGTCTCGGTACATGGTACAAGACCGAACTACAAGTCCATCTGCGCCCCACTAAAACACACACTTAACCAACCAATACAACGTTAAATATCCCTCAGCTGGGTACAGTCCATGGCAGAACAGATTCTTGTGTCGGTTTAAAGTAGAGGCTTACAGTTCTAGAGAGTGAATTGACTCTTGTGTTAGTGTTTGTTAAGTTTGTCCTCTCGGTCCCTCCTCTTCTCTGATAGACACGACCGTCATTTGTCAACAGAGCGGTCACTCATGGTATGTTGTGTTTTTTGTTTTTTTTTGCATACAGCCTATGATTTCATGTGTCTTAATATTTTAATTCTTCATAAACACATATTTCAAGAGATCACAGTAACTACGACTTTTGACCTCTTACAACCAAATTCTAATGTCCTCAGATATTCCCTCCAGGTGTAGATATTGTGTGAGACCACTGAATATAATACCTCCCATCTCAGTCTTCCTTGAACAGAGTATTAAAAAACTAAACACTGATGTGGGTCTCTCTTTCTCTCTCTCTCTCTCACACACACACACACACACACACACAGAAACACACTTTCTGAGCGTGTCAAGATAGCAGGTGGTGCAGTGGGTGTCCTGATGTTGTTGGCTGGCCTCTGCCTCCTCCTCTGCCCAGGTTCATCACTACACCTCCACCTCCCCGTGGAGTCACTCCGGGTCAGGCGGGTTTAATCACAGCCAGCTGGGTTCACTGGATGAAGCCGAAAACACTCTGAAGCAGCGAGTCCTCGTCTGAGTTTCAGGACAGCTCAGAGTCTGCTCACAGTGACTCTTCTACTCACAAACTCATCCAGCTCCTGTCCTCGTCACATCTTTTATAAGGTACCTACTATTATTGTGATAAGTGGAAGTGAACAAAACAATTTCCCTTTTCACTTTGAGGGTAAACAGTACAAGGAAGCAGACACAAGTTTTATAAAGCTAGACTAGGAGCATTACAATGATAATGAAGGTATTGTCATTACAGCCGAATTTGGGTTTCCCGAGGTAAGGTTGGTGTTCAAATACCTCAAAAGGATTGGCATGTAGAGGTGATCAGATTGTGTAGAGGTCTTAACAGAGCCAAAGTGAGATGAAGTAATTTATCACATAGGTTGATTCCTTTTCTGGACTTTGTTCTGGCTCTTGGAAGAACCTTTAAAATCTTGGGCCTCTGGTCAACATTACATTGTGTGAAGCAGAAAGAGTCACCAAGAAATTGTCACGAAAGTCAAGGAATTGACTTTGCTAAGTTGATGAACTATTTGCTCTTTAAATTAGCAACACAATATCCCTCTACACGTTGCCTCAGCAAGATAAAACTCTGCCATCGTTAATGGCAGAGTCCTCAAACTTTAAAACTCTGAAAACATGTTTTTAATTCAGTCTGTTATTAATTTGACAATTACTTCTAGTGATAAGCAAATTGTTAATATAGACCATCTTATTCTGCAATTATTTGTTTTTACAGAAGATGTTCTTCTCTAAAAGACAGTTCGTCCACACTACGATTGGACAGTGCCATCCACAGTTCAGGCGTTGATGGGTTACTGCAGTGTTTTAAATCACAGTCCAATTTTTTCAAAACATATTTAGGAGTCTATATGACAAATAGACATGTACAAGAAACTACATACAATAAAATGCTTTTTTAGGCAAATTACCAAAAATAAGTGTCACTGTATCTGCATGCATTACAGAAACAATCTTTACATAGATGCATTTTTTGTTGGAGGATGATCTTTTAAACCACATACAGCAACACTGTTTGTGTATGTGGGTTAAGAGCTTGGGGCTGTTACATAACGCATCATTGCCAATCACTGCCCCATGCAGTGTGCTGATCAATTCAACACCTCCCTTCAATTATTCAACCCAGCTCCATCGCAGTAGGCTGCGATGATGTCACCAGGTCTCCTGCTGCTGCTCCTTCTACTCTCCGTCACACGTTCATTAACCCGGGCGCTGAACTGGAAAACGGTGGGGACTGGGACGGAAGAGAGGAAAGAGCCCCTACAGGGAAGACAGGCAGGGGGGAAACTCCAGCATCCCAGGGAATTCTGTTTCCGGTCTCCTTCTTCTAAACGCCCCCCTGGTCGTATCCCATGGCCCAATCATAGCCCTCTGAATAATTCAGCATGTTCATCAGCTGTAATCTGATTATTCACCGCCTTCTGAAATATGAATAATGAATGGAAAGAGCAGAGGCCATTTCCATATTCCACCTCTGTCTCTGTCTGAGTTTACCATCAGATGAGGACAGATGGACAAACAGACACACGGAAAGAATTCATGAGAAAGAGACTTCCTCCTCTTTTTTTTCTCAAAAAGGGATCACAGTCCAAATAGTGTGCGGTTTTGACCGGAGAAATCTTAATGGTACATGGCATTTACCTATAATAGTACCTCTTGACTGGCGATAGATCTGCAGTGCATTTCAAACAGTTACAGTTGAGACATTGATGTCATTTCTAACCTAAACTTGAAAGTTAAATTGTACTTTGACATCATGTCCCAGAAAAAAAAAAACAGCCTTCTGTTATATTACAATAAACAAGATACTTTTTATATTTTTAAGGGATATTTAAGAGAGGAAATCTCCCTATATGGCACAACATGTGTTAATGGGTTGAAGGACAACATTGATATGTTTATGTTCGAACAAATTCAGTCTCACAGGGGATTTAGTTTTAAAACATTTCCATCCAGGAAAACCATACATCTACTACCCTCCTTGCATATGGTTACGGTGAAAGGGTCTTTTGACAAATGACTTGCAGCCAATAACACCTTTGACCTATTGTTAGATTGTATGAAAACATTGGTCAGAGGCACCAAGTGATGACCAAGATGGCGCAGGCTCAGTTGCGACAGCACAGACTGTATTATTTGGGAAAAGCCTCATCCCTGATGTTATAGCAGCTGAACAGCTCTGCTGAACAGGCCAGAGTGGGAACTCTTAATTATTGTTGAACTGTGTTTGACTTTTACTGTGTGTTTTGTGTATGTGCTGTTCTTTGGTGGGAAATGTCTAGAATTGTGTGTTTTGTTTTTTACTTAGCTTTTAATTGTTAACGTGTTTTTTATGATTGATTGTGCAACACGTTGATCAAGTGTTGTTGTTTTGCTGTACTATAGATAATATGTTGGATTTGATTGGACGTTTTCCAGCACATTTGCCAATCTATTGAAAACATTGATGGAAGGACACTAAAGCTTGGGTCTGGTTATACAGTCTTGTGGTTGTATTTTTCAAAAAATGACATTACACATTTTTTGTTGAAACATTCAGAGCAAGTTTTACCACATTTCTTTTTTTGACAGAACCATCAATTCCATCATAATAGGAGCATAGCAATGTTTCTAGTCCAACCTCTCTTACCTATAACTACCTAACCAACAACATTTTCCAAAAGTAAAGTTTAGTCTTATTGTGAAAAGCTGAAGGGGTGTACTGTAAGCCTCCCAGACTTTCTGTGTGATGATACCACCACAGTGGGTCCTGGTAATTTCAAAGCCTCCCATACTACGTTTGAAAATCCTAGATTCCAGAGCAATTTTCTGATTGGTGTAAAAGTAGCTTTAAGCTCTTCAAGATAAATAGTGTATAATCAAAGACTTTGTATTCGAGGAGGACATTCTTAGAAGTTACAGGAATCAATGGAGATAATAATTTGGGTGAGAAATGATCCTGTTTTCAAGTGCACAGTATCTCTCGACAATGTTTCACACATGCTTTTTATACATCTTCATCTTTCCTTGCATTCTTGTGCACATCATTTTCCATCCATCTTGAGCCTTTGTATCTCTCTTATTTATTTATTTATTCCCCTGCACTGTCTTTCACTCGTTTTCTCTACCTCCTTATGAATTCTTTGTAGGTATCCGACCTCTCTCTGCCTCGTTAACATTCAGAGCAGCGTCTGAATAATTCTCATTGAAATAATTGATTTTCTTTTTTTTTTTGTTCACTGGAATGCGTGGTAAATAATGGATGGCTTCATCAACAGAGGCTCCCAGACCTTAGAGGCTGAGTGACGCCTGTTACTAATAAAACACAAATACACGTGCATGGACGCACATAAACATACACACACATACCTGGTCGTCATTGCAGGATGGGACCATGCTGAGGGGGTAAAAAGTAAATTACAATAATGCAATGCCAGCTTGCAGAACAGTGAGCACAAAAAAATGCTGAAGTGGATTTAAACAGGCACTGCCAGCTACAAAAACGCTGTCACAGGCCCTAAAGGTGCAGATAGCTTTTCTCCAAATTCTGGCACAGAACGAGAGCAAAACTTTTTTTTTGAGTGTTTGTGCCTGAATATCATTAGCGCTCAATGCTTTGTGAATAAGCCATTGAAACGGTACAGATAATGTGAGCAGATGCTGTGCAATTTTTACAGCAGTAACCGTCAGCAGTCCGTTCTGACTCTATTAGACTTTTAGTGTTTTCAATGCCGTTTCAAAGCAGCTGCTTTAAAGTCAAGTCTACAGAAGGATCCAAATCAAAAGTGGCTGTGTGAGACATACAGACAGCATATTACCCAACCCTAATATTAACCAGAAAGTGAAAATGTGTCAGTATACAGGTGCTTTTTATGCTCCTCTAAATCCTCAAATTTCCCTTTCATTCCCCTATGACTGCATGCAGTTGCTGTAATCCTGCTTCAAGCTTTAGTACACAGTTTATTTCTGTTGAGGTTTACTTCCTTTTTACTTTCCTCAAACCCTTTGAACAACTTTTGAAAAGCAAATCCAATCCCTCAGAACGACCTGCCTCCATCACTCAGCTAAAACACGTCTGCATTCAGCTGAAAGATTTGACTGAAAAGCTGCTGCCATGCTTCAAAGAGCTGTAAAACGTTTAATGGGACTCATTCTCGACGTGCTTTCAGCTTACATAACAACTAGATTTTTCTCTCGTTTCTGTTGGAAGTCTATTCAAAGGAAAATGTCAGAAGGAAAAGCCATGACCTCTCAGTGACAGGCAATGTGAGGTCTGGCGAAAGAGTCCTGCTTAATGATACTTACGTCCCTTATTTACGAAGGCATTTTGCATTAATATAGTCAGTACTATATACAGTACATGTTTCTTTTTCTGGTAGGGCAAAGCCGTCTCAGATCATCATCCCTCCAGATTTGACGTTCCATCTCTCCACTCTGTCAAATTTCAACACATTTAACAAGCGACAATGATTCAAATTCTCATCTTGTTTTTTTCAAAGTCTTTCTCCAAGTCTGGAAGGAGCAGCGGTCGGCAACATAAAGTACCAACACGTCAGCTCTGAATGCCAACAGGTTACATGTCATGACAATATACTGTGGGTGAGCAATTACTGATGAATAAAGTCTCAGCATGTTCGTCCTTCAGGTCAGAGGGGACGGTGTTTTCAGCTGACCTGTGAAAGCTTGAAAAGACTGAAGAAAACCAACTGTATTGTGTTTTTTTTCACCTCTGTTATTGATGTGAATCAGCAGTTAGAGAACAATTAGGCTTTTAGCACAAGTGCATCAGCACATTCAGCTCAAAGAGTCGAGCTAACCGGACCCTGTTGCATGTCCTGACCTGTAAACACTTTACGCCCATCGCTGCAGTGATTCAACCTTTCATTTCTCACATACAGGCTCCACCGCTGAAGCAATAATCCTTAACTTGTTTCCAAATCATTCTTTTTTCAAGCAGCTCAGGGGAAAAAAAATCAAAAAAAATCTCAATTTTAAAAGTGTGAAAGTTAGCTAGCTATTGTTGCATTAAACATATTTTGAGTAAATAAGTTTGCGGTTTTAAATTTGAGTACAGATTTTTCACAGCAAAAGATGCAAACCCTGCCCTCCCCCCAAAAAAATAAAAAAATAAAAAAATAAAAGCTTTATTAATCATTCATTTTGAACAACCAAAATGTTGTCGATCCCATCTTTTAAGATTAAAAGGGAAGACGGCTAGTCTGGAATTTTGCCCATAATGGCTTTAAACAGTATACCATTACACTCTTGTCCCCTTTTTGTCCCCTTATCTTTAGTCTTTTACACAGTAGTCTTAAATTACTTGTTTTTATTGTTTAGTTAATTGTTAATATATAATGTTTAAGAATTAATTATATATTTCAAGAGAAGTAGTCCTGGGAGGAACACTTTTAATTTAAAGATTGGAACATCCAGAAGTGTCTGACCACGTCAAAGAAGGGGTTCAAACAGGTTCAGAAAGTGTCAGCTATTTGATGAGGGCCAGACCCAGAATATTTTAAGAGTGATCAAAAAAATCAATTCTGGAGCCAATGAGAGCAGCCAGGTCTAAGGAGATGACGTGATGTTTAATGTGAAAAAAAAGGACTAAAGATAGCTAATGTCATCAATATTTTTTCAAAAGTAATAATAAGTCTTCAAATGATGTATTTTTGGACTCAGTGATAAAAGCACTCGTGATTGGTTGTGTGGATTTTTTGTTAAAATAGCTCCCATATCTCATTGCATAAAAAAACAGCATGAAACTCACATCAACATTGACACTGGGAATCCCAAACTGAGTGATAATTGATACAGATTAAACATTTGCCCAATGCTATGATTTGGTTTTGTCTCCGCTGTGGGCCAGCTGAGCCCTCAGTGCTGATCTGCTGCAAATATGTATGTGTGTGTGTGAGTGTGTGTGTTTCCCTGTCCAAGCTAAAACTGTCTATAAACATCACATACACACACATCACAAGCATTCACATGCAACATCCACTCACCTTATCAGCTTTTTTGAAGCGCACGCACACACACACACCTACACACACACACACACACACACACACACACGGACACACACAGACACACACACACACACACACATGTGCAGCACACACACAGGAAGTGTTGCAGTGTTTCTTTGATGTGTCAGAGTGCGAGCACTTTGCTGCCCGCCTGTTAAAATGGAACGAATAAGAGGATTAGGGAGGCCTGGGAGACACCGTAGGCTATGTATATGCATGTGTGTGTGTGTCTGTGTGTGTGTGTGTGTGTGTGTGTATGCATGTTCAGTCTTGGGGGTCACGCTATGTATTTTGCCTTGATTGCTGATCCACTTCCTATTCATCAGACGAAGAGGATGAGGAGACATAAAACCTAAAGCTGTGTGCGCGTGGGGGGGGGGGGGGGGGGGGTGTCAAGATGTGACACTATGATGGGGGAATAAGAAACACAAATAAAAGGTGGTAGAATCAACAAATGCGGCAACATAACGTTGACTTCCATAAATTCTTCTTCTTTTTCAACTCCTAACCGTCCAGTTTGGGGCTGCGTTCGCCAGCAGTGTGGCGCGTCGATAGCCAGGCAAGTGTGTCATCCTTCAGCGGCATGCAGGAGACTTTCACACGAGAGCAGCGGTGCTCTTCAAAACGAGTCCAAACACACAGAAAAGAGGCTTCAGCAGGCAGATGGCTCTGATTGGAAATCTAGTTTTAGATGAAAATACATCTTACTGTGCAGTGATGCAGTCAGTCTCTATCTCTGTCTCTGTCTCTTCTAATCCCTGAGTGCACACTGTGCTGCTTACAACTGTCAAATTATTAATAAAGTTTAAGTTTCGACTTTTCTTGTCATATGTAAGAAGCAGAGTGTTCCAGTGTGACGAAAAAAAGTCTGAGAACCTCAAATCAAAATAGAAGAACTGTTTCAAAGTAGAAAAAGTAAAACAATCAAAGGAAGAACTCATAGAGAACCCACTCATGCACGGGGAGAACATGTAAACTCGACACAGACAGGGAATCGAACCAGTAACCTTCATAAACTTAATCATACAAAAAAAGTTGTTTCGATATTCACGTCCTGTCCTTTATTTCTCAAAAGTTAAATATGTCTTTAATGAAGTGATTGAGAACTTTTAGGGCTTTTTGATTTGTTTGTATTTCATTTCTAGAAATGATTTGATTTTGTTTAATATTATCAATATTCAAAAAAAAAATATTACATGTTTTACAACAATCTATGTATTTTACAAAACATTTGTCTTTGTTTGTCCCATTTTGAATGTTTTGTTTCTGTACTTGGAAGCAGGATTCTTTGTGATCGAGATAACTTAGGGATTTACGCTGAGTTTCCAGGACTAAGGAGATGGTTCATTTAAAACATGGGTCGATCACCATCAGGTTAGGGTTAGGTTATCCTGAAAAACACGGCCTGCTCGCCAGTTGGATCTGTTAAGCATAAGAGATGAACCTGTTTGAAACATCAATCAAACTCTTGAGGCACTAATAATTAACTTCTTTTTCTACTGCTAGCTTTTGTTTTCTGAGCAGCTATGTTAGTTTCAATCTGGAATTTGAACTGATATATTTTTCTAATATCACAAGTTTGCTCTGAGTTTGTTCAGTATGACGGTGTGCTGATGAAAGAGTTGTTCATAATACTTATTGATCAAATGCTGCACTCGTCACTCATTTTATGTGAACATGCTCATAAATACCCTGGGCAAGTTAAAATTAAATTACCCAAGATAACTGGCCCTGATGATATGAGCTCAATCATGCTTTTGCCTTCTGACATATTTGGTTTAAAAAAAAAAAGACGCACATATATTATCAAACACAAACTGGAAAAAAAATAAATAAATCCAATGGTAAAACTTGTGCCATTTGCCTCACCTTGCTTTTGCTACATGAGAAAAGTGTATTGTTGAACATGTATATATGTAATATGCTGAATGATGAATGATTTTGGACATGTGCTGAAGTGCCCCACTAATGGAAATCATCTAAAATTGATATGAAAATCTCGGCCTGCTGTTGGTCCTGCAGGAAAGGTCAGAAGGTCATCAACATTCAATCGTTCCCTCTGAGGACCATGAATATTCACCCAAAGATTCACGGCTCACTGTTTCAAGAACATTCAGCCGGTCTGCAGTGTGGGGCGACAATTCAGAACACAGCGACTGCAGTGGGTCGAGCCGTGTTGTAGGAATACAGAGCAGAGCGAAGCGTGGCGTTCATTAGGCCGACGCTAGCTCTGTCAGTTTGCTACAGGGCATGTTTAGCCTCACCAAAGTGATCCTGCTTTGTCTGTCGCTGATGTTAAGCTTCTGTTAAGCTTTTGTTATTACAGCTGGGGGGATTTTAATTAAATTGAGGACTCTTCACACTATTGTTATGCAAAAACAAAGTATTTAAATGAAATAACGGAAAGCATTTTCTATTTACTGTCCATCTCATCTCCACTGTAGATTACAGGAGTGCAGGTGAAGCTGCAAAAACTGACACACTGCCAGTGGCATACTGATCAGTGTGTGTGTGTGTGTGTGTGTGTGTGTGTGTGTGTACGTGTAGATGTGTGTGTTGATTATTGTCTGTGGGCCACTCTGGAGACAATTAAAGCCCCAGAGGAGAGCTCTGTGTGCTCTGCATGTATAGCTTTTCATTTCTGTCATCTATCTGCTGCTGTTTTTAGCATTAATAACTAGTCTGAAGGCCTCAGACAATCATGAACACACCCACGCAAACACACACACACTGTGTAAGGAGGGTAAAATCAGTAAAGCATTACATTGCTGTCTAACACAATGAGCCAAATATAAGTTTGGTTCATACAGTGTGTCAATGAAGTACCAGTTCCTGCACCTCCTTCCTGATGTTTAAGCTACACCACACAATCTGGTGTAGTAACCACCCGGGGGGCTTCTGCAGAATGAAGCGCTGGGTCCAGCATTCACATCTGTGTAGGATAAGAGAATCTACAGACACAGAGCTCAGCTATGTATGTTGGGTGAGGTTGAACTTCCACATGAGGAAGTTTCTATTGCTCCCCTCTCCTGCTGCTCTCTTCTCGGGTTCAGACTGACGGAATGATGAATTGTTTGCCGCAACTAATGCATAGCTAAGGCATAGATTCAATACAGAAGTATACCATAGGCTGAACAGGTGGAGAGAGTGTAATAAATAGCAGCTTGACAATACACAAGTGAGACCAAAACTTGAGCTCAAAGAATGTTCTCTATTTGACTTTATGAATATGCCTATTTTTGTCTGGATATGGATACCATATGGCCACTATCAACAGATATATTAGCTACTATCACATCAAATTAACCACACACTTGTGTGAATATCAGCCAATCAAATCTATGCTGTAAAAAAAACCCCCAAAAAAACGACCTCATTTCTTTTTTCCTGGTTGAAATAAAAAAAAACCTTTACAGTTATCGCTAACTGACACTTTGCTTGATCATGATTAACATGTGTTTCATATTTCACACAGCTTCTGGTGAAAAGAACGTGGGTGTTGGTAGAATGGGTGCTGTTGTGTGCGTGCATGTGCCTTTGTGTGTGTGTGTGTGTTGGGAAGCCCAGAGATCAATGCAGCGTTTGATCTGCATGTATCCGAGTGAAGTAAGCTTCCAGAGGGCTTCCAGAGCTACCAGCCCAGGGGGAGGCTCGGTGTTACGGGCAACATCTCACTCCCCTGCACCAATGAACCCCCCCCCCACCCCCCCCCCCAAACCTCCCGACACACACCGTTGCCCGTTACACCAAGCCTCCCCCTACACCTTCCCAACGAACTGACACATACACACACGCAGCGTTTCATCTACTCTGCTGTTTCATCTCATCCACATGCTCACACACTCGAGCTGCAGTAGCATCACGTCCATCATGTTCCTGCAGGAACAAAGACTCTGCAGTGAATAACATCTGAAGCAGATTTTTACAGACATTCCTTCACTCTGATTTCAGTGCTGATTTTAATTACATCTCAGTTTTTAAAGCTTTGAGTACATTCATTTCACTAGATCACTCAAAACTTGGTCTGACGGTGGAGCTATACAGAAAAATTGTGGACTCCTTCAAAAAGGAACTTTTTATTTTTACAAGAGCCTTTTCTTTAAAAAAAACCTCCACTGCTTTTAGATCTTGTTTTATGCTCAGGTTCTTAACTCTGCCTGATTTTAGTAAGGTGCATTACAAATAAAATGCATTATTATAATAAAATTGTATCAAATTGCAGAATCAGTGAACATGTATTCTTCACACATATCCTTCATATATCCAAGTTTTATGGTCCTTCACTTTCACCAAAAAACTCTTTTAGACTCTCTGTGTTGGCTTGGACGGAAGTAAAAACTATAATTCAAGTTCTTACTGACAAGTCCAGACATAGTTATTATGCTTTTTAAAAGCTTTTCTTGGATTGAAACTTGTGAGTTTAGCGCCTTAGTCGAACCATTGAATAGTTACACCAACATCTTTCGGCAGCAGTCAACAATTTCATACTGCTGCTTATGTCAGGTTAAATCACTGTCTTTTGACAATAGAGGGGCTTAAATTGAGGATTTTGTTACTGCTGGCCTCTAAATAAGCATTCTTACTTTTCACAAAAACATGCATGGCTGTAAAGTCACTTTTGAGCCTGCTGGATTTATTCATCTAATGAAACATTTCCATACCTTGCAAGTCATTTAAAACCCCAATAATGGGTAATGCTCATTCCCCTCCAATCTCTACAAGCTCTTTAATATAGACACATATTAGAGGCAAAGACGAGACACACAAGTACATTCATTGACAGTATACAGTACATCGTTAGACACACAACCACAAGTGGATCTTCACCCTGCACGTGTCTGAAAACAGCATGAATTCATGTTTGACTGCCAAGTATAGACACAAAATAAAAATAAAAAGATCCAAGAGAAAGCTCTTCATCCACAGAGTAAAAACACACACATCTATACACACTTTGCACACACACCACAACTGCACATGCATAATCACACTATAACTGCACAATAAAGCAATACGAGTTCCAGTTGAGCACACAAATACACAGACTAAAACACACACACACACACACACACACACAAACTGTGACATGCATTTGCTCACACACCAGGCAACATGCACTCCTGCTGGCATCCTGAATATTCAGAGAAACTATCAAGCACACACACACACACACACACACACACACAGTGGACAAAAGCACCCAGACACATGAACGTACACGCACACATGCATGCTTATCTCGCAGTCTCCTGGCGCCGCTCTCAGCTTGTCAACGCAGGGTTGGCGTCCCGCGATACGGACAGGTCCAGATGGCGCTGTCACGGCTGTCACCGAACCGCATCTCCCAGAATACACCTGTGACAGCTGAAACATGTGCGCCCAGTCGCAGCGGCGCCGCTACAGAGACTAATTATCACCAACAGTCCAGCCGCTGCGTACACAGGGCCCGTGCCTCGCCGTCACCTTACAAGGTTGCAGAGACCAGGCGACAAATCAATGGTGTCATTAGCGTATGTCAGCTCACTGATTGGTGGTAGCTATAGGAACACATTGCCGCCTTGCTTTGGCTAAGCTTCTTAGTTGTATCTCAAGGTCGGGCTAACTGTTATCACATGAAAAAGACTGTTTTATACAGCACCCTGTTGAGATCATTTGGTTATAGTCATTGTACAAATTGTCTGTCAGTGCTTTTCTATGAGAGATACAACTTTGAAATATGTTTCATTGAGGAACTTTTATGTGGTAGCTATTGTCACCAGTTACTTTGTGTCGTTTTATGGTGTAAAAAGAAAAACAGCAGACCCTTGAGCAAGCGTTTTACACTGTAAGTGAAAATAATATGTCTTTACTTACAGTATTTTATCAATTTGTAAGGAATTGTAGAAGTACTAAAAAATCTATCAATTTGAAGTACCTGTCAACAATGATACCAATCGATGTTACTTACAACATACGGACAACCATGTTTGGAGTTCATAATAAAGCCTGCAGTTATGAAACAGCGTGCACTGGCTTCATCATACTCTTTTAGGGTCTGTTGTCCATCCACTGAAGTTGTCGTTTTTGTCACTGACGGGCTATGATTGTTTTTTTTAAGTGTCTGAAAAAATTACAATGAATATCCCCTCACATAAATAAGCATAATAAAGATGTTTCTTTAAACTAGAAGAGGTAACATCACTCTCTTTAAAGCTACCAGACTTTAGTGTTAGAAAACATTATTATTGTGGTAGGAAAAAGTATGTAAGTAAATAAAGGAAAGGAAAACTTTTATGTTACTGTCTTTTTGTTGTTTACAAAGAGCTGCTTTGATTTGTTATTTTCCAAGGTTTTCTGATTTGTCACCATACTAAATAAAACTCCTGAGTCAAGGGAGGCTGCCTTGTTGGACGCTGTAGTGCTGACAGAGGTTCTGGTTTTGTTGTGACTTTGATGATAAATTTGGCCTGAAATCTGCTTTTGATGACAAGAGATCTACAGATTGTGCAGGTTAACTTCATTATTGTGTGAATGAATCTGTGTGTTGCTGCAGAGACATGAAAGACCTGTCCATTAAGAGAGAGTCTAATTGATATTTCTTTCTCCGTCAAGGTCGATAAGGCAGAGTTTCCAACACAGATGGAGCTTTTTTTTCTCGCTACTTGTCTGACTTGATTGTCACGCTGGGCTGGATGTGTTTTCTCTGCGTTTTTACCCGGCCTCTGTCTCCCATTAGCGCGCTGTTTTCTCATTCGCTCTCTGCGGTTTCAGGAAGGCGGGAGAAGCAGTGAGGGGCAGATCCATCTCAACGCCGATGCATATGGTAATTGTTACAATAGATGCAGAGCAGTTGCTTAAGGGCTGATGTTTTGGGAAAGTGTTATTAAACTAATCACTCATTTGCATACTTTGTCTTCGGCGTTTAGCTCCAGATTTTGTCTCTCTCCGGAGTCACATTAAAAGTCGTTGAAGAGGGGGAAGCGTTGAGGAGCTCCGGCTGGCTGAGTGGCGTCTGCTCCCAGGCCTCCGCTCGCTTCAGTCAGCTGCTCACAATCACACAACCAACTGCGGTGGAAATTGTTTGCTTCATTTTTATTCTTTTTCATTAAAGCTATGAATCACATTTCACATGTAAACAGTTTTGCACTGGTGCCTTCAGCTTTAAAAACAAATGACTGGCAGACAGGTAAAGTTCAGGGTTAACAAAATAAATTTAGATTCAGGAACATGAATGATACATTTTAGGACCTTATGTACACAATACTTTAAGCTGCCCTGCAGATTTACTAAAACTGATTATGTAAAAAAAAAAGAAAAAAGTTTGGGATGGATCAAGTAGTGTCAACAATGCTAAAGTGACAACATTTCAATAAAGATAATAGAATGTGTTTTTTACAGAAAGGATTAAGCCATCAGACCCAAGTGAACAAAAAAACAAAATAAAAAAATAAAAACTTTACCCTGCCTGATTGTTGAGTGTCTGATCATACATGCTACATGCTAAGGTTAGATGTCGACATGTTTGCCTATGAAACTGTTATTAACACAAAATAACACCAACTAATACCATCTCAAAACAATGAAAAAAGGACCAAAACATATTTTTCTTCAACTTAAAGATCTATCAGGGATGTTCTGCCCTTGCTGTCTCAATTAGTTTGCTGTCTTTGACTTCCTGTTTTATGAGCCAATGGGCAGAGCTGGAGAGGTAAAACATTTTCTATTGAAAAGTGAGACATATTGAGTTTCTCTACAGGTGGTCATCTCCATAGGTGCATCCAATCACTAATTAAGGCTCATCACATGTTGTTGAAGAGGCTGCTGCATAAGTGGGCATGTGGTCTGTAGGCTATATACTCTAAAAGTACATATGAACACTTTATCACACACGTGTTAGTGCCATCATTGTTTTCATCATTACACAATGCCTGAATATTTTAATATTCTACTGTGTTTCATTCAAGAGCCTTTCTAATACACCATGTGTGTGTTCAGTTTTTACAAGACACCTTCTTTTTTAAGACAACATTCAAGACAACAAGACGACTGACTATGAATCAGTCGTTGGCTCAATAGTTTCACATAACTTTCTTTTTTTTTTTTTTTACAGTGTAAAAGTGAGTCCACTTTTGATGAACAGACGTTGCTTTTCATTAATTATCCCCCAGTGTCACACAGTAAAACAGAGCATTGTGATCCTGCCAACAGTCCCACCTGTGCTTTGCTGTAATGTGAAGTTCAGACAGACACCTCCTGATGATTTGTTACACACATAATTACGTCACGCTCACACATCCTGGGGCTCAGTGCAGTTGTGTTGTAATCTACTGAGCAGTTGACTGCCTGTAAAGCTGAGTTATTATTTGTTTGCCACGTATAAAGTGCACATTGATCATGTGCAGAGTGAGAGTGCAGCCGGTTCACAAACTGACAGAAGCGCTCACCTCAGCAGAACGGGGACGACATGTTCCGGTGGCTGCGCGAGCTCATCACGTCCTTCTTCTTCTGTTTTGGCGACAAACTCCCCCGTCATTAACCTCTCTCTGCATTAATAGCAGCATAATTAGTCCCTCATCCTCAATCCATAATGTTGAGTCAAGAAAGCAACGCTAATTTGGATTTAATTAGGCTTTTTGCAACTCCATTACAGCCTTCTGATATGCCAGGGAGCTAACAACCAGCCTTCAGTTGAGATGTGAAGCTCGGTCAAAAGGTGTCCTGTTACAAAGTGGATCTAAAGTACAAAATGACTTACAACTATAGACTGAGCACAAACTACTGTTAGAGCAGAAGCTCTCCATCAGTGAGAGGCCATGAGCAACTTTAGAGTTGATCAGGCTTAAAAATTGATGAGTTTGTGAATTTAGAAATAAATTATCTCAACAAGAAAGGCGCTCAGTGATGCAAGATTACGAAAGCTAACTTCTGCTTCCCAGGTGTCCATTAGGTGTGTTATATGTATATAGCTCTATGTATTCACTTTAATTCCAATACATATCACCTAGGGGTCATGTCCTGAAGATGATCGTAGCTGTCATTGGGCGAGAGGCGGAGTACACCTTGGACTGTTTGCTAACAATCCTTCAAACCTACGGGCATTTTTAGAGTCACCAATTAATTAACTAGGCTACTGTTAACTATTAACTAACTACTTCTAACTACTATTATTAATGAACTACTTTAGGTCCTCATTTTGGAAATGCATATCTTTCTGAAAGGACAAACTTGCTTGGGAATAATTGATCATTTCACTCTGAACAACTACAAACATATCCCCTGTTTGTGTGTGTGTGTATAGGTGTGTGAAGGTGTGTGTGTGTGTGTGTGTGTGTGTGTGTGTGCCCAGCAGTGTGTTTGCAGCACTTGTAGATCTCTGTTAGATCCTGATGTTCTGTTAGTGTGTGTCTCTGTAAAGTGTCTCTTAATGATGAGCTGTGGTGATGGGGTCGAGCGCTCATCTAAATCAATACAGCCTGGGACCTTCCTGTGCTAATGATTAAAGGCGATCGCCCGACACATCAAGAAAAACACACAGCAGCACAATAAACCGACAGCATATCGAGCGCTAAATCAAAGCGCTTTGACACGGCGGAACGAACAGCAGATCCGCTCCGGTTAGCATTATACGTCGCTGTATCTTTCGTGGTAAATAAATGTGATTGAATGTGTTTTCTCCCTTTCAGAGGCCATTAGCAGTCCGATAGTGATCAGTGGGGTTTACATAACGCCAGCTAAAAGAGTGGTTGGCTGGTGCTGCTTATCTAATGGCCCACAGGAAGAAGAAGCCATTAGCGAATTAGCAAGTCCATCCTCGTCAGGGCCATTATCCTGAGCCTGTATGTCTCTGCTCAAAAAGTTAGGGAGAAGCATGAAATGAGAAAAGCTATGAATTCTGTGACGTACCTCTTTTAATGCGTCAGTGCTATCACATAGGCCAGAGAGGGCGCAGTCAGCTCTGGCGTGCATTTTGTTAGCGAAACATGGGGCACAAGCAATCTCTTACAACTGCCAGTAAAGCTCAGAGGTGAAGAAACACCATCAACAGCGCTCTCCTTCCTCTTTTAGACTCCTGATCAGATAATGAGGGACAGTAAATCCAGAGAGAGCAAAAGAACACAAGGTCATCCCCTTTAACCTGACCTGCTTGCCAGAACTCTTTGGCCTGTCAACATGTGAGTGGGCTGAATGACATCATTCTGAACTTTGAGTCCACTTCCTGTGCTGCCCACTGGCTCTTCCTGTCATCATTATGTTTCAGACCACAATAAACCACAGCAACCAAGAGTCAGGATGCTTCCACTCAATGTCACTCTGTTATTTCTCTCTTTTATTATTTTTCTTGACGTCACTGTCAGGGCCACACCGAGGCTTCTCCGGGCTTGAAGCTGGATTAACTTTAACGTCCCCTTGTATTAAAAAACTTGTCAATCAATTCAGGAGCTGGCAGTAATCATGTGTTTGAAATTTGAAAATCAACTCCCAGAGGGATTAAACAGCTGAAGATGTGTTTATTTTTCCTTTTGTTGAGAGTTTTTATTGATTTATTTCTCATCTTTTTGTGTCATTGCACACATGCCACTGAGTCACACTGAACACAGGCTTTGAAGGCGACAGTTATTGGCATATGGTAAGGGATGGTTTAATTTAATTTGTGTGGTATCTTACAGGTCCCCTGATTGCCACTGTTTGGGAGTTAATTGGTGTCACTCTGTCCTCTGAGGGGAACAGAAGGCAGAGTGACGCTGGCGCGCACACACCACCAGATCCTTTTGTTTTTATGAGCAGAGGAATGCATTGTTTCTTCATCCATCAAACATGTCAGATCAGCCAAATTTAATCCAAAACACTCCTTTCTTTTCTTTCATCCGCTGCTCCAACAACCTGTTTGCTGACGCTGACACAGGGAAATGTAGTCAACATCCATCAGCCAATAACACACTGCCCAGAACACTCTTTGCTGCTTTTTTCTCCCTCTCTTCTTCTCTTGACTCAACTCCAGTTTGCCTCATTTGCGCATATATTTGAAACTGAATCCTGCTGGTTCACATTCAAACTGGCAGAGCGGAGCGTGCACGAATGTCAGTAATCAGAAGCAAAAGATGGCACGACTCGTTTATCACTGCACGGCTCTTCTTTGAAACAAGGTGGTCGTCCAGGTCTGAACTCATCGCCAGCCCATTAGTGAAAGAGGACAATCAGCAGATCCAACACTCCACTAATGACAAGCTGAGAGCTTTCCAGAGAACAAGAAACCTGATCTGAGTGTCTGCTAACAAATCAACAAATCAACAAACATGATTCGAATAAGAAACAAAACATTAGGCCACTTTTATTTACAAAAGGCAAAATCTTTTGCAGAGATTATTTCACAACTCAAATAGAACATTGCTGTTGAATTTTATTTCATATAATGATGATTTCAACTCTAGATAAACATATTCTGCTGAAAAATACAAGATGAAATGAACACTGAACACTGATGCTTGATACAAATTGAAAAGCTATAATTTGGACTTCTCATTTAAAAGAAATATGAGCCAACACTTGTTTTTTTCCTCTGAAGAATTTGTCCTGGGGCTCAGGCCTAAGGAAACTAAAACCCAAGTTAAATGAGCTTTCCTCCATTAGCTGTGTATCCCAATAGATTAAACAGAGACTGACTTGAACCAGGATTCAACACATCAGGGTCAAAGATGAGCAATGGATGTAAGTTGACGTTTTAAAAGAATATTGTTGAAAGAAACAATCACACAGGAAATCTCTCTCCTTCTGCGCTGGCAAAGAAGGACACACTGCACGCGTACCTCAGCATCCACATGCAGGCTCAGACTGCTGGGTTCAAGATACTTATAATGCTTCATGTAAAATTAATCAGCAAGGACTGATGAGGTTGGCACCCAGACGCTTCACACAAACAATTGGTATGCTGCTGCAATAAACATTTCAAACAATTCCACCATAAGTTATCTGACTGAAATGTGTTTTTTGAAATAATTTGAGTTCCATCTCAAAGGTTCTTGATCTCCTCCTTGCTTTTGATTTCCATCAAAGGTTAAGCAGCTGGAATCTGTAGAGCTGCTGCAGTTCTCATCGTCAAACGGCCTGTCAGTGCCGATCAACTGGAGCAGCTGAGATTCAAACTGCTGCAGACAGACTGTTAGCAGGACAGACGGAGGGACGGGCTGGTAGGGAGGCCTCAGCGCTGGCAGCTGCATCGACAAGCAGGATGGTGTTCTGGTAAGACAGGGGACTCTGAGAGGTTTTAAATCCAAAGTGGCAGCCGTAGATGTTTCTTCCAACAGGAGGTCAGAGGTCAGCAGAGTCTGCAGGTCTTCTTCTCCTTGGGGTTTTTCCTGGAGCTGAACATCGAGTGTGCACGACAAAAATGACGACAGCACAAATGCAGTGACATGACTCCTCTGCTTGAACCCTCCCTGCATACTTTGTTTCCTTCCTTTCCTGCCTTTAAGCGACCGATCTCATTATCCCCGAGTCCTGGCGGGGTTTAGATAACTTCCTGTCGTGTAGATTCAGTCTCCAGATCATCCAGTGCCTCTCTGTCACTCGCCTACGTCGTTACATGTTTAATGCTGCTACAAGAGTTGTGCATTTACAGTGTTTGGCAGCACGCTGTGACACCCTGTGTTATTACCCAGCTCCTCTTGCTCCTCAGTTTGACTGAAGTAAACATCCCCCACCTCCCCAGGCCTGCCCACACGTCACTATTTGTTTCTCTGTCTGAATTTTTTGACACAGAAACAATTGTTCGTGTTGCTACACTGTAAAAATCTCCATGGTGCCTCAATTAGTCTGGAAATTAGACTGATGTATTTTTCCCTTTTGTCTAAATACAGGTCAACATGTTTCTCACAAAAACTCCAATTAATTAAAAAAAAAAAAAATGTTGAGAATACACCTGAAAAAAATACACTACTAAACACACTAAAAACTGTTCAAAGACATAAACGATGATGTGCAAATGTGCCTTGATGTACTGTCCTGTCATAAGTCCCAAACTTATGCCAAGCCTTTACTATTGATTGGTTCTATCTCGTTCTAGTTGAAATGTAACGACACGGCAGTTGGTTACTCTTGAAGTTCCTATTCAATTACTTTTCAAGGACTTTTGCACAGGGTCTTTTGAATATAATCAAAATGTTGATTGGAATATTTCTTCTGTAGTTACAGGATTTTGGAAAAATCAGAACACTGACAGACTTTTTGTACCCGGTGTCACAAAAGCTCTTCACTTTGGTTATGTACAAAATCCACATTCAGTGTGAATGTGGATTTGTTTCTTGTAATGAGATTTGTATGTGAACTTGTGCAAAAAGTTAAATTGACTTTTGGTCAACGATACAGCACATGCATCTCCAACTGGCTTATTCCTCCTTCTTTGGCCTTTTCAGCACAGATCTTTGTTGTAAATCAGCACATCAGTGTAAAACAGATCTCCTGGCAGGGTCCATGTTTGTTTTTGTACACTCATGTGTTCTTGTAAATCTCAACAAGTCATTTCCCAGACCTGGGAGACAAAGAACCTGAAGACTTCATCAAACTCCTGTCGAGTGGTCGCCGTTTTCTAGCGAAAAATACGAGTTTTTGATCAAAACAGGATGAAGTAGGAGAACAGGATCATTTCAGAGAGGGAACAGATTCATTTCATCATCTTTTTGTCAATAACTGGATAGTGCAGCCGTCGACTTTCCAAAATGATTCACACATCAGCACTTCAGCTGAATTACAACAGTGATAAGGTAATTGCGGTAAAATAATAATAATAATAATAATAATAATCATAATAATAATAATAATAATACTGTGATGGATCCACCATCATAGCAGCTTTTTATATCTCTGCTTTCTTCTTCTTCTTTTTTTGAGTAAGCCAAAAAATGAATTTTACCAAATACTGAACAATCTGTATGACTGCTCCTTTGGAAAATGTTAGACATTGATCTACATCATGAGTTTGTAGAGGCAAAGTGAAAAAAAACAAAAAAAAACAAAACTGTAAGCATGTTTAAAGACATTGACTTTCTGCAGCTGTGATCTTTTTTAATGAGTTCTCATTATAAAAACACAGAACTTATTATGTAAGTAGAGTTTCTCTCTGTGGTTTTCTGATGACCACATTTAGATTCTGGATCGTCCCCCGCCTCTCTTTGAGTCCACTCGCTGCTCTCCACTCTCCTGCAGCAGCAGCAGCAGCAGCAGCAGCGATGATGAAGTGGAGCTGTGATAATTTTGCTGTCAGCATTATAAACAGGGTCCACTGAGCCTGACCCGTGGTTGAACACTGCACCCATGAATTAGCTTGGCTACGTAAACATTTGGGCAATAAATAACTATAATTAAAAAATACTGGTTATTGCATAAATTAGGTAATCAATTAGGCTGCATTTGGTATTCATGCGCTGCCTGCTTGGCCTGCAGTTTGACTTATTAGACTCTTCGAGGCTCCTCCGTGGTTCACTGAGATTTGGAAGTTGGTATTTTTCTTGTGTAGGAGTTTGTGTTTGTGTGTAATATGTATGTTTAATGGTGCCTTTGCTTCCTGTTTTTGCATCAACACTGTGGAGGCTGCCGAAATTCTCCATTATAAGCAAATGTTATCTACGCTTAACTCGATATTTTCTAAAAAACGAGGGATGCTATTAAGTTGACAAAACTCAGTTTTAGAGGCTTCAATTAACATCCTTAGAAAGAACTTTTTTTTTTTTTTTTTTGATTTTGCCAAAAAGAAGGATGTGGGTGACATGGTGGTTACGATTTATTGACCTTATAAGTCCATCATTTTGTGTAGCTTAAACTTTTGGAGTTTATAACTTTTCAATTACTTCTTAAGTTTTGTGTTATACTGGACACAATTGTTAACTGTTCTCTCATTTTGTATTGTTGGTTTTGTCTGTTACACTGTGTTAGATACTGAATAAATATATTGAGCGAAGGTGAGTTGAGTGAAGGTGAGTTGAAATGGGGGGGAGGCTGTCGCTCAGTTAGTAGAGTTGGTCGTCTCCCAATGGGAAGGTTGGATGTTTCGCTCTCTAGCTCCTGCAACCACCAGTCCTTGGACAAAACTTACTGTTACCCCAAGTTGCTCCTGTTGCTCTGTCAGTGGTGTATGAAGGTGTATGATTGGGATTAGTTACTTGTGATGGCCACTTTGCAAACCTCTGCCATCAATGTGAAAATGGGAATGTGTGGTATGCAGTGTAAAAGCGCTTTGAGCAGTCAGAAGACTAGAAAAACTAAACAAACATCACTGACCTTTTCTTTTACCAAAATCATTTATAGATAATAAACTATCAACACTTTGTGCATTAACAATTTACCAATAAGTGTGGGTGTGGTGATTGGTCCTCTTGACACTCTCTGAACATTATAGGACAATAACAGTTTTTTTCTTTTATTTTGTTGTCATGTGTTGCTTACGTTTTAAGATCTGTTATCTGAATCTGAAATGATTCACGTATCTTTGCCCACATTTTTTGAGGACATTTCCCTGGAGCTCAGCCCCAAAGACTATCTCATTCTGTAAAGTTTTTGAACCCCATGAGCTCCGAGTGTTTGAACAGAACTTGGCTGCTTGGCATGAACCTGTTAAGATAAAACAAGACTCAAGTGTTCTTTGTTCTTATGAAGAATCCATTATGAGGGCTGAATTAGTTAAAATGAATTCTTTATTTTTGCAGTGTTTGCTTTTAAATTCCCTAAAATGCACTGCTAACAGGTTTCCGCTGAGGGTTTTCTCCCACACTCGTTTCCCATGATGCACCTCACTTAGACAACATAAATAGTTGATGGGCAAAAGAACAACAATTGTTACTTAAGTCTTCATATAATATTTAAAGGACAAGCGCAGCAGGTCGGCAGCGGCGGCCTTGTAACTGAAAGCACGGAGGAGTTCCGTGCAATTAACTGCCGGGGGGGAAGTGAATTAGACAAAAGAAATGTGTTGTTTTTTTTTTTTTGAAAGAAGAAAAATAAATATATTAATGTGATTGTTCAAACTGCTCCCTTTCCCCCCCAAATGTAATTGGTGCTTCTGAAAACTCTGCAGAAATAAAAGAGGAGTCGACGAGTGTGTTTGGAGCTGACAGATTGCCTCATATCCATGCAGCGACTCAGCCCACATTAAGAATGGCCTCGGCGTCTTCTTCCTCCCTTGGAAGGCTGCTGGAGCCTTGGCAGCAGCTGCTTTTGTTTATTCTGCACCTAACATGTCCTCCCCCAAAAGTTTACCCTTGATCAACAAGCATATTAGGTTATGCTAATATTAGTCGTCATTAGAAATCGGCTCACGGCGCTGGTTGCTTCTCCGTTCACTGACTCATTTGTTTTGATTACTCTCTGTTCCTCCCAGCGCGTTAGCGAGCGGCAGCGGCTCCGCTGGGCAACGTGGGCGCGCTAACACAGGTCAAAGGTTAAATTCTGCACATCTATATTATTCCTGTTAGCTTTCAGCTAATGTGCAACTCCCACCTCCAGCTCTTAAACATTACAGAGGTGCACTAATGGACAGCTGGAGGGCCTTAATGTACTGAAGAGCGACAGGCAACCTGCAGCTACTGCTTCCATATCTCTGCACATACATCATAGCATTTTTTGGAGTTATTAGAATCCAACAAAGAATATTTTTTTCCCAGAGCAAGAATTTAAACATTATGTTTCAAGGTGCAGAACATAATAAACGATTCAATAGTTTAAGATTTAGAACAAAACAATCAGTAAAACATGTTCTTCGTTTTTGCAAATAACCCAGGATTTCCCAAAACAATCAAAGTTTAAAACACCATTCATAGTTTTATGTGGTTAAACTTTTTCAGCTTTCCTCTGTAAATAGTCAGGGTTGTAGCAAAATGCATGAATCCTGTCCCAGTTTGCTGTCGAAGAACTGGACCAGTCTGCACAGAGCCGTGGCCTCATCCTCATCCAACACCTTTGGAAGAAGTCAAACACCGACTGCCCGCCAGAATGATCTCCAGACATCAGTGTTGGATGGATTTAGTTTCTGTGATCCCGATCAAATGCCTGCAGCCAGGAACAACACTGTGTGTCAAAACAGAATAGAACAATGTGAGGCCATCACGTGTCACTCTGCTGCATGGTACCAGTTTGAATGTTTTTCTTTTTTCTTTATCTGTTTCAAAATTGGTGTTACTGATTGACTTTGCCCTTTGTGAAATACTTTACAAAGGCCCTTACTCACTGAGGAGGTGCAGAAGTCTTCAAAAGGTGTGTATTAATAATTACTATTATTTCAGCTTTATACTACTTTATTTATTAAATGTAGTGGGTGCATTTACATTTAAGTATCAATAACATGAAGAAGTGAAGGAATTTGATGATGGAGCTCTGACGGCTCTGTTTTGAAGTAAGTGTCTCCCTGTAGACCTCTTCTTTCCTCTCTTTCTCTCTCTCTGTATGATTTTCACGCAGTAAATCCTGAATATCACAGGCGAGCGGACATGGCAAAGACAGCAGACATCATCGATGTTCTGCTCCTCCTGCTAAGAACTCAATCCATCATACATTGTATTTCTCTCTCTGTTATTTTTTTTTTTTTTACTGCTTCACAAACTGAGGCCTGCTGTCCGACCTTGTTCTGAGCTGGGAGGGATCAGCAGGATTTAGAAGAACTGTTATCAGCTTTTGTTTCTATGAGTATCTGTCATAGAAAATGATGAGTGAAGTGTGTATGTGTGTGTGTGTGTAGGTGTGTGTGTGTGTGTGTGTATGTGTTTGTGATCATGCACAAACTCAAACACTCGGCCACCCGCAGTACAGAAGCAGTGTGACAACGTGGGTTTAAATAAATGATTTGAAATAATGATGTTACCTTTAGTGCAAGAAACTGTCCCTTTCTCTGTTGACATTTGGGTTATTCAATGCAGTGAAAATATTTTCTTCCATTTCTGTTGCAAATCTACCATTTGATTTTGTACAATTAGGATCACTTTAATAATAATTCCCGCACAGCATCCTGATTTACTCTGAATTGATTCTAAATTTGAGGGCTTTCCTGAATCAAGTGGATGTATTATTGCAATGCTGACCCCCATAAATTAGCTATGGTAAACTAAATTATGGATTTCTTGACTTTACAACACAAACATTTGCATACATTTGAAAAAAAAAATACAATAATAAGCATACTTTAAAGAGTCTTGCAATTTTAAGGGTGTCAGAAAAAGTGCAAAAGTGAATGCAACAGAGGGCTCTTCGGCTGCACCTCCTTAAAGTATATCCAGACTCTTATTGATGTCGAGGAAATGACTTGACTGACAGTAACACTCCTTAGACTCAGATGGCTTACGTTGATGAACATTTATACAGGAGACATGATTCAACATCACACTTGTGGTTCAGTGTCATGCTCAAACATAACTGCCAGACACTTCCAATGGCTTTTTGTTGAGTGTACCTCTAATATATATACTTTATTTTTATCATTGCCATGGAAACAATGGATGGTATGGCAAAGACCAATGCATAAGGAAGTGGGAACTGCTACTTAAAGCTGCTGCACTGTTGATAAATAGTGCTGCTAAAAACGTAATGTAATGTAAATTATACATGCCTAGATTATCTGTAAATATCTTCTGGACTTTTTTAATTTCTCCCATTTCTCTCGAGTACGGTCGAGATTGTTTTCATTGAGAGGGGGGAGAGGGTTTGTTAGAGAGAATCACTCCCGTGATTCCCCATCAGCCTCAACAATCTTTTCTTATTGTTTTGACTGGTGACCCTGGAGGCAGAATTGACCTATTGTGCATTTACCAGAGCTTAATTTGAAATAGCATCATGATGACAACGTTCAAAAAGTTTGTTAGTGAAACGGATCTATCATTTATGATATATTACAGGATTAGTCATGTAGTCATTTCTTCAGTTGTTCTTATTAGGTTTTCTTATCTAGATAAATGATAACAAAAAAGGAAGTTAAACTGACAGTGTTCTTTTAATCTCACCTCAAAACCTTTCAGATCAGCTGAGCTGGTGATGTCCATTGCAGAATTGGCGCTACACCATCTTTATCTGATAACTCCACTTCCTGTTCAACTTCCGACAGAGCTCCTGCAGGAAGCTCCGACTTGACCCACCAGATTAAGGCGTCCACAGCTGCATCCCTCCACCTTCAGGGGAGAGAAAGTTGTTCACTCTCACAAATATTGATCCGTGTATCAGAGATCACAGAGACAACAGGCCGACAGACACACACACACACACACACACACACACACACACCTACTGAGCATAGCAGCTTCTTCTTTATCTGGGATTTCTCGCTGACAAAAAGGCTCATGGTGAGCTCGTTAAGACGACTTGTGGAATAAGGAGGCCGGCTTCCCTCGTCCCCGAGATGGAAGATGAATCTGGGCCTAATGACCTTCACTGACAGCCGTAATTCTATCAGGACCCAATCAGCTGCAGCAATTAGGTGCTCTTTGTGAGCCGGGAAAAGGGTATGTGGATCCTAACCGGGGTCAATTAGAGAGTATAGAGCGGCCGCTATACTCCCACTACATCACACTGTCTGTCATTGGCCGAGCTGCTTCCCTTTTGCCTTTAATCACATCGTATAAATGTATCTCTGTGGCCGTGCCTTCATCTCTCCGTCTCATCCTCTCTGTCCCCGGGCAGCTCCATCTTTGTCTGGAAGCTTTAAAAAAAGAAAAAAGAAAATCAGTTTGCTCATTTTATTTTGCTGTTAAAAAGCTTCCTGCAGCGGTCTGCAGGTTACCACAGTCACGTTCTTATTATGAGGATCTTTATTATCATGTCTCTTTACATTAAACCATTCTACTTAAGGTTCATTTGCACATCAATGTTCAGTCTTCCACTGATGTCTGACCTCCCAGTGCTGCTGCTGCAGCTCAGAGTTCAGACTGAGCTGTCTGCAGGTGCATTGAGAGCCCTTTCTTGTTCCTCACATTATCACTTTATACGTCTGACTTTTAAATTTGAAATAGAGCCATCAACAAGAAGGCAGACAAACAAAGCCACCTGGAAAAGAAACATGAAGGGATATCGTCTCTCAGTGAGGAGCAATAAATGTTAATGAAGGTGATGCAGCGTTGGTTTTTTACTTCTCCCCTTCTCCTCTTTTAGTATGAAATACAAATAAAATACTGTAGATACTTGCTTAATTATTCTTTATTTCAGACTTATAGGTCGAAATCGTCATAAAAAAGAAATAGAAGTACAGGACATCAACAAAGGGATACAATCACATACAGTTCATATGTTCTTAAATAGTAGGTTATCGATCTCCTTCACTCTGTACTGCTCACATATGTCGAAGGACTTTATAATCTGAAGGTTATAATCTGAAGCTGCTTTGACAGTGCTGTGATCCTGAAATCTCCCTGCACACTGGCTAACCAATGAGATCTGAAGAAATTCTGCTGGACTGAACTTGTGTAAAAACAATGCAACTCTACAGTCTGTCTATAAAAGTATTCACATGTATGCACTCTTTTTTGTGTAAACATTTCTTTGATGAACACTTAAAACTTTTTTAAAAAGATCGATCATCACTATAAAGTTTTGCAGAAAAGGCAAAAATGTGTGCTTAAAAACTGATCAGAATGAAAAAATGAACGTTAGACGCTCGAACCCAACACCGCAGAAATCTATTTGGTCAAGTTAGGCCACAACTTAGAAAGGCCTTGAACTTTGACCCTACCTAACCCTTGCCAGTACTTCCTCGGGCTGTCTTGCTTTATGTAAAAAGGTCAAAAATAGTCAATCAAAAAAACAAAAATCTATCAAACAATACATAAATTCTCCTGGTGCCCTCTGGACATTACAACAAAGAGGAAAGCTTCTCAAAGGCTGATTTTCATTTGGCGCCTATATCGTCCTAATGCTGATATAGTGATGGGATATACGACCTGCAATCTGTCCATTTTTTTTTTTTTTTTCAGATCATCCATGCCTTCATATGTATGACTTCCTGTTTGGGTCGATCTTCAGCCAAAAATTCGCGTATTTTGAGTGGCGTCGAATTTCTTCCACACACCAGAGCTGGATCACGGCGTGTTTAGTGCAAATTACAACGTTGACCAGAGAGCATTTATTCAGCTCCAAGGTGTGTGAAAGACAGCATAAACGACTGTTGGATGGATGGTATCTGAAGGCACCAAGATGCAGAGTAGAAGCAATATACAAACTGAAACTGTAGTCGTCACTGAAACCGCCAGCCTCCTCAGATCTCACGTGTCCTATAGGACACACACTTGTGCACGCCCTGATCTGTGATGACGACGAGCTCATCACTCAGCTGGCTGCATGAGAGCACTTCAGGAGGGGGAGGAGCCCGCTGGGGGACGGAGCTATCTAACAAACACCAGCAGAGGAGCGTTCTGGGTATTATTCGTCTTTCTTTTCCTCCACTCCTCATGTTGAACCAATCTGTTGTAGTCGGGCTCGAGGGGGAGGCACATGGCGTGTGACACACTCACCTGAAGTATCTGACAGGAAGTGCTTTAACGCCCTGAATGAGCATGTGTTGCATTTTGAAAAGTTTAACATCACGATGGAGTATGGCAGGTTCAGAGGGTGAGGTCAGAAGATGTAAGAAACTTTCATCCAGTTTATCTCCAGCGCTGCACCTCTAAACATTCGGTTTCTGTGTGTGTGTCCGTACATGTGTGCTTCTGTGTGTGTGTGTGCTCATCTTTTGTTTACCTGAGACACTTAAAAAACAGCTAGCGTGCAGAGAGGTAAATAGCAAAGAAGAGGTAATTGCACACAAGGGGCGAGTGTGTCTGTATTAAAGAAGGAGTGCAAATGAGAGACAACGTGTGTGTGTGGGTGTGTGGGTGCAGCAGCGTTACGAGCATGTGTACAAAGCTCACACACCACCACAGAGCAGGCACAGGTGTCAAAAAATCAGTAATTAACAAACAAACAAACAAACAAAAGTAAGGAAGTGAAGGGAAAGGCGTGGAGGAGAGATGACGGTCGTCGGAGGACGAATCACACGACCGACAGCCATGAAGACAGCTGATGACAACTGACTGATTATAACAAAAGACAGCAAAAACAACCAGCAGGAACACTGTGTCTTTAATACGCCAGTAAACTGAAGGTAAAGCTAATACATAGAGTATACATGTTTTTCTACAGAGGTAAATAAATTCCTCGGAAATTTGACTTGACAATAAAACAATGAATACATGATGGTAAAATTGAGTCTCATTAGGAGTCCACTCAAACTGTAGTGAAAGTAAATGTTTAAAACCATTATAAAACTAAAAGCACAGTATATCTACTGATATAGCAGGAGGTTTCTTCTGATCACTTTAGTGTCTCTTGTCACGTGTAACGTGAGTTTGACCCTTTACCTCTCAGGAGAGTGACGTGAGCAAAAGTGGCTCGCCAGTTAATGTTCATCAGCTCAGAAGGAGAAAACAACGACATACGGATGAAGGAAATTAGACAGAAACACGAGTGTCATCTGTTAAAACTTGTGCTGGGATTGCATATATTTACTTGCAGATTGTGGATAAAGTGACTTACAGTAAGTATTAAGATGACATTCAAGAATACATAACTATATAAACATTTTAGAATTGTGTTCTAAATTGCATAATTACTTCATATACTAGATCTTTGTGAAGACAATTAAACTTCTGATTCACACAGCCACTACAATCATGAGATTAGCGGAACTGATGAACTGCCCACTGCCGAACACAGGATGTGAATCGTTTTCTGACAGTTTTGTTCTGTAAAAAAGAGAGTGGACTCGGTGATGGTTCAGAAGAAAGGTCAAAAGGTCAAAAAACTTTACTTTCTACATCATTAGTTCATGATCCAAACACCACCATCCCCCGTCCATGAAGGCTGTCTGAGTGTTTTTTTGTTTTGTTTTATTCAAAATATGTGACAAGGAATTTTTCCTTTTTCTTTTTTTTAGTGGGTTTGAATGTTGGTTTCTGAGTTTTGTTGGACTGACTTCTTGTGGTTTTATTCTGTGTGTATAAACAACCTGCAGCAGGTGGACAGGCACCTTAAAACTCTGACATTTATTATCTCTGTAGGAGCTGGCAGCCGCTCGCAGAGGGTCAGCAGCACCACTGCAGCTCCTGACAGCATATAATATACAGGAAGTTAGCCTTTGAGAGTGTGTGTGTGTGTGTGTAGGTGTGTGTGTGTGTGTGTGTGTGTGTCAGTGAGTGTGTGTGCTGCAGGCATCTTTGCCAAATGATTATGTTTCAGCACAGAAAAAATAAAAACATCAAACGTAAAGTCAAAGTAGCTTGGATGAAGATGGTTCCAGAAATAACCTCAAAGCTCTCCTGAAGACATCCTCTTGGCCCCGCCCACCCTGACCATCTATACTAACTGGGTCGTCGAGGTTGGCGAAAACTAATAGTGCATCATTTTTAATTGCCCCGGCATGCAATTTCCTGACAGATGCAATCAACGCTAATTAGTTAGTGACAGCATTATCAAGTTTCCGTCTTGTACGAAGGGCCCGATCCTTAACGCCACCGCCAAATTAAAGTGTTGTGAACTAACGAGCGCAGAGAGGCGCCAATTAAAACACAAAGAATGGCTCGTGCTCTGGCTCCGTCCCCGAGGCTTCACATGAAAGCTGCATGGCTCTCTGAGACTCTGCCGGAAGGGGGAAGGGGCTCCAAGACAAGAGGCGACGAGGGGCCCTCAGCAACTCAGGTCTCTGAGTCAGAAAAATGTCAGCACTAATTGGTTCTCATAAACAATCTGATCGAGACGAGGCCCTCAGAAAAGTACTGTATATGGCCCTGACTTCACTGGTGCTTAACAATCTGTGATTAAATTTCCCTTATCACCCTGAGTTTGATCTTTTGGGACCTCATCAACTAATATTGTCTTTTTTCTACCAATTGAACAGAACTGTCTTATTGAGATGATGTGTCTTGTGTTCTTCAATTTCATTGAGTTGCTAAGAACGGGGCTCTAGTCTGAATGAAGTTAATCCAAATGTAACGGTCTAGATCTAATCCTAACAAGTTGAAGATAAAATGTCCTAAATGAGATCTTAATAGATTACAGTAACTGTGTTTTTTTTTTTTTTGTGTGTGTTATTATCAGTTTGTATTTTATAAAATTCAACCTGCCCCCCCCACCAAAAAAAGAAAAAAAACATCTTTTAATTTCATCCAACAAGAATGCTGTCTATCATGTTGTATTAGTCCTCTCGTTTCATGCAAGCAGCAAAGTCATTTTTTTTTAACCCTTTTTGTTACTGCATGCAAGCGTGCCAGGGTGAGCATGCAAACATCGGCATGCAAGTAGAGCATGCTTACATTAGCTTTAGTCCTCATGAAACTGAAAACAGCTCAGACAACAGTAGTTTAGCCTAACATGACAGTCTAAAGCCATCTGGGTGTTCTAAGGGTGCTGTGTACTTATTGCATACCACACTAACGTTTTTCATTTGGTATATAAGAACGTCAGGATAATTCTGCCTCTCTTGCAATATTAAGAATAGGAGTTGCCTAGAAGTTCTTCCTCAATCCTTAACCCTGGTTCTCCTGAGTGTTTGTGACCTCTAACATGGTTGTATATGTGTATGTATTCAGCTTTGACATCTGTGAAACCAACCCTCACACACCTTAGTCATTAAAAAAATCTTTTTTCCCTCTGAAGCTCTCTATAAACATCCCGTGCTGCGGCATTCTTGTTCTCACTGCTTTTATAACACCATTTTAATCACTCTGCTCTTTTATCACCGCACAAATAGACAGAGCCCGAGTCAAACGACGAGAACACAACGACCCAGCGAATGCAGCAGTGAACACTAACGGGCCTCTCGCAGAGACCTTTAAATCTGAGGAAAAATACATGACTTCATCCATAAAATCATCCCTCACTCCTCTCAGCCACAGCCATTAGTGGTAATTCAGCTTTCAGCTTCCCGTCACAGCACATACTAACTGCACCTCCTGCCCCAGAGCTGCCTCAAACAAACAGTTTGGGTTTACTGAGGGAACAAAAAACACAAAGAACCCTGAGAGTGGTGTCGCTGTCAGGCGGAGTATTTTGCATGATGTATGAGGCTGGGACCAGCATGCACCTCGCTGTGACACTAAATAATTAAAAGAAAAAAGAAAAGCTTCAAACGTTGTCATTGCAGAGGTAGCGTGACTCACCGGTTAATCAATGCTAACAGGGAGTGTCAGGGGACCAAACAGATCAATTCCCCCGACTGAGGACGGGGAGCTAGCTTGAAGCGTGACACTGATAGACTGACAGTAAGAAGAGGGACAGAGGGATTAAAACACAAAGTACAGGAGACACACACAGGTAGTGAATCTGCTGCACCTGCTCACACAACAGAAGATGCATAATATAATCCAATGCAAATAAGAAGCAGAGACAATGAAAGCATGGAGGCTTCCTTTGTGTCTGAACTAATAACTGGTTGTAGCTGATTCAAAGCTGCTGTCTGCTGTAATATAATTTTTTTTCTGTATCATTATCATCACTGTATTGTTCTGTTCTAAGAGGGAGGATCAGAGCCACATGTGAAAACTCTGAGTTAAATATCAGAATCATACTTTCAACTCATGTGTTTGCTGGAATTATCCCCCTACTTTATTATTATGATTTTTTATTTTTTTTGGTTTACTTTTCAGCTTCTTGTGCCTCTGTTCAGAGATTGGACAGTGGATAGAGTCAGTAATTAGTGAGAAAGTGAGTGCAGGAATGGGATGTAAGAAAGAAGACACATGGTCTACGAGAAAAATGTGTTTTTCTTTGCTTGAAAGTTTTCTTTATGTGATGCAAAAAGCGTCATATAGCATCACATGAAGAAAACTTCCAGGCAAAGAAAAACACATTTTTCTCGTCTCAGGGCAAAATGAGGGTTGGATTCATGACCATTCAACAATGCTACAATGTTTCTAATGATACACAGCTTCATGCAAATGGGTGAAGTATCCCTTTAAGTCAACCATAAGAAGGGTTGATGGTAAGTAAATGACAGGGTGCGTCTCGCCATAGTAGCAGAGTCGTCATACTTACAATTCACAGTTACTTGTATGCTGGGACATGAGCAGTATAATCTTAGCCTGACGTATATCTGCATGTAAACGTACAGACCATCTTTTCTGAACTTGGCATTTGTTTTGTTCTCTTTGCACATGTGTTTGTTCTTCCAGCATCAATCTTTTTTTTGACATGTGTCTGGCCACAGTGCTTCTTGTTGGAAATGTTGACAGCGTATGCGCCTCTCCAAACCTCTCATATCCTACTTACCTTTGTGAACACTGCAGCGCAAATAACTGTGGAGCGATGCATCGAATGGCAAATGGTTTGTGTTTAATATTGTTCAGGGTCCACTTACAAATAAATACATTTGATTTAAAGGCATCAAAAGGAATCTTGACTATTTACATCGTCTTTGCTCAGTTCTCACCAAAACAAGACTTGTGAATATGACCTGTGGAGTCATTCTGACAACATGCAGGAAATATTATTCAACAGAATTAGAAGCTGGATTGAATTAACTTCTTTCATTTAAACAGTAGATGGCCATAACCCCAATACTCGAGTCATCTGGGAGCAAAGCGTGTTTGTTTAACCTATTCCTCACCACGACAACCACTGTCAACTCACCTTCTGAAGCTTTTCATGCTTCACTTTAAAAAAGAGCTTAATAAGGACACAATCATGTCACTTCTTATAACTCTGGTGTACTTTTATGATGCTCTTACAAACTCCCATGAAATGTCATTCAATGAAAATTAAGATAATTGAAAATTGCATCATGTAACTCAAACAGATGTTTATACCCATCAAACTGCAGACATGTGAGTGTTCCCTCCTCTAATGTTCAGTGTGACCTTTAGGATGAAGTGAACCAGCCCCCATCTTTGACAAACATTATTCTCATCACTTTCTCCCTCTCACATGTTCACGCTCCACCGTGCTGCCACCGAACGCGCCCTCCTCTGACACACTTCCTCTGGGCCGTGAGAAACATCTTCTGATCAGATCACCAGAGGGCTGCTGAGCTCGCCTCTTAATTCCTCCAACAGCAGCGTCGTTGTGATACCTTTAAGAGGCGATTCCTCCTCTCTGTTCTCAAACCTGACAATCTCCACGGCAGCTCGCATCTGAATCGAATACCATCTGAGTTTAAAATGAGGCTGTGGAGAAAGAGAAGAGAGAGAGAATCAGAGGCGTGTGGTATTTGTTTGACAGGTACATGTCTCTATAGGCCAGTGCCTTTCCAATTTAAGAGGCCCTTAAGCTGGGAGCAGCAGCTTAACATTATTCTCTGTGAAGAGAAAAAGAACGCTGTTCTCTTTTTTTCCCCTCTCTCCTCATGCTTTCAGAACGAGCCCTTCCGACCCTTCAAGGACGCTTTGCTGCAAGTGTTTCATCATTTGGTTGAATTTTAATTATTTTCCAGGCTTGTTAGGTCCCGCAGCGGCAGCGATGAGCGTTCTCTGTGAAGGAAAAGGAAGTGATGTGACAAAAGGTATGAAGGGAAGACCAGGGGGACAATGTAGGATGACAAAATATTTCATTAGCCTCTGTAAAGTTGGCTCACTCAAATATCTTTTGACTGACGGCAGTGTGTGAGGTTTGACTGGACCGAGGATCGACTCTCTGCTCTCATTTGCGGCACAAATCTTTAGATAATTAGGGAATCTCAGCCGATCATGCTGGAGTCGTCTTTAATTAACTACAATCCTAACTTTGCTTACAGTTCTGCTGACCTTCAAGCTTCAAATTAGCTCAACGTCCTGCTGGAAAGCATAGGTTCATTTCTGGGAAAACAATGGACCGAGACTTGAAAGTTTCTGCAGAAAAAAAACATCCATTAAGTCCACTTGGTTATTCTGTCATAGTAATATCTCTATAAAAATGAATAATTTCCCTGTAGGGGAGTCTGTATTGCTCATTATATGACAGAAATAAATTGTTGGATTAATTAAAAATGAAGATAAAACTTTATTTTTACCTCTGGTGGAACAAAACATAAAAAAAGTTTTTTTCCTGAAGGTGATGCAGGAAGGTAGTTTTGTAATCATTAGACTGCATGAAAAAAGACAAGCTTATGTGGAGCGGTCTTAAACCTGTATTAGTTCTAAAGCCCAGCAGGGGGCCAATCCATTGGCAGTAAAATTAGTTTTCATCTAAGAAAGGCTATTATAAAATACGGCCCCACTTCTCAGAAATTGTGTAGGGTCTGTTTACATGCAGATAAATACATTCTATGATTTATAAAAGCTGGCCAAACAAGTTCTTGAAAAACTTGTTCCTGTGCACTACATGCACACTGCGTGCACTGCATGCTGTAATTCTGCCTTCCAAAAAACTCCTTAAAAATGGGGACACTAATATTTGTGTAAACATCCTCAATGAGCTCAAGCGTGCCTAAAACAAGGAGATGATCCTCACAACCATTTGACCATGTTGTCTCTACACCCTGTTTGCTGTTGAGCCTTCTCCCTGGAGGGCGCTCTCCTCCTAACCTTTTAATTACCACTCTTTAATTGTCATTGCCAATTTACCCATGAACACCCCCGATCTCCATTAACCAAATCCAGCTCTACCACCAACTTAGCTGCTCTGAAATTAAAACCGCTTTGCCTCCGGAGAAATGGTGGTGTTCTTTCCCAGAGGACTCTCAGCTTAACTTAATCCACAAGAAATGAGCCGCAAGCTCTGGTATCTCCCTCTGGGTTAGCCAATCGAAGGCTTCATAAGGCATCGGCCTGCCTCTTCCATCAGGTGACATCAGCATCAGAGGGGCCTGCGGCGGGACCGCCCACCGTCGAGCCCGAGACGCTGGTTTGAGCTGCTTTTGTCTGCCTCATTAGCAGTCGGGTCACAACACTGCCGAGCTGGACTCCGGCCATTAGCCTGGCCGCGGTTAATGGCTACTTAGCTGGGGCAATTGAACATTACGGGACATGAGAGGAGGTGTTATGACTGCGGTGTATGAGTCTGTTATGTAGCACTGTGAGCCTTCTAGATCTACTTTACAATTATTTGTTCTGCAAGAAGCCGGCTGCAGGAAGGAGAAATCCATCTCTGATGATGAATAATGTCAAATCAGCATTCCATGCACAGAACCTTATTTCATTTCTTCTTTCTTTCATTTAAGGCTCCACATATCTATCTATCCATGCTGAGTAGACATCTCAAAATCTCCAAACCAATTTGGCATTATCTCCATCACGGGCGACCCCTTACATTTGCATCAGTGGAGTGGCTTTGGCAAGCAATTACCCCGATGCAGGACATCGGTAATTTGATGGGAATCTGCTCTGACAAGTCTGGACGTAGCAGAGGAGGTGTCCCCCGGGGGGAGTGGGAGGCAGGGCAGAGTGGCTGCAGAGAGCCGGCCTGCAGCTCAACAGGAGAAAACATGAGGATTAAAGCAAAAGTGATATAACGGAGGACGCCAAGGAGGCATTCCAACATTTCCTGCGGTCATGGATACATGCAAACATACAGCAGACCTGTCAAAACATACAGTTAGAGGCAGCTGAGCCCACAGAGGGCACGCTGTTCAGCAGTTTCTGCTTATTGCCTACATTACATCCCGCTCACCGACATCATTTACAACCTGTGAAATAATGAAGACAGAATGATAACAAAGGGCGTTTTGAATTTTGGATCCCAGGATCCGATGGTTCCAATGCCAGGCATTAAATGTTAGTGTTTATGTTTATAATGCAGCCTCGACTTGTTTTTTACCTTTAACCATCACATTCACAGATCAATTTCAATCACAACATTTAGCAGAAAACTCACTCAGTCACAGCTCAGCTCTTAAACTGTGACGCAGATTGGGAGACACACCATTTACTACGTTTACGATTCACTAGTCATAAATTAATGTATTTAAAGTGAAAGTTCTTAATTAAATAAAAAATAACTGAAGATGTGGATTGGAAGAATGTGTAAGTCTGTTGTGTGAGGTGTAGGTGAGTGGGAATGCGCTGTATGGGCGATGTGCTGTAAAACCAGACAAGTCTCTCTCAAGGACTGACTTCCGTTCTGATTTGGGTAAGAGGCAGATCCCAGGTGTGTCTTATATCCTAATGGCCTGCTCACCAGATCTGCAGCCTTGAGGACAAGAAAGCAAGCATTCCTCAGTGCAAAGGGGCCGTCACACTGTAGAGGTTAATATCAAGCCTGCAGGAAATGAAAAATGATGACAAATGTGCATGTTGCAGGAAAAGACTCATGGAGGCTTTTATGACTTTTTTATGAAACATAAAAACTAAACCAACGGCACCCCAACAGTGATGTTTTAAATTGAATAATTTGGCCGACTCTCAGGTCTTAAAAACCTTTTTCTCATAAATTTACTGAAAACTTGACTATAATAAACCTTCTATTTTGCTCAATTGAAAGATTTTGCTTTTTTTCCATTTTCTTTAGTCCTCTTAATTCTTATTACATCCTGGTTTGAAGCCACTTTAGTCATCACTTTGTATTTGGGGACAATTTTTGACATTGGAAAAACTGTTGAGTGATGTGTAATGACTTTTCTTTTTAAACGGGTGACATCAGAAGATATTTAAAGCTCACCTAGAGCTGTCTGCATGAATAGATACCTCCATAGGGAAGCTATGTAAAAGACGCTGTGATTTTGGTGAACTGACCCTTTCAATGTAAATGTAATCATGATGGAAGTGTCCTTTAAAGGCATCGGAGCAGCTTTACCTTCATCAGAGGTGACGTCCATCAAAGCTGAATGGCTTCCATGTGAACCGTCGCTGAGAGGTTTATGACCGAGCTGCAGACCCGAGTCACCTGCAGGAGGACGAGTCAGAAATGCACCAACAATAACCACACAGAGCAGACAGACAGAGGAAGAGCTGGACCTTAATACAGGAGTGTGTGGACCTAATGCTCCGTAATGCAATTAACAAGATTAGTTTCATTAAGTGCCCTGCCCTATAACACAAAACTGAGCCTGGAGCTACAGAGTAGGATTTATGTGAGACAATTTCAAGCATGTTATTAACTACTGTATATATGTTCAGATCAGAAAATGGAAAATGTGCTACACCCAACTTTGGAAATCCCTTTTCATAAACTCTTTAGATCAAGGACACCATGACTTTGAGTGGCAAAGATTGATTTTACAGTAGATTTTACCTGATAGCATCAAATTCATTTTATAGAAAAGGGCCTGAGTGACGACAAAAAGCATGAACAAAATCTTCATCTTCAAACTTTATGAATTATTTTTGGTAGGGTAAAAACTTCATCAATTAATCACTTTATTTGGTGCCATGTCTTAACGAAAAGGAAGTCAATCATTGTGAATTTGTGCTCGTATATGTAGATTTCTTTGGCATTTACAGGGTTCGTTCTGGACAGAATCTGTAAATGTGATCGATTTAAAATGTAGTCTGCATAAAGCAGAGACTTCTCAACTGGAAAGTTTTCTCAATTCTGCATTTAGTTAAATCCAATGGCCGTGTGGACACTGCAAACTTGATTAACACAGTTTTATCTTTACTAAACTTCACAAGTTTGGATCCTGGTCATTAGATTTACATTCACAGCGTTACAATGTCCCAGCAAGAGGGGAAAGGAGGAAGACTTTAGTTGCACTCATCAATTAACTTATGGAGGGTACTAAAATTGATGTCAAGCTTTTTACACATAATGCCACGTAAAAAAATAAATTTTGATCATGTCAGTCCTGAATAGAATAATGTTGTTTAAAATGTTGGTCAACATTGTCACAAACACCTTTAATTTTAGAATCAGGTGCCTGAGCAGCCACCAAACGAGAGCACCTTTCACATCATCCAAAACAATCAAAAAGTAAAAAAAAGGACACATACATGTTTGACTTCCTCAAGTTGTAACAAACAACATCATGTTAGTACCTGTTTTAACTTCAGAATACTTAGATCATAGCATATTTGTTGAACATATGGGGTTATAATCATTAGTTATTCCACTCAGAGGGACCCTTTTCAGGCCTGAGCAAGTATATGTCTTGGCTTGTGCATACACCAAAGCTGCAAGAACTGCTTCTTGACATATAGCCCAGTACTGTTTTTGGTCCTGACACCTTGTAAGGCAGCTGTCACGTAAGTGCAGAAGAGTAAAGAAGCAAAAGAGTTCCTCTGAACTATAGGCGAGGAAAGGAGAAAAGAAGAGAAAAGAATAAGGTACCTTCTCACACAGTGTACAGGAGTGTACAGGAGTGGAGGAGGTGTAGCAGTCATCAAAGGGCCGTGCAGCTGGCAGGAGCCAAAAACGAGCTCTTTTTAGGACCTGAGGTGACAGTAAGGACCATGTGGAGCTATTTATTCTGAGATATTTCTGAGCTGACAGAAACATTACTGAATCACTTCACAATCAAAAATGGCTCCCAGCTTGTTGTGGTTTTTTTTTTTTTTTTTTAGAGCTTCTAGTCTCCCACAAAGCTCGGTGCTGCAGCAGCTTCTCCTCCACACTCCGTCTGGTTAATCGTGTTTTTCCTCCAGAGTTCAGATGCTCAGACAGGTAGAGAGCGGGATTCCTGCTGATAGCAGGTGCTGCTGTCCTCTCCTCTGCGTTAAGTGCCTCCTCCTCTGCTCTTCCATTTTCATATTTCCACGCATGGCTGCCTTGACATTTAGTACAGAGAAATTGACTGTTTTCAGGGACTCTTGGGGGAGCGCTGTATTACTTTGTCCTGTCAGAAAAAGATGTCATGAAAGGAAGGTGATGTCAGTTCCGCCGGGTTGTTTATTGAATTTACGGCGCCATTATTTCGCCACTCAGCATGATTGTATTCATATTATACCCCATCCCACCAAGGTCGCTGGCACACCATGCACATGGTGACCTTGCGTTCGGGGCCCCTAGGGGGCTGGCTTTAACCAGAGAGATAGGGACCCTTCAGCTCTCAGTTTTGATGGACAGTCGAATAAAGCTGTGAGCTCAATGACACACCAATCAGACCATGTCAGAGCTGGAGGAGAGTGTCACAGCGGCTGCAGCGTGGGCAACCAGGGGTAAAAAAAAAAAGGCCCTTAACACCGCCAACTCTGCAAAGACTCACTGACTGATTCCCTCACACGGAGGCCCTCTCTGAGGTCACATGGCCTAGAATTGAAGCATTGATCAGTGGCGAGGATGACAACGGGTGAGTGTTGTTGTCTGACCACCAATCACAGGAAAGATCCTGCAGAGACGTGGAGGTTTTTTCAGAAGAGGTCAGGGTTCCAGTTTCATTCTGCAGCCTTGATCAGGAATTCCATGCGATCCTGGTCTGATCCAACATGTTTCTCTCATGAGAACATTGGAACTAGACTTTCAAAATAAAGCTTTCCTGACAAAATTCAAATTTATAGTCTTGGATGTGAAACTTAGATGAATTTACAGTTCTTATTATCACACTATATATGGCTTAAGTTTATGTACCAAAACAACTTGAAGAAGCGGTGGAAGAAAACAAACAGGCCTTTGCTGTAGAAACTTGTGTTAAACAATAAACAATGTTAATTAGTTAAGATGGGGTACAAACTCAGAGATAACTGGGACAATAGGTAAAAATCTCCAAATTCTGACAAAAGTCTTAACATCTTGAATACAGATTTTCCTAGAGTGAAATATGTAAGACACTAGATAGTCAAAAACTGGGATCACCAATTCTTCCTGATTCTTGTTCACAATGTCAGTTGTGACACAAAAGTCCCGTTTATGAGGGATTAGGCAAGATGTAAAGGTTCGAGTCAGGACTGGATTTTGGTTAATAAATCGATTAGTGTGTAAGACAGTTTCATATTTTGTTAAACGTCCATCTCAACACACGTGTAGGAGTATACAGCTAGTGATGGTCATTTTGTTTAAAATGTCCCTATTTTTATACAGAAGGAAACATAAATGAGCCATTCAGATGAAACAACTTTCAGGACTTAGGTCCTATCTGACACATCCATAACGTGCCATAACTTTTTTAGAATTATATTACTAACACACTGTTTGAAACCTCTAAAAAGAGACAATAACAGCCTCATAGGGCTGATATTTTTAAAGTTGAACACTGCTTCGCCTGCTGATCCCAAATCATGAAAATCACCAAATTTGGAGAAAATAGTTTCCATCTATCAGCAGAGATATAAGCACTCTCTCCAGCCTTAATGGTGTATTTTTTTCACTCCCAAACGGCTGTGATGAATTGCTGCTCTGCTCTGTTCCAGCCGCACACACTCCATGTGATATTCTTCCTGACAAAGCAGCACAGACACATTATCACATGGCAACTATAGGCCATAGTTATTTAAAGGTTGTCATGTAATTACTGCTCAGCGGTAGCAACCCTCATCTGAAGCCCCCGACGCTCTCCAGCTGCATTCAGGGTCAATGTGGGAAAGCAACGGCTGATTTTAGCGTCCACTCTCCGTCCACTATCACACACACGCTAATGGCTTCTGTGGACGAGGCCTCAGTGCTTGTGAAACAGCCACAAAGCTTCAAAGAGTTCTCCATCTAATGCACTCATCCGCTGTAAAATGGTAACATGCAATTATCGTTGCCAAAATGGCACCTCCATCCACATCCATTTGTGGTTCACATCACACCCAGGATATCATCTCTGTTTTGTAATTAGCGTAATTAGCATTTCTCCTTGGCAGGTTGTCTCGCGTTGTGTTCAAAGTCGAGCTGATGTGTTGGTAATGATAACGGTGACGGATATATCCCCTTGATGTTTCATCAATCAGGCAGAGATTTAAAACAAAAATACACATGTCCTTCTACAACTGGAGTTTTTAGTCAGTGAATAACAAGTCCTTCACTGCCGAAAATCTACGTTGAAGCGCCTTTTTAATATTCGGGGTCACAAACAAGGAGGTGAAATGTTTTCAAATGAACACGCTAAAACTATTATTTAATAAATAAGTGAACTGTTTTTGCGTATGCTCAACTAATTTTATATGATCGTTTGTTTGACAGAAAAAATATTAGGCCACAAATCAATGTGACACTTTTGGATGAAATACATCTTTTAGGAAAACTCCTTCTACGATGAATAAAAAAAAAAAAAAAAAAAAATTAAACTCTATTTGTCCCCGTGGGGCAATTATACACCAAGCGTTCAGCCACAGGAGCAGCGAACTTCATACACCCTGGTAGAGCAGGGGGAGCAATTCAGGGTTAAGTGTCTTGCCCAAGGACACATCGGACATGTTGCTCTCGCAGGAGCTGGGGATTGAACCCTCAAACCTTCCAATTTAGAGACAATGACTCTACCCACTGAGCCACAGCCAAATTCCTGAGACTTCATAAAAGACGACAAATCATGACAGATTATGTGTTCAGCTCTTAAAGTGTGTGGTGTGCAATGAGATGACCAACTCAGCACACCACACTAACTGATCCACTCAACAACAACCAGAGTCTCGACTGTCAAAACTTGCATGGCCAAACGCAACTTAAGAGTAAACAATAATGACGGCCAAGCTGAATGTGAGCTGTTTGCTTTTAAAACATTATTAAAGTTCGTAACCAATGATGTGACTCCTGATTTAATAGACCAAAATGAAAACAAAGCACAACAAATATTGAAAGTATCCATTCAAATGATTCAGTTAGAAGCACGTTTTTAGTGGGACACTTCCAAATGCCGCAACCTAATAAAGAAAAAACAAAGACTCAGAAAATAAAAGTATGGCGATATTGTTACTTTCTCCAGTTGTTGTTGTTATGGGACATTCAGATTAAAAGGACCCAAAAAGTGGTCAGATCTGCCACAGTCAGTTTAAGATAAACTGTTTGGTTTACCAAAACAATATTTAATGATGATAGTTTTGACCATCTGTGAAGCCTTCTGAACATTTTCTGAAAGCTTTTAGGTTAAATATTAATAAATAATGGCTGGCGTTTTTATTATTATTATTATTTTAATTATAGAGGTGAATTTAATTTTTTAATTTTAATATATATTTTTTTTGTTCGTCAGACAATAAGACTGTAAGGGAAAGTAAATATTAACACGGATACAGAAACCATGTGCTGCTAAGGATGCATTGCATTGAGAAGACTGTAAATCAATGTATTATGTTCTTTTTTTGTGACACTACAGGCCCGAAAATCTGATTTCTGGAGTCCATATCCTGAGCAAGATGTTAAGATGGAGATTCAGTTGAATTGCTAAGGGGGAAACTGTGATGATTTGTAGAAAGAAAAAAAAATCCTATCTGCTTATCTTATTTTCCCTGCAGGGGTAGAAACATTACCCATTACAACAAAAGTGTCTCAGCGCGTGTTAACTCCTTCACTTTCCTGCTAATGTCTCACAACTGCGGAGAAAATTGAGTTTCTACTGCCAGCTTTACAATGGCACCAGTTTGAATGGATGTTTCTTCATCAAGAAGTTAAATCCTCCTTGGTACACATTATGTAAGCCAGCACTCAATACACCTCAGGTGTGCACTTAATTCTGCTCTCCTCCAACCTCACCAATAGCATCATTAAAACTCCATTAAACATAATAAAGGAAAGAAAACTCGCTCTGAATCGCTGAGAGCCAAAATATATGGCACACTTTCTCTGGAGCGCTGCTGGGAAAATGACAAATTCTGAGTCTGACTGCTCCAAATGAAAACAAATGAAGAAATGCAAATCACCGCATTGAATCCACCCGGCACAATATTACATGGATTTAGAGCAAGACTCATAAACAGGAAATGATCGTATAAATGTGATAAATGAAGAGAATGAAACATGGATGTGCCCACTCCTGTTTCCTGGTCTCATGTATTGTTTCTTGCTTTTAATTATTTTCTTTTTTTTTTTAAATGATAAATATCTGGTCCCACACCACAACTCAAAACCACTAATTGGTACCTGTGAACTTTAACCACTGCTCTAAAGGCACAGAAGTCTTTGTAGCTTCATTACACAAAGGTTTAAAACTTAGATCCACTCATTTTAGCAGAACTCCAAAGCTGCAGAGTTGGTATTTTCAGGTAAATACAGAATCCAAAATGCAATAAACATGGTAAAGTCCCTTAATTAAACGTCTCCATTAATTAAAACACTTCTCTGAAAGGGGATGTTGCTTCCAGAGCGTCATGCCCTTATGTTTATGGTGGAAAGGAAGACTCAGAGGGCAAAACAAGCACCTAACGATGAGGAGGGACTTACTTCCCTGTGTGATGTCATGAAAGGAAGATCGCCAAACGGCTTGTTTAAGCACACGTTTTCTGATAAGTGGAAGTATTATAATATTGGGGTTTGTAGCAAGCGAGGTGATCTGACCACACCACATCCCTGACACCGAGCCTCCACCTTCAGACTGTGCTGTCCCAACCAAGAATGTTTTTCCATATTGTGTTTGGTAAAGTGTTTCCAGATAGCACTTATGATGTATTGGCGCTATACAAATATATTATTGATTTACACTTATTAGTTTTAGGAAACCAAGCTTGTTTTTTTTACATACTATGTTACCTTTTTAAGGCTTTAAATAACTCAAACTAAGTCAATGCAAAACAACAAAAGACGTCAAAATCTACTGATACTGACGAGGACACCAATATGCATACATTATCAGACAGCTGTCAAATGATTTAAGGGAACTCTCATTGACAGGCAGTCTATTTTTTTTAGATGAGTTGTGACAGTGTCTGGATATTTAAATAACATGTGGAAATACTGCTGAGTGCTTTTCCTCTGGTGGGAGAACATAGAATTCACAGTACAGAGAGTAGGAGTAACCAGGATATATGTCTTTGCTGAGAGCTTAATAATGCCCTGGGCCCCCCTAGCAGGTTAATGAATAGTTGAACAGTTGGGAATCTTTTTGTGAAGTTGTGATGTGTTCATCAGATACCCTGCACTCAATATCTGCACTCCCTAAAGCCCCAAACTGCAGTTTTTTGTTGTTTTTTTTGGTTTCTGACCAATAAAGAAAAAGTGGAATGAAAGTTGCATTGTGCAGAACATTTCCTTGTATGGGTAGAGCGCTCATTTAGCCGTGACAGTGATGGTCCTGTGAGAAAACTCTGATTATAAAAGATCACAGTTCAAAGAAAGATAAATAATAAAGACAGAAAATGCTTTTATGGTTGTTGCTTTCTGTCAAAACTTGTCTTCTGCTCATAAAATCTTTACGAGCTGCAGAGAAACCTGCCAGGAAGCGTCATGGTGGTGAAAGCGAGCTCTCTTTGTCGCCGTACCAGAGAGAAAAAGTTGAAACCAGAATAAAATATGATGTCCTTCACTTCCTTTCCTGCCACAGATAAAATAATAAATAATACTTCAAGTGTTCCTGGTCCACTCAGAAAACATGACTTCCTGTATCACGGGGCGTGACAGACATGACAGGCGGCGCGGTTAAGCTGACACTCAGCCGTCGTCTCTGTCATGTCCAGAGCAGGAGGAGGTCAGGCATCCTGACAGGCGCCGGACACGACGAGCCGCTCAGCCTTACGAGTCACCTTCCCTCCACCTCGCTAAACTACCAACTTCCTGACATAGCTCCGGCAGGACGCAGCTGAAAACGTCACCGCGGCGACCAGCAGACATCGACTGTCAGGGAGAGGGGAGGTGGGGGGTGACACATGAAGGGAGACAGAGTCAATTAAATATAATAGGAAACAAGAGAGCAGCAGGGGTCAGGCAGAGGACCTGTGTGTGTGTGTGTGTGTGTGTGTGTGTGTGTGTGTGTGTGTGTGTGTGTGTGTGTTTGTGCATGTGTGTGTGAGCACCAATTAGACTTTAAGAAACACTTTTTCTGCTGTCCAACTTTGTCTCAATGATGGTTATTTTTTAGTTTAGGATTAGAGCCTCTGTGGAAACCCCAAAACATCCAGTATATTATTAAAAACACCGTATCGGCACCTTTTAAAGGGAACAATGGGTCAAATAAGTAAAAGCTGCCACGAGACCTTTCAATCAACAAATTAATCTTGCAGCTTTAAAGTCCCTTACAGCTGTTTTTATGACACATTTTCTGTCAGGTTCAGTCATCAAACCAGCTCTGATAAACCCTCTGTACTTTACCTGATCTGCAGCATCATATTGAAATACAGTTTGAGATGTTCTTAAGCATCTAGAGCCAAGTTTGAACGATGCTGAAGTTGCACTTACACGAAGAAAAACAAAAGCAAAAGCACCTTCTTTTTTTCTATATAAAAGTCTAATGGCTGAGTTTGAATTTTGGCCTGAAGAATTTCTGGCATGTTTTAAATGTAGGTTGTACGACATTGTTTCTCGCATTGAGAGCAAAGCCATGAAATGACTCAACGTCAGGACCTTTTTTTTTTTTTTTGCTTTTTGGCCTTTATTGATAGTGGGAGGACAGTGGATAGAGTTGGAAACAGGGAGAGAGTAGGGAAAGAAATGGGCCACAGGCCGGACGCGAGCCCGGGCCGCCCGCGCGAGGAGCAAAGCCTTGCTATATGGGGCGCGCGCGCTGCCGCTGCGCCACCGGCGCCCCAGGACCTTTTTTTTAATGATTGATCCTGCAAATACTGCACAAGTCGTTTTTGGGATTTGTTTTTGAGCCGTGCAGCGTTTGCAACTGAGCTTTGAAATAAGACTTTATTGACAATTGTCAAAGACTTGTCCCGAGTTATTTGGCAAATTTTGAGAACTTAAGTCATGTTTGACAGTGTGAACATATTATTTAGTTGTGTTTCATAAATTATTCCCTTATACAGTGTTAGTTAACGTTCCAGCAAGATATTTATGCCTGGCCAAGTAGAACTACTATATTCTGTAAATCCCAGCTAAACCAAAGCCTGTTCAAGAGGGGATTGTTACTCTGTTTTTGTGCAACACACTTCCTTTTCAGGCTTCCAACTATGGTGATGTTGTAACAACAACTATGGTGATGTTGCTTGGTTATAACTGGAGGCTGCTGGCATTTTTGTATTTTTTCCCTTGCACCGTTATCTCTGCAGCCACTTTAAAGATTCCTTTCTGACTTTGAGACATGATCTGTTTGGTGATTGGCCTCAGCAGTTTCTCCAAATATATTTGAGATGTAAATCCTGATGGGTTTGTTCAGCAGAAAATGAAAATCTACCTCTTACCCGGCAGTTTTGTTTTTTTATGCAAACCCCCCAAGGGAAACATGCTTTACAGCGAGGTGTGTGTGTGAGTGTGTGTGTGAGTGTGTGTGTGTGTGTGTGTGTGCTCAGAGTGTTCAGAGAGAAAAAGTTTGAAGGAAAGGAAAGGAATAAAATCATAATAGTGTGTTCCTTTTATTGAAGTGATCGAATATGCAACATTGTAATACTGTGGAGGAACTCATGTATTAGGTCAGATAGTGTGATACTGTAAACTGACAGAGGTTCAAGATTAAGATTAAAGTCAGATTATGGCAGAGGTGGAGGCAGAGGAAAAGTACACACTGTCATTAATGAGCAGAACCGCTCAGAGTTATATAATGAAACTAAAAACGTATTTAAAGAAAAGAAATGCTGTAGCTTGTCTCTTGTATTCAAGAAGTTCTGTCACGCCTCGCAGTAGAACAAAAGTGTCCCTCTGAAGGACATTTCTACCGGCTGTTTCTGTGCCAAGCTAACTAAAGCTCGGCCCTATTTAAACTTTATAAACATAAACAAACTAACAATCTGCTCGACATCACACATTTCAACCTAATTTACAGCTGCTTCACACTGTGTCAAAGCCGCTCAGTGTTTAGATGGACTCACGCACTCCTGAGAGATATGCAATGAACAAGGGATCCTCTGAAAGTTTTTCGCCCCATCCATTTTGGCTAAATATTAGTCACGCTAGAAAGGCGGAATTTGATGCAAAATTTTAATAACAATAAAATCTCTTCCACACATTAAATGCTGTCAAGCTAAAATAAGAAGCAAATATATATATAATATGATGATGCTTATTTTTAAACGACACACTCTCTTATATTAAATGGGTTCATTTAACTGAATAACGTTGTGATTTACATTTAGAAAACATGAACACACTTTACTGCCCCAAGTCATATTGAGACACTATAATTTAAACCCTCAGTGTGTCTGAAATGCAGTCTGTGTCCTTGAACAGAAGAGACTGAGTGTTTCTTGAAGCACCTGCGGTGTAAGACTGGCAGCCCTGATCTCACAAAGGCAACAAAAGAGTACAGACTTGAATGTCTTTTACCACATCACTGGATTCAACATGTTTTTCGACAGCTCTAAAAATGACTCTTCTTTTTATTTCATGAGGTTGCATATGTTAAATGCTCTCATGCACAGTCCAACCCTGGTCACGTCAGTGAGTGTGCTTTATTTTGACGAGCACTGGCGTGTAAAATGTGGGAACAGAGCCAGAGGATGCCATTAAACCTTTAAAATCATCTGGATGCCTGTGGTATTGTGGCTCTGCTTGATATTCAGAGCCTCAGCTCCGGCCTCGTTGGCTTCCATTCATTCTAGCGCGCTCTCAGTCTGGCCCTCACACAGCAGCCACATGCAAAAGAAAAGAGACAGTCAGCCACCATACCTCCACAATACCCTCCTCATTGAAAAGCACCTTGGGATAATGATGGAGTTGCTCCTAAGTGGCTCTGTGGTCAAGAGGAAGCGGGGCCTATCGCGGTCTCCATAGCAACCAGGCGTAGAGAAACATCAGACGGACGCAGATGTCTTGTCTCTCTCTCTCGCTCTGCGTGTGCTCGGCCGGCCTCGTTAGGAAACAATCTGCAGCATTTTTTATTCGAGAGGGAGAGAGAGAGAGAGGAACATTGTGTCTGAGCTGATGATGGAGACGAATATTCCTGCATCAGCTCGAGGAGCGGCAATTATCGACAATTTCGTCATCTATGAATTCATGAACTGTACTGAAATCCATTTGTCTCGCTGCCACAGAGGAGACACAATGAGCTTTAATTGCTGTACTGTGTCACGAATGCGAGCCTCGCTCCTGTCCGAGGCTTGAACAAAGGTGGGGGTTGTCAGAAACGGGAGAAGAGAAAATAACCCAGAGTTCATTCTGCTTTTATTATTTCAATTTGTGAGAACGGCTGACAACATTTTAAGCAGAGATGGCCGTCATCAGGCAAAGACCCAGGCCATGATATATGTGAGCCCTCAGTCTGTTTCTCATTTACATTACACACACACACACACACATACACACACACACACACACACACACACACACCTACACACACACACACACACACACACACAATCATTGAACTTGTTTTTCTTCCACTGTAAGCAGGAAAATGGACGTTTCTGAACATAAAATGATGGTCAGTTGCTGAAGTATTAGCAGAAACATCCATCCATAGATATAAGCAATACTAAGAGAAATAATTAAAGCACTGTTAGGAGCTTGCACACATGCAGGGTGATGTTCAGTTAGGGCAGTGATACAGAACAGACAGAGTACATACCAAAAGCTGCCTCAACCATTAAGTAGTGCACCAGTGGGCCGAAAATCGGCACAACTTCAAAATTAATCTTACAACCCAAATTTTTTTTTTCTAAATAGTCCTAAATGTGTACAGTATACACCCACCTTCAAGGATATTTAACATTAACAGAGTTCAAATCTAAAAGTGTTTGTTCATCTTGCATGTAAAAACCTTTTGTTGTAAATGCCAAACAAAGACAATTTCAAAATCATGTATTAAAAATAATCTGTAAAATGTGTTATTAATTTTGCATCTCTGGTGCCTGTCCTCTGTGATGTTTGCTCTTTAGGGTTAGTAGCTCCTGTCAGTGTTTCCCTTCTGAGCTTAGATGCCACTTCAGACAAATCCCAGTTGTGTGGTGGTTGTAGAGTAAATCTTGGCTGTGTGTTACTAAATTAGAAATTATTCTGAAGTGCACACTGACCGTGGCAGCAGCATTGGAAGCAGTGATGGAGGCCATTAAGCAGCGATCTGGAAGTGATTATCCCAAAGACAATCAGACTGTCAGACGGCTGGCAGCTCGTGCTCTGAGGGCTGAATTTTAAAACTGAACCTGGTCTGCTTCTTTCTAAAGTGCCGCCTTCGTCGCTGACTCCTTTCTGATCGTCGTCAGCGTTGTATCATCACCTCCTGTCAGACTCTGATCTGAGAGCAGCCTGCGACTCGTTCTGTCATCTTTAAGAATGAAAAGGAAGGTAAAAAAGCATCGCTCGCCATTCTCTAATGGGCCCCGATGACTGCTCACCTTTTGAGCCTAACGCAGCCTGAGAGCGACAGGTACATCTCTCCCTCTCTCTTCTTTTATATTCTCTTTCTCTCTCTCCGGCAGAGTAACTTGCAAGCTGATAATGGCTTCGCCCATTGAGGATTCATCTCTCGTACTCTAACTTTCTCCCTAAATGCAAATACACTCTGTCACATCTTTTTGACTCCCCCTCCCCCCCCCCCCTCCGTCCTACATCTCTCTCTCTCTCTCTGCTCCTCTTTTTCTTCTTTCCTGCAGAAGCATAGCAGAGGATTAGCAGTCATCCGTGACTGATGGGGAGAAGATACGCCATCAGAATAAGTTAGAAGACGAAGATCTCTCCTCCTCCTCTCTCCTCTTCATTTCTTTGTGCTTGAAAGAGAGAGAGAGAGCGAGGAGAAGGAAAAGGGAGAGAAGGGGGGAGAAGCTCGCTCCCTCTGAAGTGTCATTCTCTCTGCTCATCTTATGAAACAGGAATAAGTGGCTGGTTGAAGTAGAGGAGACTGTGTTGGGGTGAACCTAATCCGATGCATGTTTCTGCGGCTGGATGTGACGCCACATCACCTGCATGCACTGCAGCCCCAGGCCCTCATTACTGTCACCATCTGACTCGCTCCCAGCGTGTGTGTATGTCTGTGTGTATGTATGGTTTTATGCCAACATGTGGAAATGAAATGGTTATAAATTCCCCCCACACCTGTACTCATAATTCAGTACCAATGCATCCCAGGTTTTAAGCAAATGGACAAAGCAATTACATATTTTTTTGCCAATTTTTTGGAAATGAGAGACCCCGCCTGCCAGCTGTGTGTAATTGGTTATACACACACACACACACACACACACACACACACACACACACACACAAAGTACCAGTTTTACCATGGGAGGAAAACATATAGCTGAATAATAGGAGTAAATAATAGAGTAGAAATTGGAGTAAAAAGGCTACTATATAGTTCTGGTTTTGATTCATATGTAGAATGTGTGGCCAATGCAGAGTCCTCCATTAATCGGCCCATGTTCAACTACAACCACTCGTCTTTGGTGCATTTCGTTCCTGCTTGTCCATCCAAAATGTCTGTCAACATACACTGTAATAATGAATAAATGCAGAAGTCCAAAGTTCCAGTTTACAGAAAAAAACATGTGGACCCAACATGCTCCATCTAAACTTTGTTTGGATTGTTTGCAGGGCTTCATCGTTAAGTTTGTAAAAATGTCTGAAATCCCGTTAAAAAAAACAACAACAAAAACAAACAAAAAACACTCAAGTCAATGTCAAGGCAACCTCTGCATAGATTTTAAGAATAAAGCTTGGTGCAGAACTTTCCACATTTCATTTCATTTTGGACATAGTAGCCAACAATCCTGCAATTGTTAAACGTTGTTGATTGAGTTGCTGAGATCTTTCTAAGCATTTAATGGGTTAGGTTTCGGGGCAGTTATGGCTCAGCAGTAAAGGAGGTCGTCATGTCCCTGTCAGATTCCTGCAGTCACATGGTGAAGTGTCTTTTGGAAAAAACACTGAAACAAAGAGTATCAGTCAGTGCTCATCACAATGGATTAGTTGCCAATTTGATCACATTAGTTAGCAGCCTCGGCCATCGCTGTATGCATTTGGTAAGAATGGTTGAATGTGTGCTGTGTAGAAGGGCTTTGAGTTATCAGAAGACTGGAAAAGCATGATACAAGTCCAAGTCCATTAATCCAAAACGTCTGTACTTAAATCCAAAGTGTCCCAGTATGTTGTTGTAAATGAATGAACGCATGAGTGAAAACAAAGACTCGTCATTGGGGAACGTTTAATGTTATCCATTAGGGATCTGCTTATTGAGATCAAGCTGTTAGCTTTTCGCACAGATTTGCAAATAAAAACATTCTTCATGGCTGGAAATTACTTCTTCTAGCACCTATAGGCCATCTTTGAGTTTTCACACCTATAGAATAACTTTTTTTCTGTGTGTAAAACTGCTCGCATACAAAAATCATTTATGTTAATTTACTGTATGCATGTATTCAAGTTTCCAGACTGCATCAGTACAGGTTCTGCATTGCTCCAACAATGCCATTGAAACATGCCGCTGTATGACAATAAGTTCTTGGCTTGCAAATATTTGAAAGTTATAATAGTGCATGTTACAGTTTCATGCATGATGTTGATCCAACTTACACAAAAAAGTCAGAATCCTCACCAGTTCATGATCCCTGCGCAGAAAATACAGAACCATTTATGAAATTGCAATGAACAAGCTAGTTTTTATGTTACAAGTAGGATGAAAAAGAAATCTGCTGATGTGATGAGACCTGAAAAATGTGTGATCATCCAACTCGTCCTCCATCCATACCAGTTCTGAGACTTGTCTCTGCCCTCATTACCCAGAATCCCCTCTGTCACTCAGGACACAGAGTTTGCTGCTTTTTTTTTTTTCTAAAGATTAATTGCCTCTCCATCGGGTGTTTCCCTTCCTCTTCTAGGACCAAGCCTGGCTGGAAAACGGCGTTTGATTGGTCGACTGCTGTGGGATTGGGCCTTGTTTGCTGTCACATGACCTGCTGAGTCTGCAGAGTTTTTATGCACATACACACACACACGCACACAAAGAAATGATGACCTCTCTAGAGACGAGCCTGACCCCATTACAACACTACTCCCTCGCTTGCTCTCTCTCTCTCTCTCTCTCTCTCTCTTGACTTTAATTTAAAGCAATAAGTGAGTCCTGGTCAATTATTGATCAGATGAATATTTAACAATAGAGCTGTTAATTGGGATAGGACTGCTTCTGACTGTTTTATTCATTTTAAATACAACAATTTAATGCTGATGACACCAAAATTATGTTTAGTATAATAAACCCATGCAGTCTATTAGAAAAGCTGGACACAACCCCCCTGGAGATGCTTATTTGGAGTAAAACAGAGGATAAAATACAATAAAATATGTATATTAATGTAATCAAGGGACATTTTGTTTTTGCTAATCTAGCTAACAGTGAAAATAAACCCTAGCTATTGATATAATATTTTGCCCATCACATGAGTTGCAACATGCATCCGTGTGATAAACAAAAGCAAAGCAGAAAAGAGGGACGATCTTATAACACTTTCTTGATTGCTTTTACATATTAACAGCACTTCCTTTTAGAATTTTTTTTTTTTTTTAACTAACAAGAGCAAGACAAACAAGTACAACCAATTAGGCCCCATACCTCCACTCAAAGCCCTCTCCTGGCACACATCACCTGAAAAGAAAAGAGAAACAAGGTTGAAAATAATAAAAAAAAGTCAAAATCAAGATGACTTTCTGTGCTTTTGACATATGAAAAAATGTGGTATCAAGTTTTTGTAAAGGATCTCTCAGATCAAGACGGTCGATCTTCAAACAAGACGAGTGCATGTTTTTGAGCTGTTCAACTATGAAGGACCAGAAAGCTGTACCCTGAAAAGCTGATATTCACTGAAAAACTGCAGGTGCTGAATGAAGCAGCAGATTCAAACTGCACTTCTCTCGACTACATTTCGATGATTCCTTTCACCACTGTTGCCCTGCACAGAGGGACCAAAGCAGGAGACTCTATGAAGACTTTATCTCTGCTCTTCTTTGGTCTCTTTCTAACCTCTTGTATAGGTTTACAGCTGTTTTTTTCTCCATCTAGCATGTTCAGGTAAGCCTTTTTCAGTATTAAAGAGCTGGCTTGTTGAGGGCCTCAGCTTTAAGGGTGCTGCCAGGTCATGAGTGGCTCAAACCATCACTGGGTTGGGTTGGCAACTGGAGCGCTGACGCCGCCACCACCACCACCACCCCGAGAGAAATCAGTGGCTGGAAGCGGCCCCTGTAATTATCGGCCGCTCTGCTGCGCGCTGATTGATGCCTCTTGATGAAGTAGTTCAGTGATTGAAGAGTAACGATGCTCTGGAAAAATCTATAAGAGGCCTTTTACTGCTACTGGAGAGGAGAGCCAGGATTGGCTGTCCTCCATTCAGCTGTTTAATCAGACGGAGGTTTGAAGCCATCTCACGGCAGGAGAACGATCATCCCGGCTCATCAATCAGATCAATCAATCACCTGATGAAAGAAGGCCAAACAGGCGAGGTTTGGTGCCTCTCACCTGCTGATATTTTCCTCTCAGCTCTCAGACGTTGGCAGCGTTGAATGAATTCAGGTCACCAGAGTGCTCCTGCTCTTATACTTCAATATTTCACCAGCTGTGTGTGTGAAAGTGCGTTTATTTACATGGCGCTTGATGGTTGCTTTTTACGCAGAGCTGAGGGTCAAAACAAGCGAGAAACAAATGTATTCTCATCTTCTTGTTGACAGCTCCAGAAAGTTAGACACAGGAAAAGAAGATAAAGAGGTTTTTCTCACTCGCTGTGAAACTCAATGATGAGTCCATTGACACCAGTGCTAGCATATTGTGCGTCTTGTTTCTGATCATGGCTCTTTGTCAGCAGACATGGGAGAATTTTGTTCAACAATAAAACAAAATAAAATTTGGATTCTCCACCAAACTACAGCAGGTCACACTCTATACTTGGCAATGTTTTCGAGCTGTAATCAAATTCTTCACAAGCGCCTTCTTTACTTTTCTTACATTCTTTGGCTCACGATTAAGAACGTGGTCTCTTTTTGAAAAGAAACGCTTTGAAGTTTAGCATGAAAAGTATCCTGACAGAGGCATTGTGTTATAGAGTGTTACAGAATAAATACAATGGAGGCACAGTTCTATTGGACAAACAATGTTGACAGTTGGTAGCGGAAACACTCAACAGAACTTGAAAGATTAAATGCTAATTCCGAGTCTCCAATTTGGTGACTTGCAAATTGTAGTATGGTTTTCTCAAACTGTGACGACCATATTTGTTAAGTCCACACAACTACACCCTTCCAACACAATGTGAACGTAGTTTGGTCCAAAGTGGTTACTTTGAAGAAGCTGCTGTTGCCCTTTTAGCTGCTGATTTTCAGGGCCTGATTGTTCACAAGTAGTCCCAATTCACACTTACTCTGTGCGTGCAGCAACCTGTCAGTGTCGTTTGCTGAAACTCATCAAAGTCAATCATTGTGTTCACACAGCAGGTGCCGTGATCCCACTCTGGAGCTTGGCACCATTAAAAACATCGGTTTCAGATGTGCTGCAATTGCATTTTTGATGCTGCAGGTTCGCTTCATGCCATATAAAATATCACAAACTGGACAAGAAATTAGACAAGGACATGCTCAGACAATCTGGTCAATTTCAAAATAACACACAACATACTGACTCTTGATCATTGTTTTCATCACGTTATCAACATTACATCTAAAGGCACAGAATGAACAACAAGTCATCCTCAGAAAGACAAAGCAACATGTTGCTTAATGGCACTGTGGCACTGAGCAGCGAGCACTGAGTATGTGTGAACTGGGGGTAACAGGACTAAAGCTATCGAGGATGACATGTTGAAATGAGGTTGTTAATCAGACAAAAACGTACACGTCAAACACGATCAGCTATGTTCTTATATTTATAATTTAGAACGATAAAAATCAACAGACCCTTTGCTTTTAATTCATCTTAAATGGAAAGGAATACATAGTCCAAAGACTGTTTTATTGAACAGGAAACAGAAACTAAAGGAATAACTGCTGAAATACCAGACAATTCTGATGGACGTATAGAAAACGCCTGCAAAGTGAATTGTAGTAGTCTTTATTCCAGCAAAAATATGAAGGCATTGTGTTAGACAAGGACCTGAACAAAGACAAAAACGAGTAAGAAATAAACTAAATAAGACAGAAAGAAAGAGATGACTCTTTGCGTTTCTATATAATCAAAAGGTCTTGCCGTAAGTGGTCTCTGTCCTAAAAGGCGAGTTCAGAATGCTGAGGGAAACAACCAGTTAAACATTTACTAACAGCAGCTTGAGTTGTAGGAACATCTTGACTCCATCAGCTTTTTTCAAACGATGGCATTTGAGTGCAGCATGGGGAGGCTTTGCGGCTGAACCGAGCGTCACCATGGCCTCCTGCCTCCTCTCAGCCTTGGCTTCCTTAATCAACATGGCAGCTGTGTTTCTGCCGCCTCTCCTCCCTCAGCTCCCCCCCCCCCCCCCTCGTTGCCATAATCACATGCAAGACTACCATGACAGGTAGGTATTTGCACGAGATTAGGGCTGTAGTATTTTGGCATTAAGGTGAATTAATCCAGAAATGAATATGGAGAATGCAGGTAATTACCGACTCTGAGGCGCTCTGAGACATTTTAAGGACATGTCAAAGGATTTTCTCTTCCTGCTGTCTCTTTTACCCTTCTGTAACGGCACATTATTCCCCCCCCCCCCTGTTCATTCTTCTTCTCTGGTAATAGCAGAGTGACCCCGGAGCTTGCAGAGAGCGAGTGTACGGCTGGTTGAAAGCATTGATTATCACGACACAGTCCTTGATGGAGCAGTTTGGCTTGATGCGTGTAATTGTGGTGTAATTAAACATTGACACTGGGGCTCTAACGGAGGCCTGTCAAACTCTCTGACCTTCTCAGTGGTTCGGAAAGGTGAACACGCCATTTATTCCTGCTGGAGGGAAACAATACAGGAGGTTTGCTCTCTCTGTTGGAGATGAGTACACAGCGGTGAGTCTTTATGATGTGGAGGATCATCCCATTTACAGCCTCTGATTCTGAACTATTGAGCTTGGTACTTCATACAAACCATTTCAGGTGACTGTATCTGAAGATTTCTCAGCTTAAATGGAAGGGTTATAAAGTCCAGAGCCAATGTTGATGCTTGAGATCTTTCAGACTATTCATTGAACAGGGAGCTGAAACTAAAGGAACAACTGTTGAAATACCAGTCAGTTCTCATTTCACCTTCACCTGTGGTCATGAGTCCTTAATAGAGACCAAAAGATAAAGACTGCGGAGACAGAGGTCAACCTAAGCTTCCTTTGTAGGTTGATGGAGCTCAAACTGGATATCTGGAGGGAGTCTGAGAAGAGCTGTCGCTTCTTCAGGTCAAAAGGCGTTAGCGCGGTGCTTTGGCACCAATTAGGATGTCTTCTGGAGATTCTCTGGACATCACCATGTTTAAGGAGACCCTGGGGCGGATGTTGAACTTGCCGGAAAGATCAGATGTCTTCAGGCCCTGGAAACGCCTGAAGCTTTCCCAGGAGGAGCTGAAAAAACCCCCCAAAAAAACGCTGCTGGAGAAGACATACATATAAGAAAATGCTGCGTCCACTTTTTTAGCTGGTAGTGCTCACAGTCATAGTGTCAGAGCACTCCTCACTGGCACTTATTGTTGCTCTGTTACAAAGTCATCCTCCATTTCCCTCTTTTAGCGGCTTATTAGCCTGTTTAAGGGTAAGGATAAACTTTATTGATTAATTTATTATTAAGCTATATCTGTGTACTTAATAATTTATTCAAGGATATACCACCATCAAATCATACGGACTATGTAAAGGAAACCTGTCGTGGCATCAGTGGCAGCTCTAGACCTGAAAACATTATGCTCGAAAAGATGATCAGAAGTCCTGCCCCCTCTTGATTTTGATTGGCCAGAGATGGCGGAGTAACCATGAACTGTTTCCAGCTAAGAGCACTATGAGTACACAAAACTTCTGATGGTGAGGGCATTATAACGTTCAGTACACTGACTGAAAACTCTGATTTTTGTACTGAAATGGGGGTTGTACTACCACTGGTATCAGGATGTGTGGAAGTAATAGACAGATGGATGGACGTTTACATTGTACATTATATTTTGTAAATAACTTCACTGAGATGGCTGTCGGTGACTTTCTCTTTCAGCTTCGGAAATCTCTCCCCTGACAACGTCTTCAGGGAGTCTTTTAACTGACTTTTAATTTATGCTTTTGTTCCATCAAAGTCTCATCTTCCCCAGCAGCAGAACGACAAAACTGGTTCCACAGGGATCTAAACCTTCATCTTAAAGAGAGGGGAAGTACAACCAGCCCTTCAGTAGTCCTTTTACTCATGATCCATACCTGCTCACCCTGTCCAGGGTCACAGTTATGTGCAGCATGACAGTTATCTGCAAAAACCTTCTTTTTTTTTTGTTCTGTTAAAAAACAGCTGGATTAAGAACTGATTACAATTTGTTTTAAATGAAATATTTTGACATTGTTTTGGAACCATTATTAGTCTAGTTAAAATCATCACTTGTACAGAAAGCACAATAATTATAGTGGAACGAAACAAATGTTGGAGTGTCAGAAGTCATTTCCACATTTTGGAGATCATATGTAACGTGTTGTTAGTAGGCCTTAGATTTCCTTTGGGATCAATAAAGCATCTATCTATCTATCTGATTTCTGAAAACACTGTACATGCAATCTTGCTTCCTGGGAAGAATATGTTAATAGTTTTTAACCATAAGTAAGAAGACCTGTCTTTTTTTCAGAGGGCTGTTACATTTTGAGTTTCACATTGTTAACCCATGAAGATCCTGCAGCTTTCGAGAAATAATACAAGTACATATCAGCATCTTGACATACAGAGGCCAGGCTGAGTGATGAGAAATGAGAAAGGACAGTGAATGCATCACAGCTCTGACATTCTTTAGACGCTGAGAAAACAGCTGAACAGTCTGAACGCTAAATTCTTCAGAGACTGATGGTGAAACTCATGGATGTGACTGTAGCTAAGGGCTTCACTTGGTTCCCCACAGCAACTGACAGAACTGTAAAGCAGAGCTCTCATGGATAAACAGTTGAACATGCAATCTTTTGGGGCTTTTGATTGGGGTTCTAGATGTATGTTGTTGTCAGGTTTTTTTTTTTTTTTTTTAAACGTTGCATTACAATGTCTTGTTATAAGTGTGTCCATGTTTTCACAAAATGGGCTCCTGCACAAATCTATTTTGTTTTACACATTTTAATATGCAATGATGGATTATTTGCCAAATTAAGATCAATGAGTTGTACTCTGGCAATGACGTGTCTCTAAAGTTTTACAGATGATTGCAGAAAGTGTATCAAAAATACCCGGTAAGGAAACATGATTCATAGAGCTGCAAAAAAAAGAAAAAAAGATCAAACCTGATGTCTGTCTTCCTCCTTTGGCCTGCCATTATTTTCCTTCAATTCTCATCATTGTGATTATATTTTTCCTGCTGGCTTCCTTTTGTCCACTAAGGTTTGGCCTGAACACTTTGAACACCACCTGAGGTGGAATTGAAATCTAAAATGTAAATGAATTCCCCTCTGATATCCATGTGTCTGTGTGTATTTGTGCTGCTGCAGTTCAATGTGTTTTGTGGCATCACAGCGAAACACATCAAGAGGTAAAGAAGGGGCACAACGCCTCACCCTCCGTAGCAGAATCATTTCCTCATGCATTTACATGCAAATTCGCCCCTCTCCTGCCTCTCTGCAGCCACAATGGAGCTCAGCAAATCATTGTCTCATCACAGAGAGATGGATTTCATCCCCGGGCCGTGTGGATGTGGATGGGAAACTGGGCTGAATTTGTATGTGGAGCTCTCTTCGGCTGCCACCGAGCTGAGACTCCTCGTCCTCCATCATAGAGGAAGGCAAACAGCTCTGGCCCTTTAGCATTTGTGCAAATGTCAGAGAAAAGGACAGATCTGAGGAATTAATGGCTACACAGGTGGAAGGAGCTGAAGAATGTTCCGCTGAAGAAATAGATGGACTCGTGGTGGCTGCTGCTGGCTTCTTCTCCACACAGAGAGAGAGTAATGTAACCAAAGTCATGAAGACCATGATGAAACTAAGATTAGCTTATAAAACATTAAAAGTCATACTCAAGCTATACATATTTGATGTTTCGCATTGATGCCGATTGCCCATTCACCTGTAACTCTAGACATCATTTTAAGCACAATATCTCGGATGCCATTTTTCACACTGTATGTAGTAAAAGGCCCGGGTAGGTATTTTTTAAAAACTAGCATGATTTTGAAAGTAGCATTCCCTCCGTGCTCCGTCTTCATCCATCCCCTCCCCTCTGTGCTCCCTCAAAAAAAGCCACGCCCTCTCCTCCATGCACTAGCGCCATTGGTCCAGAAGCGGATTTCAGCTCATGCTTTGAGTGTGGGCTCATGCAGGCATGGGGTAGAGATCGAGCAGGGAGACAGGGATTGGTTTAAAAAAAAAAATCCTTACAACTCCTACAGATCCCAGATTTTTTAAAATGTTCTTTTTTCAGAGCACATGAATTGTTAAGTACAATCAGGACCTAAAAAAAAAAAAAATCAATCAAAATCTTGAACAAGTGTATCTGGAGAAAATTACCTACCCTGCATTTATGATACTTTGTGATGATACTATGTAATGATACTACCACTGCAATTCAATGTATAATGCAATGTATTTTTTGGTGTCTTATAAGCCCATGAGGGTTGGGCACAGTGTGTGCATGACACGAAAATAAAATTCATTCATTCATTCATTCATTTAAGTTCAGAATGCAGCATGACATGTAAAAATACTGATAAAAATGAAGATAGCATTAATGGTAATATGTAGCTGTAAGCATGAAGAAGACAACGTTATACCAGTCACAGAGGCAGTTCATAAAGAACATTAAACTTACATAGTATTTGACTTTGTCCTGTTCATAAATGTTCATACAATCAATACAACTTACCCTAAACCTGACAATGAAAATCAGCCATCCGTCAAGATTTTATTTCAAGTTACAGCTCTTTATACAGTTCAGCCTTTTACCTTTTACTTTAAAGTATGCAGTATACAGATGTGTGGACAATGACTTAAACAAAAAATCTTAAGAGTATCTCAATAGAAACTTCAAATGCACACAAGGATGTGCATTATTATCCCAGCTGCTCTCAGCTTCTTCAGACTGTGGACCAAACTCTTCAAACGGTATCTCAATTTGTTATGATGTCTATTGAATAAGAACAAGAGGTCAGCATGGATGGCATGTTTCACACTCCCACGTGTAAGAAGTGCAAAACCTTGAGAGGGTTAAAGTTGAACCAGAATGGAAAAAAAGCCAGGTGCATTGTGGGGGAAAAGTACAAGTGAAAACTCCACAGAGAAGTCTGCTGCCAAGTTTCTGTCAAACTGATAACTGCTGCAGGAAAGGAAGAAAAAACATCTGACAGGCAGATTTTCTCTGAGTCCGCCTCTGACTTTTCTGAACAGAATCGGCGTCTCTGGCACGTGGGATCAGAGAGCCAAGCCCTTGCTAATCTTTGGTGACTTCAGTGTTATCTCCAGCCGGCCGGCTTGGGCTTTTTGGTTGGCCTGTGAGGGAGCGTCTCCTGCAGAAAGAATACTCATTTTGTATTCAGTTGGCTCCCTCATTTAGCGTGGAAATGTCTCGCCATTAGCTGAACCGTCCAAAGAACATCAAACCATCACATATCTATTGGATTATTTTATCTGAAATGGATTTTTCGTTTTTTTGAGACTCCAGAAGCAAAGATTGGTAGACTTTGACCCACAGACAGGATCGTAGTGTCTGAATGTTTCTGTTTTGACCAATGCCTAATGGTTTCTTCTAATTACTTCCAATCTCTGTCTATCTGTCTCTGGTTCTTTTGTGTCCCGTCTGACTGTTGACATCTGAAAGTCTGTGTTCGCCCTTCAATCACTCACCCTCATATTCACTTCATCACAAAAGAAAAAAAACAGGCTGAAAAGAACTTAAATGAATCCAATAACTTGGACTCCAAATTGCAAATTAATTGGATTCCTCATTTTCAGAACAAAGAACAGAGCTGTGAATATAGAACAGAGCATTGTTTCTTAGATTACAACTCATGGGCTCTTTGTCCGGTTGAAACAACTTTTATGTCTGATTTCTTGAAGGCCTCTTTTCACATGAGGCTGTATGCTTGGGGGTTGTCCAAGAAAAGTCTGGCGGTAATAGCTTTCAAACAACCCTAACTACAAGGCAAGGATGAACTGTTTAGATTTTGTCGATTGAAAAGTCACTATAATGACTTGAAATAATGTTGTGGTTTTTTCATTATTGTTTTTATGAAATCATTGAATAACTAGCAAAACATCTGAAACCAATTTCTCATGCCTCAAATAAGCCTTTTTTTCAACCATCATTCCTGTTCTGATCTCAGGAATGCTTCCAAAATTGGCAAAAACATCCTCCTGTACATGTTTACCTGACTGACTTGACTGTATGAAAAGGTCTAATATATTGCCATTTTCACACAATTGTTCAGGCAGGCGTCCCCTGAAATGTTCCTGAGTTTACCTGTTCACACATTCACCTCAGAGCAAGAAGCATTCCCTGTTGGATGGTGATCATTTTCACCTTCATATCAATGCTATGCTATGCTACAAAAGAGCACAGAACATACAGCATTTGTGTACAGACAACTTAGTGAAGCAGTTTCATAACATGCATGGAGATTGCACCAGTCACAGGATCTGAACTTCAGCTTATTGTTTGCTTGTGGTCTGGCTTTCTGGATATAGCCTGCTTTGTTCACACATCAACTCAACCCGACTTCATACCGTAATTAAACCAGGGGAATGTCAGGCATTTTTGTGGGGATCTGAGTCTGTGTGAAAACCTTTGCTGTTTGTATTCACACATGCAGCTCATCCCAATAAATACTGGGACATTTCAGGATTGTTGAGTAGATATGTAAGCACTAGCACAGTGATACAGTATGTTATCATTAAACAATTTTCTTCAAAGCGGATACATCACATAGTTTACCATCGCGATCAGTCCGAAAGGCTTTGACCTCTAGTGCACAATGGCTTGTCGCATCATTAAAATCTCTATCCAAACTGTTCACTGAGTCTGTTTCAAGGGTCAAAGTTTAATTGTCAAGATGTAAAATCTTTACAGAGTCCACGCAGCAGCTTGTCAGCGGGCTGTTAGCTGCAGCTTCACTCCATCTGTGTCCACACACGACGTGTGTAGTTCAATCTTTGTTTGTTTTTATTTTCATGCACACCATAATAACGGAGGAGCAGTTGTTGGCAAGAAAAGTCTCAGATCTCAGGCTCCCATCTGTGCACTGACAGATACATATATATGCAATATGCATAACTTAAGTGGAACACAGTCTAATTAGAGTCTGAGAGGGAAAACAGTGCAACAACTGGAATCAGTGAGGAGAAATATAATATCAAATAAATGTGAAAAGTTGTGCTCTTCTAACCTTAAGGATTGGTAACAGCAAAATGTATCAACTGATGTTAAAAAGTTGTGCATGTACATAAATGAAAGATTGAAGACAAGCAAATGCATTCAGTTTAGCAACACAGTACATCTGCATAATGTTGTTTGTTTTTAAATACAAAACAACACTTAAGAGGCTGTATAAAGTTCATTTTTCTAAAATTGTAGACATTACAAATGGTAACTTCATTTTAAAACGCTCTGTATTTATCATCTATTTTCCTCTTTTTGACCTTGATGACATTCTTTGAAAACAAATAATATATAACTATTAACATTAATACATATTTTGGTCATGCATTTCATTTGTGTAGTTCTTTAAATAAACTTGTAAAGGCCCAAGCCAAAAGAGTTAACAGTGTCAGTATCTATTGTGTCTATATGTATTTACTTGCATGCTCAAGTATCTCAAATCTCTCCATGAAACAGCTTCTTTTTCCTCTTTCTTTCTTTGACTTTTCTTGTACGTTTATTTTCATTTAATAATTTGTCAGATCAATTGTCTTTTTGCGGAACTCAACAGTAAAATTAAGAAACCACAAATTGTTAAAATTACCTTCAGTGGAAATAGCTGTCATTATATTTCTCCTTCTTCGTTTTCTGTGTTTATTTGTCAATTTTTTATTTGCTTTTAATAATTTACACAGTTTCTTTAATAGAATGAAACATCGGCAGACACAATCTTCAGTCTGATCCAAACTGAAGCTCTCGCTCAGACCTCAAGTGACTCGACTTTAATATTTATTCAAGACGTCCCAGTGGCACCAGTGTCGTCTCTTGGGCTTTAAGGCAGACAGCAGGAGGAGGAAGAGGAGGAGAAGATGAAGAGAGTAGACAGGCACTAGTCAAGATGTGAAAGGTGCAACAAAAGAGAGGAGGACAATAAGGTGGAGGATAGAAACTCGCTACTTCTTCTAAAATCTTATATTTAATGCCCATAAACAAAAATGAATGAGGGGCATGATGGAGGTCAGAAACAGAGGAAATGAAGAAGAATCCAATAAACAGGAAAGCCTATCAAGACAAAAATAATATTAATATGTACAACATGTCAACAGATGAAGGAGTGGAGATAGATCTCAAAGATGGAGGGAAGGACGGATATAGTGGTTAAATGAGGAAAAGGCTATAAAAGGGTTAAACACACTTTAACCTAAGTCTGTAATATGAGGTTTCATCTTTCAAATAAAGAGTAGAGTAAATGTAAGATGTCAGGTGGAGCACAGACAGGAAACTGTAATCCAGTTTCAGGTGCAGCTGCATTAATGTAAACCAGATCTCAGTGAGTTAATCTCTGCAAAAATTTTTCAGTGAAACTCAATTAAAGCTGACCTGGGAAATATCAAACTAGACATGGCTTGTCAGAGGCCGCAGTCCACCTCAAGTATTCACCATGGTAGTCAAAGTAGAAGCACAGTGACCTACCCTCTGAGACAAACATGGGCTAGAATCTCAACTCTCAACATATATGTGGATTACTCAGCATCTGTGCGCCCTGCTGACTCTACTGCTATTCCGCTCTGTCCGACAGTGTCTTACCCCACTGGGTCCGTTTCTGAAGTGTAAAATAAACATTGTGTGTACAACAGGTTACTTTTTCTTTCCCTTTTTTCTTTATCATGGTGTGGCACAAACTTTTCAAAACCTCCCAGGGGACTTCTGTTTGAAACAACGCAATTTAATTAACTGACGTGTAAGTGTGATTGGAGGTCAACATATGACAATAGCATGATTAAAAGCACACGCCATTAAAGAATGGGGTCTTGGTTATCACTTATGCATTCTCCTTGGGAACCTACACGGTCACATACAAAGTCAATGTTGGGGGAAAAAAAAAAAAAAAACTCTCAAAAACTCATTATCTTATCTTCTCATGTTGTTAAAAAATAAAACACAATTTTTCAGAAATTCAATTTCCAAATTACTTGACCCATACTGTCTTACTTTTTGGGACCCTTCTGTTGGGGTGCCAAGAATATTGAGCTGACCCTAAAAGATGGAGCTAAACACTGCAGACTGTTGACTGGCATTAAAAGACAAATACAACCATGCTGTGTTTAAATACAGAGTCGGTTGTATATTCGACTGTATTTCTCTTCGTGGCTCACAGTCCTCTCTGAAACAAAGCTTCCGGATGTCCTCGATATCCACTTCCATAAACCCTACATGTTCCATTCCTTGAGTCTCTATCCCCACTTCTTTGTGTGGGAAGAATCACCTTGACTTAACTTTATCCCTTCTTTTTTTTACCTCCGTGCTGTAAACCTGATTTCTCATTCCTTCCCTACTCTTCCCCTCTTCCTTCACCGTGGACTCAGACAGTTGAGGAGGGGTGGTCGATGATGGCGGAGGAGGAGTGGATGATGATGGCGGAGGAGGCGGAGCAGTACGGACAGGCCTACATGCCGCCAGTCGTACCCTATTAAAGCGTCGCTCTGTCTCGCTACTGCAGATCAATGGTCAGCTTAATAAAAGCTAAGCACTGCCTCGCTGTGACATGCTGAGAGGAGGAGGAAGGGGTAACAGCCAGCCAATAGGATGACAGCCTTTCCCAGGACCTGTGTGTGAAGCCAATCATGCAGCTATTATTAAACTGATCTTCTGTGTTCCGACCTGATTAAAGTTTCATCAATTGAAGAACTAATCAATACAACCTTGATTAACCTGCACACATTTTAACATAACACAGTGATAAGACTTGATACTCTGAAAGAGGTTGATTATGAAATGTACATTTCTGAGGAGAAAAGCATTTTTATTCCCCTGAAAGAGTCAGTCTGAAGATATTCTTGATGGAAAATGTTTTCTGCTTTAAGAGGAATCAGCCTCCCAGAAATCAATCAAATCCTAGTTGGCAGTTTACAGGCACGTTTATTTACTGCAGTCAGTGTTGGAAGATAAATCAAACTCTTTACTAAAGAAAACTGGCAAAACCACCATGGAGATCCTCGTTTATAGGAGAGGTGGAAGGCAGGTGAACCAGAGAAGGGTCTTGTACCTTTTAAGCTCTGTTGTTTTTTTAAAGTTTTGCAGGATTCATAAATTAACAATTTTACCCACTAAAATGTGCAACAGCAAGGTAACAATATGCCATGTGGACTAAAATCTTCCATTGCACCATTTTCTGGCCTAGAAGTTTCCACAAGTTCACAAGTCAAGCACATACAATTGATGTATTTTGGACTTCTAGGTCTTTCAGAGACAGCCTCAAGTGGAAACTTGGGAGGACACCAGGTGTAAAAACTAAATGTGACACTAAATGTGTAAAAAATGAGTTTCAGAGGTTTAAATTAAGTTTAGGAGCAAAGCATGCACTGTAGAAAAGCATGATTTCATTGATGAAACATATTGGTTTCTGATAAGGTGTTGTGAAGCCCAATAATTGGTCACCACATTGAAAACGCTGAATTCAAGTAACTTTTGGTCAATCCACAAAAAGACCAAGAGGGCACTCCTTAAGCCTTCTGGCAAACAGCTGCAACATCCATCCATCCATCCATCCCTTCTCTACCACTTATAAGGGGTCGGGTCGTCAGTAGACTGAGCAGAGACACTCAGACTTCCCTCGCCCCAGACACAACATCTAGTTTTTTTGCACATCTATGTAGGCTTCGTTTTTCAAAGTGAAGGTCATTGCTTGGTCCAGAGCCCCTTTGAGTTTATTGCTGTTGCTTAAGTAAAATACTATTTAGGTTTATCTTGACTCTTATAGTTGCTACTGAAGTACTGTACTTTTGTTAAGGTTTCAGACTCAAACATTTTCAAATGTTTGTTTTCATGTCACAACGAGTATTTGTTATTGACTGAGCCAATAAGTATTCAGGAAAAACTGAACCTTGAGACACTTCTCTGTTGAAAGTGTTCATTTGTCCTTCTTTCTGCGAGACGCTAACAGTCTCCATGTATTCATCTCTAAAACCAAAGCAGGAGACGGTAACAGAAAACTTTTCACACTCTCTTCACTTTGTCTCTTTGGTATAAACACCTTTCTTCCAGCAGCAGCAGTTTAATTTTTCCCAACAGTTCCTGTGGGGATGAAGCCGCAGTAAAGCAGGAAGGCCATAAAACCTGGGAAAGGACATTTCTGTAATTCACTCGAACGTTATGATTCCCAGCTGAGTCCGAGGAAGTTCGGTTTAACTGCAGCCTGCTGAGCTGAATCCACTGTCTGATTTACTTTCCTTCATTTCTTCTGTTTGTCTTAAATGGAAATCCAATAAATGAGCGACTGTGATGGTAGAAACAGTGTGCCCTCACGGCTGAGTCACTGCAGCAGTATTTAATCAAGCAGGGACCATATCTGCAACTAAGGTAAACTAGGGTCAGCTCTCTTCTGATAGAACTATAATCTACGGAAATGTGAACAACCTTCTGATACTTTTAACAGTAGTAGTAGAAAAGTTCCAACAAAGTTTTGTCTCCACAATTTCATTATTTTGTGGCATAAATATATTCTTTCATTTTCATATGTGTTTTTGTCATTATCTTGTTGTCTCCAAACTGACACGTGTTGTGTTTGTGTTGTCTAAGAAACCAAGCTAGTTTTGTTGCTAATATAAACTATATACTATATATACTATATACAATATATGCTTGTCACGATTGTCTGTAACAATTCTACTTACATCAATCGTTGCATTTGGTTATGGAATAGAAGTGGCATGCACTGTTCTTGCAGAATTTGTAGAGTTAATGCAGCAATGCAGAAACCCACTAGACCGCAACAGGATCAGCATTTTGGTTTGGAAGCAACAGGATAATTTGGCGCTAGCAATGATAGTCAAACACTGGCATTAGTGGTTGAAAACTTGTATCAAAGGACACAACTATCAAGCCTGACACTTTTAGAGGCAAATAAAGTTAGGATTCATCAAGTATTTAGAAGCTTAGTAGCAAGTAGCTTGTTACAAACATAGGGTGGTTGTCATCAGATTCTTAACTGGCTTCACTGACTAAACACTCCACAAATAAATGGTGCCCATCTCGGCTAAGGAGTAGGACTGGTATGTATTGCAGGGTAATTGCAACAAGGCACACACAAGATAATACAAGTGACAGCATGTTTGTATTTCACCTAATTTGTATAATTAGGTGGAATGTATGGTGGTCAAACATTGGGAATAATTATACCAAATTGAGGTTGAAAGATGAAGAGTGTTCAAATGGTAATATGAGCATGTTAATAAATACTGAAGTAATAGTATTCAGGCAACATATTAAAGAGTCAGAATTGAATGAGTTACCGAGCTACTTTTCTAAGAAAAATATATACCGTAGGTGGTCGTTTTCAAATGCTCCCAACAGCACAAACTAAGCCCTAACTAATTCTTAAAACTACCATCTGGCGCCGTCAGATATGGTGGAAGGATTTCAAAATGTCTGTCTGAAGTTGTTAACAACTCAGACTCCTCATTCCTTCAGTACAAAGGTCGCTTAATTTTTTGGCATTACTATTTAAAGATTGGAGTAAAAAAATATGACCAATGGCAAAATGTGTGACTAGAAGTTGTCAAAGAAAGTAAAGTGTCTGTGTGTTTTTTAATGAATTTAGTTTTGACAAGCAAGTATGGCGAATTGTTGAGGCTCATTTCCTGTGTTTTTTTTTTTTGTTTCCCCCAGGTGCTGTATTTACCAGCAGTTAAAAAACAACCTCTACTTTTGTGTGTTTGAGTGTGCGTGTTCAAAAGCAGTCGTCCTCCTCTCCTTTCTTCTCCACAGCAGCGCCAGCAGAGTGTCCTTGCAGAGCAGAGGACGACTCACTGTTCAGCTCTTCCATAAATCTTCAGGTGCGACGGCGCTCAATTAGCAACGACGACGGCAATGCCACACTCTGAAATGTCATCGTCTTTTGTTGCTGCCAGACAATTACTGTTAAATATCTTTTATTGTTGTTTGTGTGCGCGAGAGCCAGTTCTCATTTAGGATTTGAAGGCAAAAGAGCAGACAGTGTCATTAAGAAGCCCTGAAGTAATTAGCCATCCACCTACTGCTCAACAACACGAGATGGTGCAGTGTTTTTAGAAAGAGATGGCGTAGAAACCGGGGGGGGGGGGTCAAGGCTGTTGCTGTTTCAGTGGTTTTCACAGTTTGAATGTTGAAGAAGTGGGCCTGCACAGAACTCTGACCTCAACCCCATCCAACACTTTTGGGATGAACTTCACTGAACAGACTGAAATCCAGACTTGAACCCTCTATGCCACTTTTGACCTCACCCATCCTCTCATATCTGAATGGAAGAAAAGCCCTGCAGAATGTTCAACATCTGCTGAAAAGCCTCAAACCAGAAACTAGGATTTTACACCAGCACAGAGGTGGCTCTATATAACTATCTCACAATTTCTAAAAGTTTCTATTTCCACATGTTTGGCATTAGTAAGTCTGACTTACTGCAAAATGTCAAACTGACATAATAATTTATCAATGTATATTCACCGAAAATGTATATGAGGAATATTAGGATGGTGGTTTTTAATAATGGACGGAAACAAAATTGAAAGTTTGTTAGTTAATAAGCAGTAATCATTTTCCTCATCAAGTCATTCAGTGCCCTCAAATGGAGATCGTCCCTTCATGACATCATAAAGGGAAGTAACCCCTACTCCAGGTTGGTGACATTCCCACAGCTTGGTGGTAAACTTAAATTCCACCAGATTCATCTCCAATCTGTTACAGCAAGAGAGCTGATTGGTTTTACTTTATTCATGTGTGTGCTTCCACTGGCAACACTACACTGTGTCTAAGCTCCGGCAGTCCGGAGCCCTCTTGGATAGGCATGAAATTACCACAGAAAAGATCCAGCCGGACAGGAAGTCAGACACCAAAACAACATTAAAACATCTGGTTTACTTCCAGGATAAACACTCGGTTTGACAGTTCAGAACAATAACTATATGTGTGTAAATGGTTTGATATGGTTTTAAATCACACATACATATCAGATTCACACTATTGATTGATGAACATTTTGATTACGCTGCAATTTTTAGGATGGTGAAGAGATTACACTCTCTACCCTGTCTCTAATTGGCTAGAATACACTGGCTAAATAGGCGGGAGTAATCTTACAATTCACTGTTAATAACACATGATGTTCTTCCTCTGCTAGAATGGTTTCTTTAGGAAAAAAACATTTAAAAAAAATAATAAAAAAAAACATTTGGGAGGGAATTCAAGAGTATACCCGCTTCTTAGGGCACCACAACATTACAGTTTATAGGCATGATAAAAAAAAAACAGGATCAGAGCACATTTTCGGAAAACAAACTTCACAGCCATATTTTGGGGAGCTCTGAGATTTATTTATTTAAAGTTGTTGAAAAGGAATACAATATTTCACCTTTTAACTATGACTTTTTTGGCAACCATGACTGACAAGGTGTTTGAAACACATTGCCATACTAGTTTAATCACTAAAGAGGAAAAATATAAATTTACAGTAAAACGTCTCACAGTTGCACATATAAAACATATCAGAAAACACTTTTAACCTGAACTAGATCTGAAAAATCATACAAAATTCAAACCACTCATTGCCAGAGTTACTTCTGTCCAAGTCATTTATCATGCAGGAGGCTTCAGCCTTCCTGCTGCTGTGCATCTCTGATCCAATGGATTTATCTTTTCAAATCTTAAAATCTGAAAGCCTCTGTGGCCCCGGATCATTAATGATAGGATCCGAGCATGCTCAGAACAGCAGGAGGAGCAGCAAACAAGTTTGTCCCAATTAATATAAAATGGCATTATGACAAATTCACTATTCACTGTGCTAATGTTCACAGTGCCACATCTTGGCAGTTAATGTCTGGCTGTGAGCAGCCTCACCACTGTTTGCTGGTACCATCATTATTACAACTGAATTCATATTAGTGGAAAAAAAGTGACTATAAACGTTCGTAAAGCTGTTAATCTCAAGCTAAAAAGGAGGGTCTAAGGTCACACAACAAAGAGAGAAACCCTTTGTTCAGTCCTTCAGACAGAGCAGCAGTCAGCAGCTGATATCTGCCCACGTTAGACTTGACGCCAACTCTATGAAGACACAAATGTGAGGAAATTTAGATGAATATAGATGTGCCACACCTTCTGTCGCTCCACAAATCGTCCATTTGTCTCCATTAGAGTCTGCAGAGGAAATTAAGCTGTGCATCTGTTGCAGGTCATGTTTGAATCTGTTAGCGACATGCAGCATCACGACTCATCTCAGCACGCAGGGATGTAGGGAGGTTTATCAACAACAAAACTACAGGAACCCTGGGCATATAAAAGATACAAGGCAATTCTGTTGTATATACTTTGCACTATTGTTTCTTTAAAGTTGTAGTCTATATGTTTTAAGTGATTCAATTATCATCATGTTTGTTCTTTCACAATGTTTAATGATCATCTTGAATGATCTCTAAGACCGGTTTCACTTAAATCATCATGTTGTGACACCATGTTTATGCAAATGTCAAAAACTAACAAACTATTGACTGCCTTTCAGTTGGATTTTGTATTTGCATTATGAGTTGCAGCACCTTGGAACGGTGACGTTAAAGACAGTCGATTCAGTTGGTCACTATCCACAATCCTAGATGTTCAAAATCTGACACACAACTCCACGTGTTCCGATCAAAGTATCCTCAGTGAGGGTGGGTTGATTTGTGATTTTCTTACCTTGTCAATGTCAGTAATACAATCATTATGAGTTTTTGTCATGACTTTTTCCCCAAGCGAGGCAGGCTCCTGTATTACTCCACAAACGAAACCCTGGAAGGACCCAAGTCATGAATTGTTTCCACCAAATATTCTATACAATCAAAGGTCATACCTTATGTAGATGAAATGTTATATTACAATGGTGTTAACTTGAGTCTGCTAGATCTGATCATAATTCTGCAGTTAGGTTATAGAAGGAGTCCTAATAACTATTTTTAGTAGCAGAAATGGCTGCCATTATAAAGAAAAAAAAAGTGGATTCATAGACTAACTCCTGCCACTGCTTTCAGCTGCTCTTCAATTTATTTTCTTTGTCCAACATTGAATAGGTTTAGTTAATAGCCAGACCCAGTCCATTGCAATTGTACAAAGAATGCAGTTATCCCATCAAAAGTCGAGGTTGAGTATTTTCCAAACTACAGATGGATTTTTTGCCCAGCTGACCACGTGTTACCTGACCTCAGACCATGTCTGGTCACGCCTTTCTCGTCCTTGTTTGAACCAGTTGTGTCTTAATCATCCCTAGAGTCAGAGTCCTGGCCAGAGGGACCACAAATCACCTGGGCAAGGTATCCTCTGTCCTCACACTGGTAAGTAAGTGGAAGCTGAGCGAGGCTCTGCTGTCACCTCTCCTGGTTTAAGTGATCATTCTGCTGCTGGTTCTCCGAAGCTCTCATCTCTGATTTTAAAACCTCCTTTAGGTGGTCCAAAGCTCCTCACACTTGTCAGAGTTGTATCTACAGCAATACAAAGTAAACAAAATTAAACAAAAGGGAAAGTCAAGATCCAAGGGAGAGCGGCCCAGAGTAAAACCGGGGGAAACTGGTGAATATTTTATTCACAAAATATGATGTTGTATTACGTCATGTCACAGTAACTAATCAAATCTAAATCCAAACTGTTCCAAACCCTGTCACGTCACAAAGTCATTGTCTGTGGACGTTAGGAGGATGAGCTGTGACTTTAATTTTATGGATTCTAAAATTAATTTTGTACAGTGACTTCTTTTTATACATGCATTAAAGTACATTTTCTTTGGCCTGAACATAAATAAAGTTGTTTTGTCTAGAAAAGGGTTGCAATTGATTAGACTATCAATATTGTCAGTTTAGATGAAGATAAATATGAAATTTGATACTCAATCCCGTTATGAGCTTCAAAATTGCTTTAAAACTTTGAAATATAGGCACCAGAACTTTACTTATAATTGACAACAAATGTATTAATATGGCTGCCATTTTTTCTCTAAATACGATCCTTTATGAATGTTTGGTTTGTATATACTTCTGTGAAAAGAAAACTGAGTCCATGAGGCCTTCACTTCCAGATCGATTATGGTTCGTCTCGTTGCTCGTTCAATATTTTGCCATCAACAAGCTTCAATATGGATTTGTCAGATAGCTGTGAATTGATAGAGAGAAGGAAGGAAATGCTATGAACTCTGGGAAACGTGTCTCTTTGCTCAGCAGAGGCTGTCAGAGCGGAGAGAAAGAGAGAGAGAGAGAGAATGTCGAGAGTCGTTCTGCTTCAGCGACGGGAAAATGCCACCGAGCCGCTCCGCTTCCCCGCTCATAAATACTCTCAAGGACCGCGGCTTTACAACAAGTCAATAGCTTCTGTTAGCAACACACGCAAACACACACACACACACACACACTATGCACTGATAGAGAAATACACACATACAAGCAGCAGTCTGCACATACACACAAATAAAAAAACACACATCAGCAAAATACGCAGATGCATGCTGTCAAAATATAAATCAACAATCACAGCACTACATAAACACAAGTGCCAGGCCAGCAGAAAGGGCTGCTGGGATAAATGCGGAGGCCGGGGCTGACAGGGTGGGAGGTAAATCTGTCTGTAAGGAAGAAGGAAGGAGGGCAGATTAAAACACAAGAGTCATTTAGAAGAGCTGTGTGTCCTCTCAGCGTATGCTGCTCTCTGAAACTTTCCTGTCACAACTTCTTTAAGCATCCCGTCAACGCTGCCAGAGACCTTAAAATACAGAAATGTTAAAAAACTGTACAGCTTCATAACAATCTGAATCTCAACTGAAACATTACTTATTTACTTGTTGACAAAAACAATCTCTGCCTATTTCTCCTCATCAATCCTTCCTGTAAGGCACAGTTAGCTCTAGTTGTGTGAGCTGATTGGCTGTTTGGGTAATGACACTGGACCATGAAAGGAAATCTTTTCAGCCAATCACTTGCGTCCATGAGCAGATCTGCAAAGCTCTGACAAACTATGTTATCTTGTGTGCAACGACATTTTAGTCTGTGTCAAGGGGTAAAATATGTTATTCAATTAATAGAAACAGAGATGAGTAATGCATGGTTGAGGGAAAAAGGGAAGTAGTTCAGAAAATAATAAGAACAAACATTACCAGAGAGGTTATGGATTGAAGTGTTTGGTCTTTTCTTGGATGCTTTGTTTGAGTGACTTATGAACACATTTACCTAGAAATGGTGAGCAAGATGAAATCGTTTCTTGTTTTTGCAATGAAGGAGGTCAAAACTCTCGTATATCTCCTCATTTATTTAAGCACAACATTTCACTCCCCTTCAAAGGAGCACCAATATTCACTCTCACTTTGAATGTAGTGACACAGCTGTTATCAACTTCAGGGACTTTCAGATGTCGAGAAGGGAACTTTTGTGGATGTTTGTGAGATTTGACAGTGTCACGATTTGATTGAGGAATGTTTCGCAAGAGTTTACATTCAAATCCTTCCCTCCAAGGGAAGAAGTTTTTCAGCTCTTCAGGAAATGATTGGCCCCTCGGCTGGTTGCTTTAATATCAACATCCTTCTTGTTTTAAAAAAAGCGTCTGTTCACTTCCCTTACATCATTCTTTGGGAGATTCATTTTGCCACTTGATGGCAGTGGAAGCATCAGTCAGAGTTTCATCCCTTATCAGTGTCCTTCAGCTCATTACCAGAGGAAGACGTGTGTCCGCAGAGAAACAAAGCGCCGCTGGTTCGATTCCCTTGGCCCGGCAGATCGCCTCCAACACAGCGTGGCCTCCATACTCCTTTTATTTACAGCTCGGCCTCTCCCTGCGGTGTGGAGCGGCTTGTGGGTGGAGGCGGGCGACAGTTGGGTCTGAAGACAAAGAGAAATGAAACCCTCAGCCTGACTCTGGCTGTTATTTTTAGCAAAAGCAGCCATAATTACCCGGGCAACGTCTAACAAAATTGTTCAGGCTCGGCTGGGTAATTAGGCCAGGCGGAGCCGCTAATGGAGAGAGAATTACACAGACCTTTCACCCATTAGCCCCCATTTACAGCAGGAAATTTACTGGGAGTGTATGGACCGGCCGTGACTTCCAAACCAGATTACTGCTCTGAAACCACTCTGCCTCCACCCCTTTACCCCCCTCCCTAACCCCTCCCTTCCATCCTTTTCGCCTTCTCTCACAATGGTAATCCATTTGTTTAAATAGGAGGAATAGCTTTATCATTTACTGTGGGTGTCATTAGAAGAGAGTCAGGAAATTAGTTTACACAGTCATAAGGAAAGTGTTTGGATAAAAACACAATAATTGATTTCATTGTTATGAAATGGGCCTGCAAATAGATAATAACTAGATGCATTTAAAGGGCTTTTAAAGGCAATTTATTTGAACTTCTTTCTGAGGCTGAGAGCAGCTGATTCTCATTTCAAACTCTTCGAATAAAGTAGCTTGTGTAATGCTTTACATTTAAACCATCGAAGTACCTCTCTTTCTTGGTGCTGTCTTTACTGCTTCGTTCGGCTGTTGAAGTCAGATGAAGAAGCATTAAGAGCTAAGAGTCGAAAAGGTGACAACAGGTGGTAATATAAAAGGTCAAACAAACTCACGAGTATGTAATTCACATTTAAATGTTATGTGAAGAAGTTTGCATGTCTTTTAGACCTAAAGAACGACCTTTTCAGACTCCTGAACCAGCACATTTGGCACCTTAACATATCCAAACCGCGACTAATTAAGTTTAACCACATGTTGATAGCAGGAGCTCAGTCTGTAGGGAGTTGTGTTGGGAACCAGAGGGTTGCTGGTTAAAGTCCAGATCCGGACAAATCTGGAAATAGGTCTCGTAGCTGGAGAGGTGATAGTTTACTTCCGGAGCACTGTTGAGCAATACACTGAACTCCATCCCACCAGCTCAGAAGCGCTCACTTTGAACAGCCCCCTCACTTTGACAACTCAGCGTCAGTCCACGTCCATAAGATCCTGTTTGTGCATTACTGTGTTTTTCAACCCATATGTGTAGCATTTTCAGTGTAAAATTAAGTTTTCTCTCGGGTAGATATTCTTCAAACTGTTTGACCTAAAGTTCATAAAATATGAGTGTGTTGCATTTAAAGTGAGTGTCACTCCCGGCACATGCAAGAGTTGACACCAGAGTTGTACTTAAATGGCCATGTTTAGGAGCTCAGGGAAAATGTATGCAGGTAGATAACCAGGAGCATAGAAGGAAAGAGGAAAAAGTGGAATAAATCAAAGATCAAATGTTGATGCAAATACTCTGTTGGTTGTATGTGGTGTTCTTACAGACAGCAAAACATTTGTGTGTATGTGTGGGGATTTTAGTCACTGGGTCAGTGGCTCCGGGTTGAGATAAAAATGGAGGCGAGGTGTTGAGGAGGCTGCTTTTCCACAGGTTTAGAGGACAAATATGAAGCACATGGCATGAGCAATACTGACACACAGTCTGTTTTCACCCACCCTTCTTCTTCTTCGTCTTCTCTTGCCTGAATAAATTCACTGCTCAGGCTTAACTAAATATCAAAGGCACAAAAAAGAAGTATTAACAAGGCAAAAGTTCTTGATCCCTTTATGTAAGATGAAAAAAAAAGAAAAGCAAAGCAGCCGAGGAGATTTCCATTTCAACATTAATTCAAGTGCTGGTGAATTTCCAATGTCGGCATCTATTAAGGCCTGTCAAATCAAATGTGACATCTGGGGAAGGAGAGAGAAATATTCAAATCATCTTTCAAATCTTTTTTTCCTGAGCTGCGTCTGTGAGAGCCTCCGCTCTCTCCACTGACAGCTCTGACAATTAATTTATGTCTTACAGATTATTCCATAAACCACATCTGACCCCTGAGGACGTGCACCAGCACACATACACAGGTAGGAAACAGACGTGCTCACATGTCACGTTCCTGAAAGTACGCGCAGCGGAGGGCAGGATATTTTACTTCTTGGTATAACTATCACCCAATATGGCCTGAGATATGAAGCAGCTCAAACATACACTGCCAGGAGCAGATAATGTTTCAAAGATAAATCAAAGGCTTAATCGCTTAGATGTATTAATTCAGGAAAACAGTCACAGATCCATATATACTTACTAACCTCTCCTTTTTCTGGGAGCTCCTGAGCTCTCTTAGGTTCCTCAGGACTGTTGGTGAGGATGGCCTGCCCAAATAACCACCCGCCCTCCCCATCCTATCCTATCCTACCCTTCTTTCTGCATCTTATCCCATCTCCCCCATCCCATTTTCAAACCCAGCACAGTTTCGCAGATGGCTGTTCCGTCATGAGCCCGGGTCTGCTGAAGATTTCTGCCTGTTAAAGGGAAGTTTTTTCTTGCCACGCTATGAAGGATTAAGCTGGGCTCTTGTAATATAGCCATGAGTAAGGTCCTTTACCTGTTTTTTTGTAAATATAACGATGAGCATGGTCTTGTTACCTGCTCTTTTGTTAATGTTAACAGACAAAGAGTAAGGTGCTTTACCTGCTTTTTGTAAAGTGTCTCGTGATAACACCTGTTATGAATTGACCCTATACAAATAAAGATTGATTGATTGATTGATTGGTATATTGTAAAAAACAAAAAACAAAACAGGAAATAGTTACTTCAAAATAAAACAACAGACATAAGCCCATGAAACCAGAAAAAAACTGCAGTAGTAAAAAAAACAGAACATTCAAATTACTGTTTCAGGTTGCATATCTGACACACTCATACACACAAACACACACACACATACACGCCTAGCTCATGCACATGCGCGCACACACACACACACACACACACACACACACACACACAAAGAGTGGCTCATTACTGAAATAGACTGATGGAACAAATTCTGCAAATTAAAATCAGTGAAATCGATGATCCTGAAAATGTTTCAGGATGATCTGTCCACTTTTTCGTAACGAGATGTTGAACAAATTGATACACTTGACTTACTAATGGCACCTTCGCACAAAGATGCATATGGATAAGGGATGAAAAAGACTTCATAATTTTTACCTTGAACCCAGCCATTTTCCAGAGACCTGGAAAGTTTCCACTCGATAATTACAGCAGCACGTTGAATTACAGCGCTATGTTGATATTCAGTATGTGTGCCTGAGTTTTTGCTGTATTTAAAATCAGCATGCGTTTTGATGCTTTTTGTTGCTTGATCAGTTTCGTCTGAGAAACACAAAAAACAGAAAGAAAAACAACAGCCTTCGATCCTGGACTTTGCTGTTCTAGAAAATGTTTAAAAGTTAGAGTCAGTAGTCGGCATTGTCTGTTGCAGCTTGTAAAAACAACATTCAAACTGCCCCACTCCTTGGCTCCCTGTGTTTGGAACCTATCTGTCCATAAGGGTTTTTTCAGATATCTAGTTTCATGGTTACAGTGACTGACCTCTTTTCGGAGTGTTTTCAGTCACTGCATCCTTCAAAGGACGCATCCTCTGATACCTTGGTGGACTGCTCAGGCCCAACTGAAATCAGGAGGTCTGGTCCGGAAAGGAGTTCCTATTTGCATCCCCGGCTGTCACCGCCCTCAACAGCTTAATAGCAATTTTCTGATGTAAAATACCCTGATTATTATGGCCAAACAGTTCATCCAGTTAGTTTAAGAAGACCCAGTTCACCGTTATTAATCTTCCCGAATTAGCTCAAAAACTTAAACACTGAAATGTCCTCAAACAAATTAAGCCTCATCTTTTTTATGCCAAATCATACTTAATGTTAGAATGGTAATGAATCTTGTGATATGTTGAGCCATGAAGGATGCACCAGATGGAGCTTTCATCAGCAAGGGAACGAAGTAAGCATTTGTCGGCTACATATGACGAGCCATTGAAATGGACCAACCTTCGACGTGATCAGTCTTGAAATACACACTGGAGTCTTTAAAAATGGACATAGCCAATATGAGTCTGAGACCTTGAGACTGGATTCATTCATTCATTCCACATCCACCTGCTCATTCTTAAGAAGTTGCTTTTGTTTAGGATTAGCATGAAGCTCCCTGCTGAGGATTTTGATAGTTGTGTTTAGCAGAAGTAGCTGTATTGTCTTCTCTTTTCTGTCTTTAACACATAGCATGTGTTTAGCTTCTGTGGAGTGGGCCAGGAGAAAGTTAGTTTTAGAACCACACACACTTAGGAAGTAAAGATGAATGTTTTTTTTTTTTTGTGAGAACAATTAAGTTTATGGGTGCTGGTTCACTTGTTCATTTTGATTGGTTACAGTAATTCATTTTGTTTAATTTCCATTTTTGGTTCACTGCAGAAAAGATCAGCATTTAAACTGTAGTGTGTTTTATTTTCTTATTGCTTTGCTCAGCACCCGGGGGTTCTTTCAGTGTGCTAAAATAAAAAAGAGACAACCACTGGTTTTATGTTGTTTTTTTGTTTTTTTTTTCTTTTTAAGTTTTGACTAATTTGTATTAAAAACAAAGACATATTATGACAGAAGCTATCACTGCTGGAGCTCAAAATGTGATGACCATCATACGGAAGTAAAGTTTTTGAATTTGCACATTTAAAAAACCCCAAAATAAAACAGATTTAATGTGTTTAAATCTAATGATTGACTATTTCATTGTGATCGTGAAATGATTGACAGCCTGTCTGTCCTTCAATACATCACCCTCATCCAGTGCTAGGAGTTCTTTTTTTGTCTGATTTGTTTTTTAGTGCTTTATTAAGCAGTGCCAGATTAGTCCTCGGTGGGACAGTGGCGGAGGGAGACGAGAACGCCTCTCCTCCGACCTGCCGAGGTGCAAGCAATTAAGGAGCAGGAAGAAGGAGTCTGTCAAGAGCGCCAACGCCAAAGCTCAAGACACCTAACCCACTTAGACTCCTCCAGCTCTTTAATAAAGAAACTTCTGTAAACTGTCAAAATGATAATAGCCTGGGCCACCCTCGGTAATTGCAATTAGAGGAGGTAAAGTAGGATAGTACTGCACACACACACACACACACACACACACACACACACACACACACACACACACACACACACACACACACAAACACACACATCCTTTAAAACACAAGCTATTTTTTTTTTTTCGGATGAGCAGAAATGAACACGAAAAATAACATGACAGCTACACAAATAGTAGAACATGTTTTGCATGCTTTATTAACAACTTTATTTTAAATGAATTAAGCATTAGAACTAACATATGCACAACTATTTAAAAGGATGTCATGTAAATATTACACACACAATCACCAGAAAACCTTTTTGATCTTTATAATATCCAAGAAAGGTTAACATCATGACTACAAGGTTTTTTACTTTAATTGATCAGAATTATTCAATCAATAGAAGGAGGTGTGAGGGTGGAAAAGAGAGGAAGTGTAGATGGAAAGAGAGGAAAGACAGAAAGAAATGAACTGCTTTAATTGAGTGAGAAGGAGGATGGAAATGGTGAAAACAATGTTGTTCCTGTGATTTAGAGCCTGACAGACAGTATTTCAACTAATGGCCAATGACTAAATGTGAAAACCCTTTTATTAAGTTTACATTAAGTCCACAACTGAGTTAATCAAAGAGACAAGGTCAAAGTGAGGATGAACCTTCAATGTCAGAGAGAGGAACTCAAAATATGACTGAATATAACTAAAGTGGGATTGCTGTAGGTTCATGGTATGAACTGATAGATCAAAATGCAGAACTTAGGAAGAAAAATGTACTATTCAAAGAAATAAAAAAAACATCTGCATCTTGAGTTTACAGCATCGACTTCTTGATTCACGTTCATCTCTCTCCTCTCACTGCACATTATGGAGCACAGCCTGCCTCCACATGTTAATATGAAGCAGTAATATATTCTGCATTCATAATCATACTCAGCCGTATCTGATAGCTGACAAGCATCAGCTCCAGAGGACGAATGTGTAGGCGAGGCGGAGGAGGAAGGAACCTTGCCGTTTGATGTCTTATCTGCTGCTTCGACTGGATATCGATCAGCAGATCAGCCTGAGTGATTCCAGGTGTAATCTTCCCCCTCTCGCGAACACACAGACACACAACAGTTGTGTTTACTCCGTTTGTCTCAGGCTTGTTTTAAACACAAGTTTGATTTGAACATCGATTACACTCAAACAGGCAGGCATGTGTGATGAACTTGTGTGCCAGCTGACGGGAACTCGTCTTCTTGTCGGAAATATCAGACAAGTGACCGAATCGGCCCCGAGCTCTGTTCAGCTTTTGTGTTTTATAAATTCAATGAGGCTTTTATTGCCTGATTCCTTATGCAGCACAAAAGGCCACAAAGACAATAAATGAAGATGGAGTTTTATTTGCATCTCCTACTGCAGGGCTAAATTTAAAGGATCAGTGAATCAAATCATTAAAATAAAAACCCCTCTCTGCCAAGCGTGAAGGAAGGAGTTAATTACTCAGATTTAGAGGTTTTGGGGCCATTTCAGTTTCCTATAGACGCTGGAACCGAGGCTCTTCTTCCGCACTGAAGGATCCATGGCTTGTTTGTGCATGGATTAACAGCAAAGGAAAGGCAAATCAAATCAAATTAAGTATTAATATGCAATATGCATAATTGACAAGCCTTTGCTTCGAGTGCTGTTTAAATAAAAAAGAAATAAAAAAAAACTTGCAACAAGGTAATAAAGTAAACAAGCTGAGAGATGAAATTCAGCCACAGAGACTCCCAACTGCCTGAACGAGATGAAACACATCTGATATACAAAGCTGCTGCATATATAAATTGAATTTATCTGTTCTAGTTTTAGTTTTAAACAAATACCTATAAGTTGTTTTAATTACGTAGAGATGTAGAGATTTACCAACGTGCAGTTGACGGTTCAATTGATTTTTGGAGATATGTATATTTATTTTTTATTTATTTTTAAATGATCATCTCTGCACAAGAACAAGCTGTTACACATGAAGGAGCTGGAAATCCAGGTGTTACATTTAGAGGTTGTGTACATCTTTTCTTTTTTGTTATTGTGTTCTCCCCCAGTTGCACCTCCAACTTCCTGATTTTATGAGACAACGTTCTGAGCGGATTCCCTCGGCTGCAGGATCTCCATTTGAGACCCTGTCACCTGGTCGAACCAAACGGGAAAGATCAACCAGCTTCCTCACAGCTTCAGGCAATAAATCAATCAGAGACCATACAAGTAGAAGATCAGAGCATCTGGACCAAGCCGCTGTAGCCATGTGTCACGAGCAGAAGAGAGCCGATGCTTTGTAGTGAGTCAGAAGCAGCGAAAGGAAAAAAAGTAGAAGCCCGCTCTCATCGGGTGAGAGCCGGCATCCACTTTTTTTTCCTTTCACTGCTTTGCTCTGACAGTTGGTTAGCCCCAGCTCTGCTCATGGCAGAACTTTGTTTTGATTGGCCAGCAAGGTGGCATGTGAGTGAGACAGCAGATGATTGATGACAGAGTTCTGGTTCGGTTCTGTGGATTTGTTTGCAGTTCTTTATATGTATTTTGTACTTGCATGTTTGTAGTTGTGCAATTCAAAAGTTTGATTGAAATGTTAAACGAGAGCAAGAATGCTTTTGTAACAGACAAAATGCCCAGAAGGAGGCAATTAAAGGGCTTCTTATAAAAACACTGAACGCAAAAGGGTTTCCAACACACAAACCATTACTTTTTGTAAAGTTAAGCTAAAAAATGAGGCTACAAAAGATCCTAAATTCAGCGTCATTTGGAAATCAAAAGAGCCGGCTCTTCTTTGGGAGCCGACTCTCTGAAAAGAGAGTAAACTTGCCATCACTAAGAATCTGGTGTTGATGAATGAAGCCAGAGTTGCAGGAACACTGCAGTTGGTTCCAAATCTCAAGGGATTAGGTTCTATGTTAAAATGCAGAAACTCTTACAGCAGAAATAAACACGTTTGCAGCCCGCTAAGAAATAAACTCATCTGTTTTGACGCTATTAAGGATAAGTGTTTTGTAGACATTCGCATAAATAAAGGGTGCAGTTGAGTTGACGGACATGTGGGGGAGTTTTTGCTGTTTGTCAGAAGGATTTAAGGTCAACTCCAACTCTTTCCCTGCTGCTAGAATGATTAAGAGTGAGGTGGAGTCTGTATTTTCTAACAGTGTGACCACTGTAGTTGGATTTCGAAACGCCTCTTTAGAAATCGTGGGGTGACTTTGGTTGAGACTATAATGTTTGATACGGTCTGTCAAACTAATCTAATCTTCACCCACATTGATGACGTTTGTTGTTATCAAATCAACAAACAGCTCTATTCTCACTATATAGTTCAAAGACTATTTTAGGGAAGTGTGCTGAGCAGGAAACATCCAGCAACACTGTTCCGATCTCTGACTCAAGTTTTATCTCACAGAAATGCAACAGATTTTTTACAGTGCTGTCCTTTTTTTTTGGGCATTCTTTGTGTTAAAACACGTCAGCACCACAGCAGCACAACATCAATGCTGATGCAAAGCCTGTGAGGACGCTTTCTTCGTGGTAAACACACAAATAGTCTTCAGAGTCGGGTCAGGTCTCGTAGGAAAAACATGACACTGACTTGTTACGAGGAGAGTTTGTGAAAGATGCCACGCAATGTGATGAACTGCAGACCCGCAGCCTCTCCACCTGCTGCGCTCCACCTTCAGTCCTCTGCAGACTCCTCCCCCCTCCTGCAGACTCCATTAGCGCTGCCGTCCATCAGGCGGCTGTGATGTGAGATTAGACGGCAGAGCTGCGACCTCAGAGGTCACGTTTCTCTCCTCGCTGAAGCTTTCAGCTCTCCGTCTCGTGGCCTTCGGCTGCTGCGGCTGCTTCACACAGAAAGATGGAGCACTAAAACCAGTCCAAGACAAAGACTTCAGATACACATCGTCTGAGTTCTGACCCTTCCACTTCCACACTATCTTTAGAAAGACTGGTTCATTGTGAGTTCTGAGTAAATGAAGAGCCACTGAACTACAGCTCTGATAAAACCTGCAGGAAACTTGTTCTGTTCGGAAGAAATCCTCAGTTTTTTCAACAAAGTATGATTTCAGAGATGAAGGTGCAAAATTCACCAGATGATTGTTCAGGTCCGTCTTCGCTCCGTTGCACAAGCAGAGCTGAGAGTTTTTTTTCACTTTATTTAATGTGTGTGCTTCCGCTGGCTCCACTGTGCACCATCTCAGCTCCTGCAGTCTGGAGCCCTCCGTAGCAAACCTACTCGGCCTTTTAATTTTTGCCAGAGTATGTTGCATCAATTTACAACAGAAAACATCAAGCGGGAGAGGCAGTCAGACGCTGGAAACAACATTAAAACATCCTGATTATTTTCAGAATAAAACACTATGTTTTGATGGTTGTGTTTAAAAGGGTTTCATATGGTTTAATACCACATACATTATATTAATTAATCATAAGCATGGCCCTTATTGATCACTAAAAAGCTGCTCTACTTCTCGAACGAAGCCACTGACTTCTGTGACAACTTTTAAAATGTAATTTAAAAAAAGTGGTGTACCGGGAGAATTGGCCGATAAATGTCTCAGGTGAGTTCTCTGACTACCTCAAAGCTTTCTGTGGCTGAAGGACTCACAGACGGAGATGTTTATGTTGCTTGTTTTTAACTGCACAGCAGAACCACCCGGTCACCCCGGTCTCACCTTCACTCACCTCTCCCCAGCGAGGCGCCTCTGAAGCAACGAGGATGGATCTGTGCGCCGCGCTGCTGGTAAAGCAGGCATGTTAAATATTGCATGCATTCCCTTTGAAGTGTCAGGAGATAAAAAAAAGGGGGAGAAGCTCATCCTGGTTTTTTTATGTGTTCATTGTGTGCTTGGATAAAGAAGAGGAAGCCAGGTATTGCTGGGCTTTAATTCAACATGAGTTAGGAACAGATGTGGTGAAACTAACATTTTCTGAAAATTGACTATTAAAAGCTGATGTAAAAATATTTCCCCTGTGCCTTCTTAACGATAAAATAATCCTAACTACAACTAGGCTGTAATTAAAATAAAATGAATATAAGTTACCGGGATACTTCACGTTGATCATTTTACAACATCAGCATCATTTTTTTATAGTTCACCTCTTTGTTTAAGATTGTTTAAAGTGTTTCAAGGCAATGGGAACTTGTATGGTCTGCGTCCCTTTTCTTTTTTTATGAACAATGTTTTATCAAACTGTGTCAGTTGTTTTTTTTCTATAATTTAGGCGACAACACCATGTAAAGTTTGAGGAAAAAAAAAGATCTGTCCACATTATGCTTAATTTCACGAGAACTGGCTAACACCAAAAAAAACAAGAAGTATATGACATACTGTGCAAAATTAAAAAAAAAAAAAATAAAAAAAAAAATCCTGCTTAAACTCAAATATTTTGTGAACTTGAATGGGTGAAAATATTTGGATTGAAGAAGCCTCAGGTAAATTGTTGAGCTCTGCAATATTTTGCAGTGAAGCCTGAACTGGAAAGTCAGAGATAGTTATTTGCAGTGTAGAGGCTGGGTGTCTGCATCCTAAGTCTCCCTCCTTGATCATCGCTCACTACCTCAGAGGTATTTCAGAGGGAAGAGGAAGTGACAACAACGTCAAAGGCCTGGAAGCAGAGTGACACCTTGAGAGCCCACTGAACCTCCAAAACAATAAAAAAAAAAAAACTCCCCCTCCCCCGACCAAATCTCCCCACCTGAATCCACAGAGGGTTTGCATTCCAGTTGCTGGATCGTTAGACGGGGGTATTAGGCGTCTTGCTTCGGACTTGCATCATCACCTCCCGTCTTAAAGTTTTGACGCTCCGTCTTTCCCCTCTTTCCCCGTCTCCTTTTTTCTCTCCGTGGCATGTAGATTTTTCTCATCAGCTTCCCCTTGACATCCTTTGGAGGGAAACTGAAAGGAAGATGGTGGGATACTATAGAAACGAACACAGGAGCCAGTTTCTTTCAAGCGCAAGGTGACCCTGATGAAGACGCAATCATACATGACACAGTCACAGAGCTCCTTGACTCAGGAGGATGCAAACACAAAGGATTATGGGGGAATTACATGATAGCGTGAGAAGAAAATAAGTTATTTCTGCACAGTGTAACATGAGAAACAACATAATTGTTTGCAGGATGAAAGCTGTGTGCCAGCCCAGAGCAGAAAACAAGGTCACACACAGGTCAACCTATTTTGTGTTTATATGGATCCTTCATACATAAAAACAAGGACATACTTTCTGCATTCATAATCCAATTCTTGGATTATAATTCTGTGCTATTTTGACAGCAACAGATAGCCAGTGTTTGGTTATCAAATGGACCTAACTCAGGAAAAAGGAACCTTTTTGGATCATACAGAAAATTGAAATAAACGTTAACGTAGAACTCCCAGAATGCACAGCACTGCAGGCCACTCCCACTGTAGCTGCGGTGCTCTTTTTACAGACATTTACGATAACACATACGGCCGTTTCCATAACTGATTTCTTCCAGAAGGATTTGCCTTCTCAGAAATGTCAGAAAGTGGACTCTATCTCTGTGTCTTTAGGTAAACAGTGAGACACCAACAGTCCGGACCAACTCGAGCTGGGTCAGGGTCAGGGTCAGGGTCCTCGTCCTCAAAACCACCGACGGGCAGCAGCCACCTCGCTGGTGTTTTGCGGCTGGTAAAAATAGCCACAAACATCCGATTCGAGTAGACCTTCAAAATTCCCTTCGGTGGCGCCGATAGCGCAGCGGCAGCGCGCGCGCACCATGTTGCGAGGCTTTGCTCCTCGCGCGGGCGGCCTGGGTTCGCGTCCGGCCTGTGGCCACTTTCCCGCATGTCTCTCCCCACTCTCTCCCTGTTTCCGACTCTATCCACTGTCCTATCAATAAAGGCAAAAAGGCCAAAAATAAACCTTTAAAAAAATAAAAATAAAAAAATAAAAAATTCCCTTCAACCATTTCATTTTGATGTTAAAACATTTTGCTATTCTCGGTTCTTCCCAGCTTTCTCCACAGAGCAGTTTAGCATAACAGTGTGTTTCAATTCTGGCAGTGAGGTCCCACCCACTGGTCTTTGATAGGTCTATAGCTTCAGTTGTCAAAAATATGAGGAACTCGCGATCCCTGCTAACCAAAGCAGCCTCCTTTTCAAAGAACAGATAGCTTTCCCTTCTCAGGGTAAAATGAGGGCGGGATGCACGACCATTTAACAATAATCTCAGGTTTCTAATGACGTAAGTATCCCTTTACATTCTCAATACATATTTCATACTGAGGTATTCAAAAGTGAAAACACTACATATTCTAATATTAATAAATTTCTGCAGCTAAATGTTTTCATTGCATTGACTCCCTCCTGTTTGATGCAACTGTCTATGACTGTGGTTATCCCGCCCCTTCCGGCTTGGTGGTCTGATCCTTGTGTATCATCACGTGATTGGCTGTGGATATCATCATATAATCCTGCCTTGTAATCAAGAAGCTTACTTCTTTGAACCGGCTCATTCGCGTCCAACACATCACTAGCTTCTTTTCATCTAACCATTCTAAGAGACATGTCAAACCAAAATTGCACCAGACCTAGAGTACAAGTTGCTGTCTAGATCTTAGGAATTAAAGTATTTCAGAACAATGCACTGTATCTGTATGCTTGTTCCAGTGTAACCCTGCAGAACTGGACCCACAATCTTTTTTCTACCAAAACAGAAAATCCACATGCCTAACAAGAGGCCAAAACAGAAGAACAAGAGCAAGATTAAAAACATGTATGCAGTATTTTGTCTTACCTAGCTGACAGTATGTGAACTTGCCACTCAGCAATTGTTCCTGCTGTTTTCCCACTTATCCTTATTATTTTGTTGGCCAGAGGCATTTTACAGTCACAGTTTGAGTTCTTTTTGTTGAGATCATAACTGACCAAAACTAGATCAAACTCAGTGGCCGTGTCTTTGTCCGGGCTTACTTCACTGATACAGCAGAGCAAAGATAAATCACAGCATATAAAGTGTTGTGCTTTTACGTTGAGCGTCTCGGTGAGGCTGATTCTTTAAAATGTATTGTAGTGGGAGATTAAAGCGGCTGTGAGCTACTGTGGAGCTTTTTGGAGCAGGGTGAGATAAAGGTCCCCTTTGATTCGATGACAGTCGTGACTCTGTGGCTGCAGCACTGCTTTGGGTCGTGCGTCTTCTGGGAAAAGCTCTGACTTTTCTTTAATATTATTTCTAAAGAAATCGCTCGCAGCTCCCGGCAGCTTCGTATAGATGGATCGCTCAGGGCGCAAGTGTACCACAGGTTAAATATATTTTAACTTTTGAAATGAAGAGGCGCTCCTGGAAAGTGTTTCCGGCAGTCACTCCCTAACAACAGCAGTTATAACCCCAGTGCCCTCAGTGCGGTCTGACAGCATCAGCAGACAGACCCGGCCTTCACTGTAACAGGACATTACTTTCACTGACAGGGGAGTGACATGGGAAGCGTCTGGGTGGATTCATACCTGCAACCTCAGTCACCCGCTGTCAGTCAGACGTGAAAAGACACGAGTTACTCATTGTGTCGGTGCTATATTAAGATGTCGGATTATTCAGAGAAGCAGTGGACCGCCATTACAACTCTCTCATTCTCTTTAACTATTATGTCCACTGAACAAACAGCTGACAGGGTTTTTAAGTAAAAAAAAAAAAGTGTCAACAGGAATGTGTGAGGTATGACTGTTCATCAGTGTCAATGCATCATAATACCCTGTACGCGTTAGTATTACCTTTAACAATTGTGTTGTGTTTTTAATCATGTGCAAATCTACCACATCTGTGATGTGTAAAGCCACATTTCCAGGACAAATTACCATATTTCACAGATGTCCTCTGATAATAGTAATCCACCCCAAATTGGCATCTCAGTATTTTAGGGTGATCATTTTTTTAAGTAGGTCTTGGGGTTTGTCGGTTAATAATATATAATATATTAATAATATATCTTTAAAAATCCCCTATTTCCATGTGGTTATGTATTCATATTGGGTTATAGTTTAAATATTTGATGCACATGTTGAAAAGATTTGTTCTCAGTGCTCAAACTAATCAAGAGCAGAATATCATCGGCAGCAACAGCTGCAGAAAACTGTTCAAATAATGGCTTAACCCTTTACAGGGCACTCATTGAAATACTTTGAAATTCAAAAAGTCAACCTCATTGTGTTATTCAGGACATAACAGAACTTTATTTCTGTTATAACATTTTTCAAAAATTGTAAGTGTAATAAAGATTGACAAAGTTACCATATTTGGTTAAAATGCCACAATAGCAGGATCAGTGACATAGGGTGATCTCTTGTGATTGGCTGAGTGAGGATCACATGCTTCTCGACCTTACTTAGGTGCAAAACGGTGGCCATATTTAATGTGTACGTAAATGAACAAAAATAATCACTTGCCCGATAAAAGGTTAAGGTTTACTATGTTTTTAACAGAATCTACCTCCCAATACACTTACAGGAGGGACCAAACAGTGGATGTGTCTCTCTTGCTCTCTCTCACATGCAGCTATATGTTAGATCAAGGTTGGGCAACTGGTGGCCCGGAGGCCACATGCGGTCTCTATCAATCCTCAACGTGGCCCTAAGGTCAGTTTTACATATCCATTAATTGGAAACATGAAGAAAAACATGAACAATCTGCTGTGAATACATGAAAAACAGAAATATGTCCATATTAATGTTTGATCATTGGTATGTGTTAAGTTAATTTGAGACAGAATTAACAGTAATCTTTTTTGAATCCTACGATTTGGCCCCCTGGCAGTGACGATGGAATGAACGTGGCCTTTGCTGTGACCAAAGTTGCCCATCTCTGTGTTCAAAACGTACACTGAGATTGAGGGGAGATCATCAATACATTGTTACTGAAAGAGGACAATCTCACACACAAAAATGGTCCACAAATAAATGACTGACCCAACCAGGTATTGTGTTGAAATACTGGTAAAAGGTGAACATCAAGAGAGTGTCATCTGCAGAACGTGAGGTGCACGAGAGCGCCTTTTTGTGAAGATATTAACCCTTGTGTGGTGTTCGGGTCTGTGGGACCCGTTTTCATTTTTTATAAAAAGAAAAATGATACAATGAATTAATTTTTCAAACTGAGACTCACTGACTTTGGCTCATTTTCTGTGAAGAACATATATCAGAATACATATTCAATGACCACACACCATACACCCCCCCTACACATTTCTATTGCATATCAGATGTCTGGGTCCACTGGACCCGGGGCTAATAGAAGTGTGGGTACACAGAACATCAGAGGATCAAATGTGCGAGAAAAGGAGAGCAGACAGTGTTGACAAACAATGTTGCAACTTTGTGTGGGAACCGCAGGTGCAGAAACACAAAAGAAGCAGACCTGCAAACCTGCAAAGTGTGGTATAAAGATCTGGGCTGCCTGTGATGCCACTTCCTCATATGCTTGGAACTTACAAGTCTACACAGGGAAACCTGATGGAGGAGCCCCCGAGAAAAACCAAGGAATGAGAGTTGTCCTCGACATGTCTCAGGGACTCATTGGACACAACATCACATGCGACAATTTTTTTTACCTAGCATTAAAAGCCACAAAATGCAACGGGTCCATCAGACCCACAAACACTGGCTGAGTAACAACAATATGAACATTACACAAGGGTTAAAGTGTCTGGTTTGGTTTGCATTATGGTAACCTTTTGCAGGCATTTAAGAAAGCCTTTTCTGTCTTTTTTAAGGTACACTTTAACATGCATTTCAAGGTGCTTTTTAGATTCTATTTACAGATGCCCTTTCACATCCATTTCAATAGGTTCTGTTTCCTAATGTACCCTTTAAAAATGATTTACTTTAATACTCCCGGAGGAGATTACATTTTTTCGCTGTTGTTGTTGGGACATGCTACACACACACACACAGGCCAACATGCACACATCACTGCGGTGGTGTCCACGGTCTTAAGACAAGAAACCTCAAAGTTGAGAATAAAAAGGAATTCATAAGTCCGCAGCGTACATAGATGGAGGAGCTAGTGGTACAGCGAACTTTTGTAAAATATAAGAACTTAACGTTTGTCAGTCCATACAGCCAACAACATTGTTCAAACACAGGACTTATGATGTCTCCTTAGAGAAATTAATCTGAGGCTATATACTTACGTCCATTGGATTTACCAAAAGATAATGTAAAGATCAATGCAAAGGTAGCTGCAGCTTTATTGTTCACAACAACTTCCTAATAAAGCCAACGAATGCTCACTCATCTACTTGTTTGCTTATGTGCATGAAATAAATGTTTCTATAAGTCTTCACAAGAAAATGTGACTTTGACTTTGTTTGTTTATGGCAAAGAAGACTCGGAAATTCACTCAAAGTCAAATAATTATTAATGTCTCTTTTAGGAGACTGGAGTGCAATAATGTCAAGGTCACATTTCATGTCAATAGTACGTCCAAAGCCCAACCTGATTAGTAAGACACATTGTTTCGGACCTATTGTCCCTGAAAAATCAAAGCTTTTATTCCATGTTTTGTGTCATAATGGACAACAAACAAGGCCACCAAAGTCTTGGATTTTAGTCTGCCTCTTACTATGTTTTCGCTCATGTCAGTGACCAGACCGTTGACCAAGATGACTGTGCAAAGGCATGTCATGAATGTAAATAAATTAAATGCTAAAGTAAGTCAAGCAAGAATGATGAAGTTAGTGCTGCGAGGCGAAACAGAGGGATGCTTGCGACAAACAACAGTTCTTTAAAGGTGTGGTGTCGCCCAGCCACTCACTCTTCCAGCATCTTCAAATTAGTCATGATGATAAGTTGGGTACCACTGTGTAGTCTGTCATTTTTGTCAGTGAAGTCAAGATACAATTTTACAACACTGGTCGCAACTGACACAGTGCCCATCGTAACCGACAGAAAGAACTAGTCTGAATCTAGTCTGAACTTGGTTTGTGGTGAATGCAAAAGAAAATGGAAAATGTATAGAATATCTCACATTTTCTGAACCCATTTCATGTATGTTTTTGAAGTAGATGCAAGACTTACAACAACCCATTTTACTTTGTGAAAACATTTAATTATTCAGAGATGTGTGCAAATACAGTATGTTGATCCGCAAGCTTAACTTCTCCTTCCCTTTGTACTGTAAGGTCTTTTTTTAACTGTTCTGTATGCTTAATAATTGATTCCACGTCAGTAAATTGTACAAAGAAAACATACAAACATTTTAAAGCTTTTCTGTCCAGCAGAAGCTTTCGAAAAGATGAGATAAATAAGTTGCTCTGCCGTCGTTGCTAACAAAACTTGAGCTCATAAGTCACACCCATAAGTCAATTGTGATTGGTCAGTGAGGAAGAAGTGACATATACGTTTCAAAAGTGGATTTTTTTTTTTTTTTTAAAGCTGAGAGATATATCATGGGGTGCAGCGACAAAAAGCAGAATACGCTGGATGTTTTTTACCCTCAGGATGATGAGCAGCAATGACAATGAACTGCATTTGTTTTGTAAAAAAACAATAACGCATAAAATAAAACTCTGTTAGTGGACAAAAGCCCTAATTTGAAAAAGCCACTGGAAATTGTACATTATTGTTGAGTCTTGTTTGTGTACACCGCACTCACACCTTCACATTAACAGAGCTATGACTTATTAATGCTCACACAAAGCACCTTTAATATTTCACAAGACATTTCACAGGGACGGAAGCACGCGTTGGTCCGAGACTTGTTTTGGCTGAGTGAAAATCGCTTCTTTTACTTCACTGTTTCTGTCTGAGGTAAATCATTGTCATGCCTGTGGCATCAGCTCACCACTGAGTTCAGGAGAAGCTGATGAACGAACCGAAAGGAAAATAAAAGGAGAAAGAATGAACAAACAAAGCCTAGGGTGACCTGAGGCAGCATGGTGGATCACAGACAGTACAACCCAAACCCATTTAAACACCACAGGCTCGCACTTAACACATCTGCACAACTTGTTCAAAGATGGCTGATAAAAAATAAATGTTAAGCAGTTGCTTTCAAGTGCAGTGAAACCCTTAAGATAGAACAACATCGAGGTGTTTGATGTTAATTCTGCTGTTAGTCTTTGAAAAGTGCTGGCAACCTCTTTAAGAAGAGCCACACAGACAAGTATTGACACAACTTTGAACTGCTGTATTGTTCTAAGCAGTGTGGCCGCAGGACATTTTCTGCATTTGAAAGCCGCATGGGGCCCAGCTGAGATAAACAGCAGCGATGTTCAAATCATGTCTGCTTTTACTTTGAAGGGGTGGAGCATCAAAAGCACGAGCAGTGCATCCCACAGCTGAAAGAAAATTAATGTAGAGCAATGTCTCTTAAAGTGTTTCCGTTTATAGTTATTCAGAGCCAAGGCAGTTTTACATCTGCAGCCCGAGAAAGCAACAGTTCCCATGAAGTGAGTCAGGTATTTGTTGAGTTGACAAAAGCATGCTACAGGCCGCAGTCAGACATTCAGATATCATGCTGCAAATTCAGAATTAAATTCAGTTCCTAACAGATTTTCTCTCACTTAACTGTCTCAATAAAACATTACAAGACCAACAATGTCAACAACCTTCACAAATGTGTGACTACTTGGAGTAGTTCCATTTCTGCTAGAAGTCACCTCAGCTAAACCGGAGGGCCGATTTTGGGCCTGATTCCCGCCCTTGGATAATCCTGATCATGTTCTCAATTTGTTTTATTGTTCTCCAGATTTTCTCGTGTTGTGAGGTGTGTTAGGAGTGATGTTATGTGATATGATTGAAAGGACGTTGCGGCCCCTTTGATTGAAAATTGTAGACGTACAACATTGATGATCCAATCTCCTGTTGTGTTGGGGAAGCCAGAGGACAGCTGAACACACACTCTGTGAAATTTTCAGTTAATCAAACTCCCAAATCTGAGTGAAATACAAAGTAACTTGTTGTTTGTTAATGTCTTATATCCCTTAACATCTACTCTTTAGTCAAATATATAGTCAAGTATTGCTCAAAATTTCAAAATCAGAGCATTCAAAATACAGGGGAGACTGTTTGAAACTTTTCTTCAACATTCTGTTGGTTAGTCCTGATACTAACACTCTCCGCTCAGTCATGTCTAGCTCTGAGTGAGCATCACTGTGTGAACTATTATGTCCTGGATGGATTTCTGACAGAAACCAGACGTCTCTCAGACATTTATGTGCTGCTGCTGCTGGCACTCCGCTCTTCAAACATTCAGCTGTTCAGAATAAATCTGAGGAAAGCTGAGTGTCTGTTGTCCAGCTTCTGCCATGGTCATCCAAACGTGTGAGACTATTAATGTACAGTTGTAGGAAAATCTCAGAACTTCGTTCATGGTACTAGACAATTTAGTTATATGTTCACATCTATAATTGTGCTGCTCATAAAGGAAAACCCATAATTAGCAGATTTGTAATTTCAGGTCAACAAAGACTGTCTTACGCACACTTTTGATTTAGACTTCATCACAAACAGGAGCTTAATTTGATTAAAACACAAAGAAAATAGTGTCATTCCCTGATACTGTCAGCCTGTATTTGTCTCTTTTTTTCCACAAAGCTGTTTGACTGCTGCCAGAATATTACTGCTCCTGTTCCTCCATAGACTCTCAGCCCACACAATACATCCATTTAGACATTTCTGCCATGGCCCCCTTTAATATTAACGACAGTGGGGAAAAGCATGTAAAAACAAAAGCTGCATTATTCCAGAGGAAATTCACAACATGAAATATTTAGTGTTGTTTTATTTGACTGAAACGCTGAAAGAAAAGAAACATGCAGCGCAAATGCACACATGCTTTTTCCTCCCGTGATTCCACTGGGATCTCCTGCCAGGCCGTCTTCTGGAGAGTTCTCCTTTTTAGCCTGTGGTGCATGGCCTGTCTGTGATAAAGGGATGTGGAGAGCAAAAGAAGAAAAAAAAGGCTTTTAAAGTTGTATTTGGCGTCCCGACGGTCCCCAGTCAGTAGGCAGCAGACTTCTTATGAGATTAGACATTTTTAGGCAGCCAGTCAGTCGACTTCCCCGACGCCTCTGTCTCTGCTCAGGCTAAGTTTAGCAGCCATGACTCTGCGGGGTCTCAGTGCCCCCGGTCCCTCTTACTATCTGCCGCTGTTGCTCTGAAGGCATGCCAGAAGGGTCTCAGTGGAAGGGGAGTAGTTTCTGCAGAAGAGGGTCAATAGGACGATCTAATGCCTCATAAATTTATGAAGAAAGACTAACAAACTCCTAAAGATGGAACATATATGTTGATTCGGGTTACTGGGCCATTGTTTTTATAGACAAATGGTGGCAGGGTGCTGGGACAAAGTCTTGATACAGAGACAAAAAACTGTTTTGCATGTTGGTAAATAATGTTATTAAAATAATAGAATAAAATCTCCCCTCAGATTTTGATTATCCAGTGTATTTGTGTTTGCCTTTGTTCTTTGCACCAACCAAAGAATGCCACGACTTGTGTTTTGTATGGGTAAGGTTCATGATGCATCACTCAATGTGATGGCCATAGAGCACTGAGGATGTGGGTTCATGAAGCTTCCCTTCAGAACCAACAACATGAGTGTAATTGTCTCATCAAAAGGCTTCAGTTAGACTGAGCCCAGTTCCATACTTTATTATGTATGCACATATTTTATTTTGTGATTGTAAAACTTAAGAGAGGTTGACATGACCCAAGAAAGCTTGTACAGGGTGATTAATTTAAACCACTTTAATACAAGATTGTTCGCTTCAAAAGAAAGCAACTGTGACTAAATCAGATCCTTTGGAAAATATTCAGAGAACCGCAACTTCCAAATAATTGGAGTGTTGAGCTGCTAAAGAAAGCCAGAAAGTTTCCCCAGATGTTGATGGAGACCAAAACCAACAAAGAGTGAATATTACATGTGGATGCATGGGTTCTTTCCAAAGACCAGTCGTGAGGACAATTTTTGACCCGTGTGAATGTGTGTGGATTGTTGTTGACTCTAAATGTCAGCCCTGTGATTAAGTGGCAAACAGTCCAATGTCCTCTTACCCAATGACAGCTGGGATCAGCTACAGCCCCCCTACGACCCTGGGCAGGAAAAGCGGTATAGATGATGGATGGATGGATAGAAGGTAAATGTAAGGACCCTCTGTCAGCTGCATGTAGATATAGGCAACTGATTGCTCAGATGTTCACAGGTGCAACTTCAAAGGTGACCATATGAATGTTGACCAGACAAACAAAGTCTAAAATCTCTTTACTTTTATTGTTCAAATAAATAAAGAATATCATACAGTAATGAGCAAGTAGTTGAACTTAAATTGCAGACTTTCCTAGGGTAAAGATCAGGAGATCATTAATCACAAAAGTTCATTCTCTATCAAGAACATATGCAATTAAGATAGTTTATCCATCCTGCACATTTGACATTTTAGTGAGAAGTATACTTATAGCCTGACCGTGCAACAGGAAAATCCTTGACCATGAACACACTTAGTAAGCTTCAGTTAAATCTAACCAGGAGTTGTTGAGGTAGCTTGGATGAACTAATCACCATCCCCAGGCTTCTGATGCAAATTGTCGGAGAGAATACAAAAACATCTTTGCTACTGAGACTCTTGTGGTAGAAGATGAAGCTCATTTAGGATATTAGTTACCTCTGGTGTAGGGAATCTTATTCTGAAACAAGGTACTGGGAGCCTTCAGCTACTCCATTAGTGCAGCACCGAGGGGGGAAAGGGGAAGAATAATGTACCACTGTTTGTGGGGGGAAAAAAAGTCCAACTGCAGGAACTTGTGTGGATATGCTTTTATCGTAGAGGAGAGCAAACAGCATCTGCATGCATCGAAATTCATCTTCATTTGCCCTGCTTTCAAAATCCTGTCATATCTCAAGAATAATGATGTGTATTTTGCAAAAGCTGTTATTAAGATGAAGTAAAACTGCTGTATTTGTTTAGAAAGTGAAGCCCTTTAACACTTTTGGTATCACATATCTGTGTGTAGAACACAGAGCTTAGCACTACCTGGACCTGAAAGGTAATGTCGTTAAAACCTCATTAACTCTGTGCTTGTTTTTGCTGCATGCTGCTGTTAGGTTCAGTTCGCAGCGGCAGCGCTCTGCTTGCCATCCCGCCTCCCTCCGACCTCTCTGATTGGTCGGCCTTGCTTTGAAGCCTCACCAATTAAATCCATTGTCCTGGCGGCGAGGGCACTCCCCCCAGTAGGTTAATTATGTCATTACCCGCTTGTTGGTGAGATTGTTTGATGAAATATGACCGTAATAAAAATACATGGCCAAAGGCGATATTAAAATGAGCCTCAGAGCTTGGAGAGATCAGATCTGCTCCTCTCTGCTGTCAGCTTCATCATTCACATCACGAGGCAAATGTTCGCACTGATACAGGCGGGCAGGAACACAAATAAGATGCTCGGAGCTTTCAGACAGACACAGATTGGGACTGGAGGGGACCGCTCATTCATCCCAAAATGTTATTTCTATGCAAATGAAAGGGGCAGGAATTAGAGACAGGAAAGCAAAGATGGTCACGAGTCCCGCCGGTTACCATGGGGACTGAAATCTCATATCATCAGAGTCAAGTGGGGCATGAAGCAGATGAGTTGAGAGCCAAGAGGGCAGAAGACGAGATGGGGTAGTTTTAACAGAAGTAATAGTCAGATGCTCACTGTGTTGGTTTGCTTAACAAACCCATCAACAACTTAAATATCAAATAGCAAAATGTTTACAGTCTTTTGCAGTCTTGTGAGAAAACACAGTCTTTTTTCGTGGTGGTTTACTCTCGTGGTTTACAGATTCAAAAGCCTTGGAAAGATAAATCATGTATAACAAATCATCAGAGGTTTTCTTTCCACATTCATTTCCATTGCATTTGAAATGTATTGTGTATGGAATGGCGGCGGGTAGAGCAGTAAACATCCACAACAACAACAATGGAAAAGACTTTGCACATACATAGCTGTTTGCTGTGTCGTTGGTTTGGATAGGAGCTGAGTAATTTTGCACTGAGGTCTTCATGCCAGTTGGTTTGTTCCATTGTTTTAAGGTGACCTTTACAAGGTCATTCACAGGTTTTTAAACATGGCGGTTTCCAGAGGTGCGTCGACCCTGGATGTCGAAACTTACTTGACTATAATCCTTATGAAATTCACATTATCTTGAACCAATTTGCACCAATCCACCTTCACATGAGACGCCCAAAGAAACTGTCACCATAAAGCCAGTGCAAAGACAGATAGATGCGTAAACTTAACTGAGATATTGAGATAGATAAGGCAAATGACCAATCAATGCAAGACAGACAGACTGATGCCTGAGTTTGTATGAAACAAATAATCACATTCTTACAAACACTATGATGTGTTTTAATGAATGTTACATTTCTAGAGAGAAAATATACTGCCTGATAGTCTGTTAGCTCCTGTCAGCAGTCATTAAAAAATGGGTTCCCAATCATGAAAGTCTACTGTATTTCTATACATATACTTCCTTGTTTGGGGCTGCCGGCCAAATGGAATTGAATGTCTTGAATCCTAGTCATGTGACCTGAGGCTTCTTTCTTATTGGCTTGTCTCAAATTTCCAGACACTCCCACTTTCCTTGTTCCTTCTTTGTTGGTTTCCTCAAATGTTATTGGACAATGAAGCCGTCTGTCACATTTTCATCCAACACACTCAGGGCCAGATGTCCCCAGGTAATACTAATCAAATGTGAATGGGGCTTTAGTTTATGGTAATACTGTTTCAACACCTGGATAACCCTGTATGCTTTAATGAGAAGCCTAAGCCTTCTGGAGTTAAAAATCATTCCCCTGTTACTGAATGAGCATTCGGAGACCAGTGCCGGTTGCAGCACAGACAGATGTGGCCCTGCTCCTTTCTGCCACTAAGTGTTGTGTAACCTTGCATACGGCTTCATCTACTTGGAGGGAAAGCCTTTTCACTTTTCACCTCTTCACCCGCATCATCGTTATCATCATCTTCCCGGTGACATCAGCGCATTCATCGAGTATCTCTGCAAACGGTTTGAACACAGCTATTAAAATCATGAAACATTAACGGTGCTGAGAGCAATTACGTCTCTCCATAGCCAGAGGGCTTCATTCATTTATTATGCATCTGTTGCTTCCCCCCACGTCCGGCTTTCAAACTGCGGGGCAGGTTAGAGCCCGAGTGTTGCCGACTGAGATCCTGCCACTATTAAGAGAATTAAATCCAGCTAAGAGGGCCTCTCAGAGAGAACATAAATTCTCCATTATCTCCCCTTCTTGGTGGCCTCCTCCATCCCTCTTCTCCAGCAGCGGCAAAAGCAGATTTTTACTGCGGTGCTCCCATTTACCCTCAGAACTGGTCTGCTGGAGACTCTTAAACCCCCGCCTGATGAAAATAAGATCTGTTGAATGAGCACTTCAGTCTCTTTTTGTTTTCCTTTAATGTTTTGTTTGTGACACGCAACTTAAAAAAAGCATTAACATAAAAGCCTGCTGTGCCTGCAGAGGTCGATGATGCCGCAGCTGTGGGAAGTGATGCAGAGACAGATTGTATGCCTCTTTATTTCCTAATTTGTCTCTTTTTATGGCTTTTGCACTGAAGCTCTGTTTATGTTTTATATGAGAGAAGCGTTGATCTGTTTAGACAGTTGAAACGTTTGCTTGAAATGTATGTTTATGGTCACACTCTTAAGCCTATATACTCTATATAATAATTTATTAGATTTGCCTTAATAATGCATAATGTTGTAAAACATCTATACCTTTAGCTAGAATCATCACTAAGGTCAACGGTAAAGAATGGACACAATCAGTGCATCTATTTTGCAGTTGAGGTTAGAAAATGGTTTGGTTTGGAGCCATGATGGGTGAATAGGGTGTGTGTGGTTTGTCAGAGTGCACCATTAAATTCATGTTCCAGCTTTTCATGTAAAATGTATACAGCTGTCATACACAACTGTGACCGCTGGGCCAAAGGCATACAACTCTGCATGGGTTCATGTCAAAAACTCTGAACACACTATGCTATAAATATACCTCTGTATGGTATTTATAAAGCGATATGGCATTGTTCTAATTCATAAATTGTGAATGAATCCAACTCTCCCAGTAAGCCATGAATGGACATGCACAGTGGTTACTACATTTTTTAGACTTTGGTTCACTTCATTTCAGGACCATGGACAGCATAAATCCCCAGTCAGGCTGCACTCATTTATTGCTTGTTTGTACATAAACAAAACAACTATTCCTAAGATTAGGTTAAGGAATTGAAATAAAAGAGTTTTATGTAACCCTGATCTTAGAAACACTTTAAGAAATAACAACAAAAATAGAAGTAGAGCAAAAGCAGATAAGCAGGGTTGCTGTTTCCTTATTCATGTGTGTTGTAAATATGTAAACATAAAATCCCATCAATGCAAACACATCTGACTCTTAAATATGTAGCAACCTTTTTACATATCAGCTGCCTCGCTTGTCATCAGAGCTTTCAATAAAGACGTGCAACAATAAAGTGCACTTCCATGTCTCTCAAAACCAAGGTTTTTTTTTTAAAGAAGCAGTACAATAAATAATTCATAACATGTAGAAGTAAATCCATCATTTGCAGGGATATCAGTCATCCTCATCAACAAACGTTATGTGAGTAATGTTTTACTTCAATGCACTTGAAATATGAAAAACAAATATATAACAAAGATGTGTCACTATGACGGATCAAATGAAACATGCAAACAAAAGAATTAAAAAGTATAATTCATGAAGTTTAAACACAGTTTTATTAATTAGTACTACGTTTTCAAACATGTCTGATGTGCTTTATAGGATCAATGTATAAAAGGAAAAACCTTCACACTTTAAGGGACTTTAGCTTTCAATGCAAACACATTGTTTAGTGATTTGACTTTGAGCAGCAAGGAGTTCCGATGTGGTTCTGTAAATGGACCGATTCTTTTCATTTTATGTAGGTACCTCTAGTACTTATGTCATGAGGAAAAACCCCCATAAATGATCATTGGTATGCAGATGATAGTAAACTATATCAATAAAGACAGGTGACACCAATCCGTAATGTAAACCTGAAGCACACCTCAGGAATCAAAGAATTCTATTTGGTCAAGATGCGTCCTTCAACTTCCAAATAAGACAAGGACAGCCTTTTTTCACCTCTGTAATATCTGTCTGTAAGCATCTATCTGTAAGTATGTCATATCCTATCAGTTACTGTTCCAATTTATGTTTTGTCATCAAAGACTTTCAAAGTCTTTCCTGTAAACACCCTAATTAACATATTCATTTAATTTGATGACTCGTTGGTGCTTGATTGATAATTTATACAGAAATGTTTACAAAGGAAGGTGACAATTTTTAGCTTTACTCGTGGGATAATTATGAGAAGTTTAATTACTAATGGAATAATATACAGTATAAAACCAAACGATGACCTCTGACTTTTGACAGACATCTTTCACTGTGATATAATGTTTTGTTGGAAAAACTCGTCACTGGACTCCAATCCTACACAATATCAGGCCCGTCCTCTTACCGGTGGTCTGTTTAGCTTTTGTAGGTCATCTGGAGACGTCAGTATTGAAGTGCTACCGTTTCATATCAAGTTAAAGACTCCTCACTGTGAGTTTACAATTACCAAGAGTATCATAATGTTCATAACACTTTACAGGCAGTCATGAAAAATGGATTGAGTAATTATAAGACACGGTGATACACGAACCTTTCAAGAATTATAATAATCAAACCTGCATCCAACCTTACTACTGCTAAGATATCAACATGCATTATTAAGACTCGTTAGGTACATTATGTATGTGCTGTTATGTCTCCACTATACACTATATATCTCTTTATAGAACATAACTGAAAGATGTTCACACATTTCTGCAGCCAGGTGTGGTGAGAAGGAAACATGAATAATAGAAGGGAAGTACCTGGATCACACTCCTCTGTTAAATATGAAGCTCTGAGGGTCTCAGGCCTGCTGAGGCAGCGGGTGGCATGCTGTTTTTTTTTTTTTTTTTTTTTTTTTTTTTCACAGGAGCCTATAATTGATTCATTACCACTCTTACCCCCACCCCCCCTCAGCTCTGACGCAATCACCCCAACCCCCTCCTTCCTCTCTCTCCTCCTGCAGGCCTATACAAGCTCTAAAATGATATGAAAACAGATGAAGAAACCACTGCTGCTGCTGCAGATGGAGACGGAGTCGGGCTGTTTAAGGCGATTATGTTGGAAGTGATTTTCAACCCCCCCCCCCTTTCCTCTCTCTCCCGAATCCGACTTCAGCTTTCAGCGGTTTCTCCTAACCTCGGTCATCAGCTGGCACAGTGAGGCAGCGAGACAGTCAGAAGGAGGAGAAGGGAGGTTACGGGAAACACGGAGGGGCACAATGCTGATGATTACGGATCAGCTGATTAGGCACTTGCTGTGTAATCTTAAATAAAAAAAGGATATGAAATCACTTGCTTTACAGCCGTGGAAGTGATTTTCCTCACAATGGGGGCTACCTTCCGCTAATCAGCTTTGTGCCACAGAAAAGCCACTGAATATATTTGGTCCTTTGTACTGTGGTGATAATGTGAGCGAGGCGAAGCTCCAGATCCTTTGAACACAGCCCTCCCTCCTTACCCCCAACCCTTCCTCCCTCTCCCTCTCTATCCTGCTCAGCTATCTGTTCCTCACAAATTCCCTTCAGCATTTTCTTTCCATCTGCAATGGAGGAAAACTCCAGCTTTTAATTTGTCCAGGGGTAATTTGACTGTGAGGTGTACCAGAGAGGATTGATCGAGTCAAATCAAGACTATTGACTCCTCTTATGCCAAAACACATTCATTCACCCCGACTGCTGACTCCTTCCTTCCTCTGCCAGGCTGCAGACACTAACTGACACACAGTCGGCGCCAAGGAGGAGGAGCTGAGGTCAGGGCGGTCGCTGTCCGGCAGCCCTGATGGATCGTCCGACCGGCAGGTTTTTGTTTGACATAAGCTGGAGCAGCAGAAATCTGAGCACCAACAATTAATGAACTGTTGGGCGGTTCAGATGATATACACTGCAGACAGGCAATACAGACCAGGGCAAAAGACCATTCTGCTGCAGTAGAGCCAAAGTCTGAATCCAGACATTCCTGTACATTGAATTGAATAAAACCTGTGATTGCAAAAGTTCAAAACCTGAAGTAAAATGAGCAAGCAATAGAAGAAGCGAAGAATTGCAGATAAAATAAAGTTTTGGATCCAGAGTTCAAGTGAAATCTGAAAATTTTGAATTAAAAAAATATTTAGCAGTGAATAATTGTGCTGTAACCCTTCATGAGTCTTCTTTTGGGTATATTAATTCCATCAAATATGTTAAGAAGAGGAAGGAAACAAGGAAAGGAAGTATTAGATACAAAGAGGAAGCAGAAGTCTGGTCACAAAGGAAACAAGCGTTCAGAGATGATGTTACATTTAAAATCAGGATAAATGATGAAAAATACTCAGTGAGAAGTGAGATGACACAGATGGTACGGTTGCAGCTGTGAGAGACTTTCCCAGCATGCATCTGTTCTGTGTAAACTTTATCACAACATCAACAAGGACTCAAATCCTCCACGGCTGCATCCTACAAAACTTCTGCTGCTCCTCCTGCTTCACAAACTTGTGTTGTGTCCTTTCAGCTTCATGTAGAACCCCAGAACGCTCAGTTTGGACTCTTAAGGAGGTTACAAAGTTGTTGTTGTTTTTTTTTTCTATTTTAGGGGGAATGTGGCTCATAATGGTGCAGACACAAAAGCATGAAGACTTTTTCTAAAATATTCCACTGAGATTTAAAGAGCATGCAGCTTATCTTGCTGTGTTTGTATAAAGAAAATGTGTTTAAAGAAAATGTGTTTAATGACCTTAATACAATAAAATGGAGATGATAATGAACTAGAGGTGAGTACTGAAAGGCTTCAACATTTAACATTTAATAAGAGCTTTCCTTGTGGACCCACCGACTAACAGTTTCACACAAATGATCCACATAGACTAGAATTCCCTAAAAGTCCAAGGATCCTAAACAAGTTTCTGGGACATATGATGTTATGTTATATGTTACATACGAGAAAGAACTCACAGGAGGAAGTAACGCAAAGTACCACGACATCTGGACAGGGGTTTTGTACATTTGTCATTGAAAGTTGTGTTTGGTTTTAATTAAGAATTTATAGCCACGATTAATCATATTTGTGCTTGCTCATTGTGCTCTGGCAAGGAACGATTAAGCTATTTGAAGCATTAGATGTTTTGTGTTGAAGTGCTACACATGTACATCTTGTATTCTGTCTCAAACTGTAGCCAAGCTGGGCCTCCTGAAAGAGCAGCAGACCGGAGAAGTTCAACACCAAGGCAAAAAGCCTGCGATGCTGTTTGTTAGTTTGTACGTTTTGTCAAGAGATGTAAAGCTTGTCTACTGATTGTGCACATGCACAAGCACAAACATGAAGAGAGCAGATGAATGAACTTTGTCAGAATGCCTGAGACCTTTATTTGTATAGCAGAGTTGAACAACAAGCCAATTCAAAGCCAAAATATTTTCGTGCAACCTTATTAAGAGACATAATATACTGACTGCATACCTCCCAGGACATCACGTCTCCCTGAGAATGAGGCAAAGTAGGAAACACTGTCAAAATTAGATTTCAGAGGTTTTGCAGGGTCAAAAATGTTCAAGTTTTGAGCAGAAGTAATGCTTAAGAGATTACTCACAAAACAAACAATAAACCCGTGTTCTGCTTCCTTTGGCCGTCTTCAGACATAATTCAGTGGGCAGTTGACAGTTCACCATTCACACACTCTGGATTCATTTCCTTCAGCTCAAAAACAATCACATCAGTCTCATAGATATTTATTAAACTCTAAACACTGACTTTACATCAGTTACAAGTATGACAAAACTGCAGACAATATAACTTTTCTAAGTAAAACCCCAAAAGTGAAATCCTCAAAAGGTACATCCTTTCGCTTAAGAAACAAACTCAACCCCACCCTTCTTTGCAATTTAACAGTTTTAGACAGTGTCATTATAAACAGACCTGGTCTCAGGAGAAACCGCTCGATTTGGGTGGTATTTGCCTGCAGGTAGAACATACAGGAGACTGAGTTAGCACTGCTGATGAGAGAGTTATCATCTCCTTACTCTTGTTTTCTGTTTTCCAGTCAAGCTGCTGTGAGCAGTTTTTAGTTTCTGTGTTTTGTAAAGTTGTTCGGGGCGACGGCTGAAGTATCCGCGCACCACTGTGCTTCAGCGGAACACGTCTTCCTGCTTCTGCTCATTAGGACATTGGCACACAAGAAACCCTTGGGCCTCTGGGTAATGAAGGACCCCACGGACTTGTGGGTAATTGGGCAGCTACAGTGGAGTACAGGTAAACGCTGGCTTGTCTGAGAGTTCTGGTTGGCCAATCAGCTAGCGCCTCCGCTTTAGCCAAGTGAACAGCGGGCGGCGGCCTCAAGGGACCCAAAAGTATGCGCGAACGCTGCTGGAAAGTTTTTGAAAGCAGTGATGCTGAACTGCTGCAAACACCAAAGTGTCCATACCTGTCCTGTTTACTGCTTCCTTTCTTTTTCAGCGAAAAGCCCTTGTGCTCCTGTAACATAACAATGGGGACGTCTTACAGATGGTTGTTTTGTGAGAGAACAAGCCTGACTTTGCTGCTACTGCTGCTGCTTTGGTGGCGAGCCAGCTTCTGATGTTGTTGTGGAAAGCTTTAGCTGGCTAGCTCCATGGTTTGTTTAGCCTCAAGGGAACAGGCAGGGGTGAAACCAACCAGGAGCGCTCTGGGACTGAATACTCAATTAAGGCAGACTTGTCTAAAGAAATTGCTACAGAGATCCCAACTGCTGACAAACCGGCCTCCCCACGGTGACAGCTTAATCATAGTTGTGCAGAAACTGTCCAACACTCTGCGTAGACTCACTCACACATTTGGAGAGGGAGCGAGCTGTGGTGTGCTGGGAGTTTTGTTGTGATTTGTCATCCTGCTTATGCCCGTGTTTGGAGCTCGCTCTAATGACCACGAGAGCCCCCGTGACAGAAGCCCCGTTTGAGCTGGGGCCGGGGATCCATCATTCTCTTCTTTGTGGCTCATTGGCTCGCAGCCCCCCAGTCCAGGACAAACTGCCCCCACCGCTGTCGCCGAGAGGAGCAAATAAACGTGACAGCAGGTTTACAGGAGGCCGGGTCGCCTGGGAGGAGAGCTGACGGTAACGGACAACACGGAGCCTCAGGAGCAGTTTGTCTCCACACGACACCTGCAGCTGCAGTACAGTGACGGTTTGATGTCTTGCTTAGCTGCTCCGTCACCTCCGTCACACTGATCTACTGAGGATGTGTAGAGCTTTAAAAATATGATCAGGTGAGGCCTGTAGATGGGCATGTCTGCGTATAAAGATATACAATGACATAAAACAACAGCTTATAGTTTATGAAAAAGGTGCATGTAATAGATGATGAAATTGGTGAATACATATAATTTACAAATATGCTTTACTGTACATGATTGAAAAAGTAACTGTATACATCAGTACATTTATATTTGATCTGATCTGTATGTGTACATAAAAAGTATCAAACATTTAAAGGGTTCTTCTTCCTTTTTCAAACTTGTAATCTAATTATACATGCAAATACACCAGATCAAACAAAAAGAGGGAAAGAAAAAGGGTGCTGGGATTTCAAAATGACTTGAATCCCCCCCCTTTAATATGTGCTGCATACGTACATATAGCACACAGAGCAGGAAAGTGATGAAACAGTTAACACAGGCAGAAGAGGGTTCTGAAAGATCAGCAAGGAACACTTGATCAGAAGGTTCATTCAAAATGGATAAAAAAACACCCACACAAGAATATCAAATCAAACACTCAGACAATGTACGCCTCCTATATCAGCTTGTCTTCACATCATTGGTCATGTTTTTAAAATGTGAAAGGCTGAAGCTTCGCGTCCAAAGTCGACTGAGTGAAGCTCAGCATGAGCAGAAAACGAAGCTCTGCAGTTGGAACTTTAAAAAAAGACTGATTTTTCACAAAGGTGAGTTTTCAATTTGGGTAAAGTATTTCAAATTTGCTATTATTTGCATTACATTAAACTGTTTAAAACCAGTTATTCTTGTTTTCTCTATATGTTCACTTTTATATTCTACCTTTGAGTGAACTGTACACTCTAACTTTAGTTGGATTTTTACAAACTTTGTGTCCAAATACAAAGAGCACAAATTAAAAAATTAAAAATACAAGATATACATGCAGCTTTATGGATGTTGTTCAGTATTATTTAAAATGAAGACACAACATACAACTTTCTGTGTTCAGTTATTCTTGCCTGTATGAAACTATATGTTTTCATTTATAATTGGCCCTATTGTAGCATTAGCAAACTGAATCCTCATGTTCATGATTCAATTCTATTCTAGTGTCACGCAGAAATATCTGCGACTCAGAGTGAAATCAAGAGAAGGCAATGTGCTCTATCTTGTTGCCTTTATGTTCCAGTGGGTTCCCTCAGAACCGTGCTAGCTAATGTTTGGTATTAATCAGTACGTTTGTGAGAATGTGCCAAAACAGAGGAATCACATTCATTCTAATGTGTTGGTGGTGATCGGGCTCCAGGTAATTGGCTTTAGGTGTGTTCAGTAAGCTTCCACATCTTGAATTAGCTGCATCTGTGGAATAACCCAAATAAAAGGTGACTCATTGTGCATGTGTCATTCTAGAAAAGAGGGAAAGTCCAACATGGACAGTTTCCTCACTGTCTCTGCAACCCTGCAAGGCATCAAAAATGTGTTTTTCTTTGCTTGGAAGTTTTCTTCATGTGATGCAAAAAGCGTCATATTACATCACATGAAGAAAACTTCCAGGCAAAGAAAAACATATTTTTCTCGTCTCAGGGCAAAATGAGGGCTGGATTCATGACCATTCAACACTACTACCATGTTTCTAATGATACACAGCTTCATGCAAATGGGTGAAGTATCCCTTTAAATATAATGATTAGGATAGATAAAGGAAATACTAAAAACAGCCTATCAGTGTTTCCCATCAGCATCAAGTCAAACTTTCTGCTTCTTTACTTTGTGGAAACATTACCCTTTTTAATAAGACCTGTCAATAAACATGCCAACACTGTTCTTGAAACATCACTTAGTTGCTGCATTATTTAGGAGGTTTTTGATTGGCTTAAAAGCATTGTTATAAATTGTGATAAGCTTCATGGGAAACAAAGGCTCTGCAAATACACATTCAAAAAATATATACTGTAAGTCTGCAGCGATGACTCCCGACTCTTTTTCCAGACGTAGAGATAGTCTGATAAAGCGGAGAAGCCAGGTCATTTGAATTCTAAATATATTGTATTTATGAATGTTCGAACAAAATGTCATTCCTTTCAGAAAATAGTTGCAGAGGCATTTCAGTCCGCACTAAAGTATTGGAAAAAAAAAGATTTTGGATCCACCAAAGTTGAAGGTTCTCTTTTATTATCCCTGTGAGAGGGGAGTGAAATATGCACTGTACATACAGCCAGCTATCTGCATACCACACAAGTAGGACACTAAAGAGTAAAAAGTCCAATAAACAAATACATTATTCAAAAACAGAAGACAAAAAGTTTAGTCGTTTAAAAAAGGTGATGGCAACAGGAGCAAATGAGTCCCTCGCTCTCTTTGCTGGCAAGCCGGCTGAATATACAGCTTAACAGCAGGAAACTGCAACTCTTTGGACAAAGGATGATGATATGATCTGCCAGGATTGACTGGACCTTCTTCAAGGTTTTTTTTTTTTTTTTGTCTCTGTATATACAGTGTATGTATGGTCAGAGAGGGACACACCTGCAATGTTGCAGCTTTTGTTTATGTTCCTAATGCTGAATGGGCTGCACCAAGGGACTGTGCAGAAAGTTAAAACCAATTTAATGAAACATCTTCACCAAAAGTGTTGTTGACGTATAAAAGCCAGTGAGAGATTACTCAGGGAAACACGTTTGCTTTAGAGGAGTTTTGAAACTGTCACATCTGTAAATGTGTAATGAGTCAAAGTGAAGGGGATATTTGACACTGTTACAAGAACAAGCATTTGTGTTCATGTTGATGTTTTTTTTTTGCCTCCTTATCCCTCTTATGTGTATGTGTGTGTGTGTGTGTGTGTGTGTGAAGATAATAATCCTGCCACTTCAGCTACTCTCTCTCCAAAGACTGATAGTTTGATTTCAAGAGATCACTCTGAATGAAGTAAAGGTCAAAGAGAACTAACACTTTCACACGAGGCCATACGGCCAGCTTTTCTGCATCCTTGTGTGTTGGGATTTCAACTTTCTGAACACAAAGTGATGGATTGTGGGTGAGCAGCTGTAAATATGACGAGGTAATTTCTGAGAAAGCAAAATACACATAGTGGGAAAAAGAGATGGAGTGGCTAACAAAGCAGTAAAATGTGGACAATGAGGAGGACTTGGTGAGCTACGCCAAATCAAGATATGCATGAGGCATAAATCAATATTTATTGCACATAAAGGAGCAATTTTTCCACCATGAATGATTCAACTTCCCAAAGACGGCTGCAGTCGGGCCGCATTATCGCATTTTTATTCAAACTGATAAATACGGAATTACACAAGCAGCCGTGTGGATGTGAATGCAGTGTAGTACCTGAGCGGATGTTTACAAACTGCAGGTTATTATTATCGTCATATCGCGTTTCCACAATCACAGTTTGGCTCTGAATATTTCATGTTTCAGTAAATAATGTGGGCTGTAACTCGGGGAATGAGGGAGGGTATTTGTGAAGTGATTACTCCTCTGGCGTTTTTTTTTTTTCTCCGTAGAGCAGAATTTACAGCCGATTCTTCTGAATTTATAAATCGCTCACAGCCGAACATGTTGAGTTGTTTATTCATCCAAAGCTCATCAATCAGCTTTTTTTTATTGTTACAACTTCCATGCTGGAGGAAATGGTTAAAAAATGATGGATGGAGCTCTTACTGCTGGACCTGTCTGATTTTCTGCTGGAAAATGAAGGAAATGCTGGCTGCAGATTTTTATGCACAGTCAACTTTAATGAGTTCACTGAATTGATTCCATCGTTTGACTGTTCAGCTGAAAAAAGGCCAAGACATGAAAATGTATATGCACAGCAACACAAGAATGTCTCAAGTGAAAGAGTGTGTTTTCCGTCTTACGAATTCCTATATCATGTTTCATATCTTTTCTTCTAGCAACTAGGAACAGATGATGTAACAGCAAGTGTAACTGCAGGTGGAAAAATGTGAGTTCATTAACCTTCAAACCAAAGTAGTCCGAGTAATCCTGACAAATCATGTTTGGTTGTGCTTTGTTTTAATGAAGGCAACAAGTCCCTGGGGAGAACAGAAAAGGATATCCTTAAAAACACCTGCTGCTGTCTGTTGACCAATTAGCATTTTTAATCTTTACAGTATAAGTGTATATGAAAGCAGATATCTGAAGATCAAATTCATGAGCTGTATAGTCAGAAATCACAAATCTTATTTATATTATATATAATATTTACTCCTTTTCAAGAAATTCTAAGAATCATGCTGTTTTCTCAGAATGTGCCCCGAAAGCCATAGGACTGGATCCTTATAAAGATCCAATTTATTTACAAAGCCTCTTAGACCTTAAAGACCCTGACACACCAAGTTGTCCACGTTGATCTGTCAGTTAGCAATCTTCGCTCTAGTTTTTTCGGTGTATCCAGCTCTGTTGCTGTCCATTGGCCCCAGTTGGCGTTTGTTTATCTGACTCTACAGCGCTTGTTGAGAGGAATCTCTCTGATAGGCTGTTCAGCTAGGCAACCGGGTGAGCCAGTGCTCAAGAAGAAAAACAAAAGTGCCTTTTCTCTTCTTGTTCCACTAATAAATTACAGAGGGCTGACAAAGCCCATGACATTATTCTCGATTAGAAGTACCTACATTACGAATGATGAGCGACAGTGGTGAGAAACTAGTCTTCTTGTATCCCAATAACGGTTTATTTTTCCACATTCTTCTTCGTCCTCCTCTGGTTTCACATTTTTGGAATAAGGATTATAGACTACCATCTCCTACTGGCACAGAGAGGTATTGCCGCTCAGGCGTGCATAGAATGTACATAGTGGTTGGCTGTCGGCTGTAGTCTTTGCAGTGTGATCTAGTGCAACTTTTCGGCCAAGAAAAAAGGTGGCCGACGCCACAGGTTGCCTTCGTCGACACTCGTTCTTTGGGGTCTGCCTGGTGTGTCAGGGCCTTTAGAGAGCTCCTGATGTAAAAAAACCCCAAAACTTAGGAGAAACGAGGAAGAGTTTAAGATTCCTTCAATTTCTCCGATGGAGCAAACAATGGCACTTACAGACCTGGGTAAGCCATATGTAAAATGGGGGTTAGAACTGAAGAAGAACTACAGACACAAGTCTTGACAACTAACACAGTCATTATTTTATAGGCATGTTTTTATATTAAATACGACTAGCACAAGGATATAAGGGGGTTGGTTTGCAGAAGTAAGAGCAATTCCACCAAACTTGGCCCATGTAATTAGGGCCTATATGGCTTGTTCTACCTGGTTGAGTAATAGAAAACAATACTGACGTGCCCATGAGGTTAGCTACGAAGAGGAACCTGTAACTAAGGACAATAATATTCAGCTGTTTGTCTCGGTATGAAGTGTGCTGACTTTTTGTTGCCTCAGTTCCATCATGGTTTAAATCAATTAATCACACAGTTTTTGCAACTTTTAATAACATGGAAACCCATCAAGTATATGTTGCGATATTAGTCCTGATAATTTCACTCCTGTGGCAAAAAAATTATAATAATTTTAAAGCGTTTTTATCACAGCTTAGTTCTTAAAGGTTGTTGACAATAAGTATAAAAAGAAAGGTGAATTCATTCTTTTAACTGGATGACTGAAAATAGTCAGCATGTATTCATAGTCCATGCTCATCATGTGAAAGAGATATTAAGTGTGCTGACAGGCAGAGCAGCAGTGTTTGAGCAAGCCCACATGGATGTAAAAAAGGCTGATGGTGTGCTTAATTCCCCTTTGGGGGGGAAAAAAATCCCCTAATGATGCAATCATCCAGGAGTCTGCCTCCCGCCAATCATCTGTCAAATTATGAAAAGCGCTGTTTGTGGTTTTAATCTCTCTGAATGCCATTCAACAATTTTCTATGCAGAACATTAGAGCGTAACATGAATTAATCAGAGGGAGAAGAAATCAATCGAGCCCTGACATTTCGAACCGCGCAGCACGACTCTTCAAACACACACACACACAAACTCACTCTCACTTCCAGGCCCCATTCATTCGGGCTGATTTGATTACAATCCTGCACACTGGGGATGCAGAACTTTGCAAAAGTGAAGGGAGGGATTCTGCATGATTCATGCAGGATTCAAAGACCTGCATGCATCGCGAGTTTGATGCATAAGGCTTGGATGACAATGACACTTGCCTGGCTCATCCTCATTACTGATTTAAACAACTGAATATTACTGAAGTCTCCAAAAGTAACATGTAAGGTAGAATCTATATTTATCAGGCCCTACTCCTTTAGAGTAATCCAGCCAGGATGCAGACAACTCCTCCCCTTTAAAGAGCTAGCTTAAAACCTAGTTTACGTGTCTCAGTATCGGTTTTATTGGCCAGGTGTGTTTAACACATAAATTATTTTTGTTAGACTGTGCTCTCAAATGTAGACATTAAAGAATCAATATGATTATAGTGCAGTGGTGAGTAGTGCAAAGGTAAGGTTTTGGTTCCCATTTAAAGTCCACGTTTTATTGACCAGTTGGTTTCAGTGTATTTCGTTTCACATGTTTTTGTTATCCTTTGCACATTAGTCTGTAGCTTTATCAAATCCATCTGTAAAAACGTGTCTTCCCTGTAATGGCACAAATAATGGAAAGTCATTAACACTCAATTCGGCCAACACTGGGTTCAAGTTGCTGCCCACCAATCGTATCCAGTTGAATTTCCATCACTGTCAAACGTAAGATGTTAATTGTTGCACCTTCCAAAGTATTTTCTTTGTCCCTGCGTCCTCTGCAGTACATGATACTTTCTGAAAGCTCTGACAGAACCTCTGTGGGCTTTCAGTGTCATGATGAAATTGGTTGAAAGACAACAAATTTAACTGCGTTTGTCCAACTGTCACGCACAATATCTCTGGGACACTGAACGGATTAACACGTTCATTTTTCTTCATTCCAGTGCAGTAATCTCATTCATTCCTGTCTCCAGATGATGACACTTTTCTTTAAGGATGTCGAGGAAAATGCTAGTTTGAATTTGAAACACGATGAATAATTTCATTCAAGGAGCAGGTTTTTCACTCGTTTTGGAAAATAAGATTTCTTACGGCTCTATATTGGACAAATTGACATGCTGAGATGAAGGAATGTGATCCGGTAAGATTTACATTTCATGCAGTTTCTCATTGAGATCACAGATTTTTGACAAATTCTGGGAGTTGATGCAGATCATTTCAGCTGAATTCCAGCATCTAAAATGACTCTGATTGGCCCAGTGGGATACCCGCTACAAGCGGAAAACAAGAAGTCATATTTGCCAGTGATTGGCTCAGACAGGGGGGATGACGTGTTTACTGCTGCCTGGTTATTTAACTCAAACTTGTCTCATCTTCACTTCAGCAGTCCATCCAGCTCCATCCACATATCTGCAAAATGGAATTAATTTATGCTGTGGCAAATATGTAAACATCCTGTTTAATCTGCATGACATTGTTTGCTTTATGCTTCAGAGAGATAATACAGTAGGTACCACTAGTGGACTCAGGATGTTTGAGGGACAGAGGCAATAAAAAGAGCACAGGCATGAAGAATTGGGGCACAAGGGCACGAAGGGTCATCATACATTAATGGTAAAATACTTTTGTCCAATGGAGGGGCACCCTGGAGGACACGTCATCGTGTTTTATCTACCATAGGGGCATCCAAGAGGATGGATTTTTTTTTTAAGAAGAAGAAGAGGGAGAGGGAAAATGGAAAAGAAGGGTGAAACAAGAGAGAAAAATTAAGATGGAGTTGTGTACGGCATACATAGAGGGCCTGAACTCTGTGACTCGACATGATGAATCACCCAGGATTCATTGGGACGTCAACAAAGTGTCCCAGGGCCTCAGTGCTGTGGCTGCTGCATTAACAGTAGATGGATGGAGATGTACAGAGTCCTGGTGTACACAGCCTCATGCTCTTTGCTCTTCAGCCTGCCATCCATCATGATTCTAAACTCATACGCTGCCGACCTCATGTACACACATCCATCAGGGATGCACTCAGAAGCCTAAGAGCAGGAAATCAGTTATCTTCTTTATCAAACAAATGAGAGTTGTATGTCAAATAAAGGAAAAATGAATAAATAAATGAATTTCTAAAGCTCCCACTGGCCTTCAACTACTGATAAATACCATCTTTACATCATCTTGACAGGGCCTTAACATTTTCTTTACAGGCAACATGCTTCTTTATCAAGGTAAACAATCACTGTGGCTAAAAGCTGCTGCTAAAGCAGAGCACACACTACCAGATATCCTGTATTTGGGCTTAACTCAGCCTTTGAGATGAAGGTAAAGGCTGATTTTATTATTATTATTTTTTTGTGGCTTTTATGCCCATTTTGATAAGACATTAAATGTACTAGGAAATCAATTAAAGAGAATGGGTAATGATGTTTGGTTGAATTAAAGTTTGTGATGGTTCTAAAGATTATCTTGCCAGTTTTTCTGTGTGGGGTGTGTTAAGAGCTTAGAGGCTCCACTAATTTTTAATATTTCCGATTTGATCTTCTGTTGTAGTCAAGGGAACTATAAAAACAGCCGACGAGGCACTCTGTGGACTGTCCGGTGGAACTCAACTATTGCCAATTGGAAAGCAAGCTGACTACACACACATCAAATCCATTTTCGCTCACCTCTAGCTTGTAATGTAACATGTAGAGCCAATGTTCATGCCTTCTCCACTGCTTTATCTATATTCTATTTTCTACTTTCTGAATTTTCAGTAAAACAAATCCTAAAACTATCACCATTTTCTCCTGTCCATTGTTCCCCACGTTTGTAAGTCATGTTTTTTGCACATGAACTCTGGTTTTTGAGTAATAAATCTGTTATTGTGTGCTGGTTTGTTGCCATGCTTGCTTTCTACACAGAGAACAACAACACAGATCAAACTATCATTATTTGTCATCATGTTATGGCTCTCTAACTTTTCTCAAAATTGTGAAAGTCTTTGGCAACCGTTTAGCTAAGTGGATATGTTGCACAGCCTCATGTTCGGTCATAAGTCTTTGTTGTGGCGGCTGTTGGTTTGTATTGGACCTTGGCCTTTTGCTGTATGTCATCACCCATTCTCTCCTCACAACGTTTCTTGTCTCTCTTAATCTGGCCCACACTGTCAATACTTTTCCTGTAAAATAACAGCATTACAACGTTGTGTCCAAGAGGTAATCGTGCTAACCCTGAAATAGTTGAGGCACGTTGGACTGTGTAAACTGGAACCTCACAACCTCAAAGGGGATTTCTTGGAAATGGAACTCCACCTGTTGCGTCAAGTTGCAGGCCAAAGGGAGTGAAGGGGATGTTCATGTTGATGTCAGCCAGTAATAGTTGAGCAATTTGGACTAATCAAATGACATCCTCCTTTAAAGAAATGATGGGAAAGGTCAGCAGGCCTGCAGATTAAATTGATCAGATGGCAGTTCCCTCTCAGCATGAACGTTAGCTGATGCTGACATTTGTTAGGATCATTTACAGGCAAAGAAAAGCTGTGCAGTGACATTATACACACTATTGTACTGTGATTGATTCTGAATAGACAACACAATGATTACTACAGAACTACAAGTTCTCGTGGTCACTAGAGGAATAAATACTAATGTCTTTCTCAATCGTCTGACTATGTAGCCTCTTGATAAGAGAAAAGAGGCTGCTTGAGGTTTTTTGCTTTTTTCTGTGTCACCGCAGATCGCTGGTGGGCGGTGTTCTGCCACACCTGGGCAGATCTGTCCTGCTTTCCTGGCGCAGGCTATTTAAGATCAAACAGTCATCCTCTCATTCTCTCTCATCCACCCTCAGCATCAAACTGTCACCAAAGCTCCTCAATTGCATCATGTTTTCTTGTCGTCTGCTTGTTCAGTTGTACACTGACACAACAGCCGTCACTCTGATTACCTCATCCGCTTTGTAAATGGTTATTAGTTTTGGTATTTTGTACTAAACTTAGTAAAAAATGTACATTTCAGAGACGCCAGTAGCGCAGTGTCAGTGTACACGTATTCACAAATGGAGGCTACAGTCCTCACACGGACCTGTGCTAAAGCATTGTTAACATTGTTTTAATGTCAGTCATCACAAACGTCTATTTTATTTCAATCTCATTTAATCAAAACTAAAAACAAACCAAAAAAAAAGCAGAATGTGTGGGAGGATTCTGGGTCTGTCCTCATCCTGGAAACAGGAGAACAACGCAGAACATGTGTTTTCACTGTCTGAGACTTTTAAAACCTGCTGTTTTTGAAAGAGACTGTGGCAGCGCTGCAGTATCTTCCCCCCTGCCCACCGACACCGGCAGAGCGGGGGAGTTTCTGCATGATGAACCACATGTGTTTGTCTCTGCAGGGAGGAAGAGGAGGGGAAGGAAGGGGGGTGTGTTCTCCTCATCCAGAAATAATTCAATTCCACGGGAGGATGAACCAAACCTCCACCCTGCCTCTCTCAACTTCACCACCATGAAAAGAGCTTTAGAGTCAGAGGTTGCTGAGGAAAGACCCCAGAGATTGTATGTGAGAGTGTGTGTGTGTGTGTGTACAGTGCATGTGTGGGAGTGTGTGTTATGACATCATGACAACAGCAGGAAATTCCCCCCTGCATGGATTTACCTCATAGACCCGTTTTCAAAAGGAAGCACAGAATGCTGGGACGTTTAACCTCATTGAAATTCTCTCTCACACACCAACACACCCACAAACATACAGATGAGCAAACTGATGCAACAGCTTGTTATGACTCAATAGAAATGGAAGTTGTTTGTATTTCTGATACACCAGAAAACACAAGAGTGTGTCAGATCTCGGTGTGTGCTTTGAATATCAAAAAACCTGTGAAAACTTGCAGCATGTTCACACTAAAACGCACACATTCTATCTTAATTACTAAGCAGTTGAAACATATCCAGGTACAATTAGTCACAAATGAACACATTGATCTGCAATATTCACCCACCTCATTTGTTCTTGTTGGAAGTACGAGAACTCAAAATTTAACAACTTAATATCAACTAAAGCTCCTCCATCATTGAAAAAATACCTTCGCTGGAATTTTTTCAAGTTCATAGTAAGATTAAAGACTATCACGGAGGGTTTTCTCAGGATCTCCCTCTTTAACGTTCCTGTGAAGATCCCTAGCCTGTACACAGACAATAGAGCCTTTTTTAATGTCATTCTGAAAATTTCTTGAAGATTTCACGTCAACCTGCCTTTAAAATCTTGCTGAGTTGTCTGTATAAGCATGAACCTCTCAGCAGGAGACTGTCCCTGTTCAACCTTAATGCCATAACAACAGTTTTTGCCTTAACTGTAAATCAGTTGTACTTGTCATTGAAGGCAATAACAATATAAGACATACCTTTGAGCAGAACATAGTATGAAGCAGCTTACGTTTACAATGATCGCACCTGTCACTCAACATTTGTGTGGTATAAACGTCATTGCATGGTTCTGCTGTGAGGGAAAAGTTGTGGTGGTAATAAAGGCAGGGTATGAAGTTTGGCGTTCACACATTCTGCTCACCCTAAAAAAAAACTTGAGTTATGGAAAATTCTGGAAAAATGTTCAGGCTAAACTTTTACTTCTGCCATTTAGAGTCATTTCATGTAAAATCGCTCACCAAGTCCCAAAGAAGTCAAACCGTTCCTCGCTTCCCTAGTGTCACTTTAGCAGCTTTTCCAAGGTGGCGGAGTGTGGGTAAAAAAGTTAAAAACAGCACAACAAACAGCCATCGTCACCGCAGCTAATTAGCAGGTTCCCCTAAAAAAAGGCTTCGATTGAACGAGACGAATGGCTGCCTGCAGGCCTGTCGGCTGGGGTGATGGATGGATGACACCGACTCCCTGCGGCAATGGCAGACACTGAGACTAGCTGAGCTGAGCTGAGCCGAGCTGAGGGGGGTCGGTGTCATCCTGAGGACAGGAGGATGGTAAACAGGTCTGTAGGACAGCGATGGCCTCTGGTTCTGCTGCTGTAAGTCACCGCTGAGTCGGATATTTGGAGCACAGAGCATCATCTCTGGATCCTCTGTTCCTGCCGGGAACACATGAGAAGCTTCTAAAGTTTGCTCCAGGAGGCTAAGAAAGAGTTTTGAAGTTACAATGTGCAAGTTCTACACATGAGAGATAAAGACATCTTTCCAAAAATGAGCCAATACAAAACCTTTTTTGAATTCATGACAGTCTGACATTGCACCATTAGTTCTCCCTTCTGTTTGTCTGTGGTGACGAGAAGTTGCCCTGTGGGGCTCTCTTGTCCGCAAACAGTAGCTATATTAGCATTGCATTGTTTACGTGCATCACAAAAAAATCATATTTTGTTCCTGCATTACTACAGTATACGTCTCTCCTTTTTCACTGCCAACAACTGTAATAATTGCTACTGCAACATGTTCTCATGATTGAATCATTGACTGATGTAACTTTATTGTCAGACATGGTCTGAAATTTCTCTTACACCAAAGTGGCTCTATTTGCAACATTAAAATTACGACAAGATACAGAGATACAAATACTTGAAACATAGTTTTGGTTGAAATGTTTAGTAATGCTGAGACATAACTAGTCTACATCAGCGATGTATGTTACAGGACAATAACTAACATCACACAGAACAAATGCATGGAGTTAGATGTGTTGCATGGCAATTAAGAAGCAACCTCCTAAAAGAGGTCAACATTGACTGATCAGGTCGTTGTGCTCTTCATACTATTTCATCAAACTTAAAAGGCACAGAATAAATAAACTTGAGGACAGCCTGGAGTAATGACATTAAAGGCCCAAATGTAACACTGGAGTGTATTTTTGGTGTTGGGGCACCAACCAAGCGGAAGTCCCTGCTCTTGACAAATTAGCTTCTCTACTGTTTGTTTAGGGTAACTACTTGTTGGGTGGGAAAGCAGTCTAGAGGTACTGCTACCTATGAGACAAGTGTTGAAATTTACAAAGGTTGATAAAGTAAAAAAAAAACATGGGGGTTTATCTTGTTTGGACCATGCCTGTTCAGGACCGCCTTAAATCAGTACAAACATCTTGGGGTGTCATTTGAACGCAAACATTTCCATCGTGTGAAAAAAATACAGCTGTTTCTTTAATTCCAACATGTGCTCTGTGGAGACACAGCAGGGCTCCCAGGACAGAGGCTGAAACTGTTGCAACGCAGTGCAATGTCATGCAGCAATCAGTGCACACAATCAAGTGCACATTCCTGGATGAAGACTTCCAGGAACTGTGGATTTCTACTGTTTTCCTTGTGACCGATGTGATGGAGAATGAAGGTTTTCAACTCCTGTTGCATGGAATTAAAAACAAAGCTTTCAAGCATCAATTACATGAAATACATTCTCTTATTATTTAATTTAATTCAACAACAACATTTTAAAAATGAGTTTATTTATGCAAAGAGCTACCAAACTTTGTGAAATGGCAGCAACTTAATTAGTAGGAACAAAGCACCGATCTATGTACATCTACTATAAGTGCTTTTATTGGCACTTACAACAATAAAGAAAAAAGCTCATTAAAGAAAGAAGTTAAACTTGATGAGTAACAGAGCTTTGTAAAATCAAACCCAGCTGTTACATCGCACTGTTTAAAGCTAGCAGACTGTTGCAGTTGCTGCTCCATCTCCTGGTAAGTTAGCTTAAAATGTGCTTATTATTGTAATAGAACAAAAGCAAAACTTTCTTTAAAAAATAGCTATTTAGAGCCAATATATAAAAAAAAAACAAAAAAAACAAAACAGAAAGATGGTTAAGACAGACAGGGACACGACCCATGTATGTAGGCTGTGGTCCTCCAGTCTCTCTTTTATTTCCAAATCAATTAAGCCAAAAAGTCATTCATTTCCTCTGTCTCTTCTTACAGTTGATTATGCAGCACAACGGCTTCAGCAGGCCTGAGTTGCTCTCTTTCACAGCCAAAGGACAGGGTGTTTGTTTAGTTTTCAGAATGAGGCTCTCCACTGCTCTTTGCTGCATCAAAGTCTCCAGCATCTTAACTGCAGGAGTGCATCAGTGACAGCGGCAGTGAAACAAATTATCCCTCCATTCAGGAAACACGGCAGGTCCTGTTTTCCCCTGCACCAGGGCCACTGAGGTCCGTTTTCTGAAGTTGAGCGGAGGAAAAGCCTTTTTAAAATGATTGCTTTTATGCTAAAGGCCTCTAAACGGCGTGATGGGCAAGCGGTGATCGTCTGCTCTGGTCTGAAGCTCAGGGCAAGACATCAATAAACAATGAGGGCTGGATGTGAAGAAGAGGAGTTCTTCATTAGCTGTCGCAGCGGCAGCCTCCGCTTCCCTCTTTTATCTCAGATGAGTCACTCTCCATCTCTGGGTGTTTCAATCTGACGGGTCGGCAGAGTCATTCCCACCCCCCTTCCCCCCTCTGCCTGCCTTTCATGTTTTAAATCCACACTCTTGTTCTCGATGTGTCACCTCCAGTCATTCTCTGGCGTTTTTTCAACCGACTCTCCCTCTCAATTAAACGTCCTCCCCCTCATACTCCTCCCCCTCTTCTTCTCCAGGCCCCAGCATAAAATCAAATGAGGGAGAGTGTAGGAGAATTAAATCCAAATGTGTCTCGCATATTATCCACAGACACATGAGAGCCGAGATGACCTGCTGGAGCCAATTAAAAGGTAAAGAGTTGTCTCCCTTGATGTGAACTATCACTGATGTGCCATCTTACCTTCAGGCTGTGTGATATTGGCTGTTTGATGGGACAATTGGACTGATCCATGTTCATCTTTGTCATGTTGGGCGAGAATAAGACAAGTCAAAATGAGCAAAATACATTTCTGACAGGGATGTTTACACAGGAAACTTTTCTCTCACTGAGCCCAGGTGGCTACATCTCATTGCGTTTCAGGAATGTAAAAAACGATTAACTAAATCACCCTGATGCATCAGTCTCGCTTTAGTTTATACATTTAGCCTTGGTCAGATATGTGTTATTGCCTAAATGCACCATCTTAAACAAAATCCTTGTTAGAGCTGTGAAACATTCCAGAGTCCCTCAGTTTTGTCTGGCAGACATCTCTGACGTTCCTAGCATTCAAACGGAGGACTTCTTTTCAGTATAGCAAGAAACAGCTCTGCTCATTAAGTAAGCACTTCATTACATTATGCAATAGATGCTTGGCAACAAACTCTCTGGTCTGAAGTTCCTCAAATGGCCACAGGAAGCTGACTCAAAAGGTAAATCAATGCTCATTGGATCCTATGCTGAACTTCACAGAAATTAATAAAACCTCACAAACAACTATGGTCACTTGTTGCTTCATGATATGTTTATACACAAGATGGCCAAAACTATAAAAGGCAACAAACTAGTCAATAACCCAAGGTTGAGTTCAAAGTAGCTACGTTCATTATTTTGAGCATTTATGCATAACACAAATGTCTGCTTTGCATCATTCCACATCAGACTTTAAGCCACTTGCTTGTTCATCTATAACAATACCAATCAGATAATTGTTGGAAAAGTCATTGCCTTAAAGAAAAAGCACACCAGACACAATTATACAGTTGGTCTGCTATGTGTATGTGTGTGTGTGTGTGTGTGTGTGTGTGTGTGTGTGTGTGTGTGCGTGTGTGTGTGTGTGCGCGCGTTATGTATTTATGTGCTTGCTTTCTTGCTTTTTTGTATAAATGCAATGAATGCCATCCCTCTAGCTTATGGTGATATCTAAAGGCATCAACAAGTCTTCTGTCATGCTACACATTCTGTTGTTCGACTTCAGGGTCAAAGCCCTGCGAGGGAACTGCAGAGTATTTGCAGATCAACTCGTCCAGCTTGGGCCTAGATGCGGTGTAAACATGAAGGAGTGAATCAATCCCCAACCACTTGTGGGCTTGCACGCTGCCTAATGTAGCAGGATGTAAGATGACTTCCTGGTATTTAGGCATACAGCATCTGACACACATGTATCAGAGCATTTACTTCTGGTGTAATGTTAGATTGAAAGTATGGATTTTTGAAAACGGACATTTGTTATCAGTAAGCCATTATACATGATGTGATTGTACGTCAAAAGTCAAGGTTGTTGTTTTGGAGTATAGCTCAGAATGGATACAAGTATGACGAAAAGCACAATTCAGCTTGAGACACCTGAGAAAATGCAGTTTTTCTCCAACATTGCCTCTGGATTTTTTAGCTCGGTAAATTGCCGATGGCATGCCACATTAACTCACTCCTTACACAGTTAGATCAGATAAATCAAACTATACTGCTGCTGATGTTAACCATCAAGGTACAGCTGCACTGTGATGACAAAAATCTCAGCTCTAAGCTGTCTGGATATGGAACCAGCAAAAAACACCATTGTGCTCTTTGAACAAGGTCTTCCATAAAAAACAAATCATATTGCACAAACAATGATTGGATACACAAGTCCTGAAGGTTTGATTACACCCGTTACAGTCTGTGACATGGCTGCTGGCTATTCCAAAATGTTGTATACCCTTTTAAAGTCCTTAAACACCCACATATACAGGCCAGGTTGAAATTGATCCAGTTTCCCATTTGAACATATCTGTTTTGCATTGCTATATAATAGTTTGTTACATGAGGTAATTTCATGTGCTCGTGTGATTTTTCACAAAGTCTGAAAAGAAACAGTGATAAAAAGGTTGCAGATGTAGACAAACAACTAAGAGGTCAAAAATCCTCTCCACAACTGGAAGAGAAATCTGAACTCCATCTCAAATGATTAAATAATGAACACTTGTACTTGAAGGTGGGAATGTTCAAAGCAATTTCATCACTTTACTTTTTTAATTGTGCTGCTATGGGTTCTCAAACAAACATACAGCCCGACCAGTGAAGGGAAAAATAGACCAGAATTGGTTTCCAGTCATTTTCCCATCTGTATAATTTATGTACCTGCAACTTTTTTAATTACCACGCTCATCTGTTATTAATACCATACACATAAAAATAATGGTCATTATCATTACTGTCGCCGTGTCAGAACAGCCTTAACATTCACGACCAACTGCGCGTCGCTGCCACTGTTGCCAATAAAGCAGCAGACATCAGGACGGGGGGCTTGTATCTGTGGAGACATGGACATCTGGCTCGATTTCAGAGCCCGTCCTCTGCAGCAGAGATGAGGAGGAAAAGTCTCCCGTGACAATACATCAGTGGAAGATCCTCAGCAGCCATATGCTGCCTTTAAAAGCTGTCTCTTTTCCTCACTTTGCATCACGTTGGGGATGTTTAAAGAGGACTGGCAGGGTACTTAAAGTGCTCATTAACAGAGGCACGTCCAACATGTTTGGGAAGGACCTGCATTTCCACACAGGGACCTTAAATTACTACAACTTCCCCAACCCCCTTCTCTTTCCGAGCTCCCTCCTTCTCTTTCAAATTGCTGACCGCAGGCTCCCTTGCCGTTTGTCTCCTTTCTGACATTTTGAAGAGTTGTGTTGCCGCTTTTAACTGGTACTACTTTATGACAACGGAGGTAGGAAAAGACGCCACATCCGCAGAAAAATTACACGAGCCGATACTCATTAGTGTCTGGACTAGTGCCAGCGGTAAATGAAAGGAGGAGGAGGATAGCAAGGAGGGCAGAACAATCAGATGGCACCTTTTTCCTGATGGTGATGGATGGAGAGGAGGTGGTGATGTTCCAGTAACACTGGTTCCCTCTGGGGTTTCCCCCACTGTAGCTGCTGGTGTAAAAGTTCGACTGCACTTCAGAACCATGTTGGAAGAGATGTGTATGGCTGTGACAGATGTTGACAAGTTGACTGATGTTCCTCCAGGTCACACAGCTGAGCACAGTCATGTAACCCGACTGCTCGGATGCTTATAGCCAAACCTCAGGATAGCAATGTCAGTGGTTTGTCCATAGCTTCTGACCTCACTGTCATGAAGTAAAGTCCTCTGCCCTTTCTCTATTTCCCTCATGAACCAGTTAGAGAACTAGTTACAGTATTAGTAAGCTGTGGTGTGACCAATACTGAACGATAATGTTGCTAGGAAATTTGTTCACGCATTGAAATTGACAAAATCGAATGTTTATCTTTTTTACAAAAATATCTTAATTGCTTGTGTACTGCATATTAAAAATATTATCAATTAGAAATGCCCATACATCATGGTTTTCTTTTTTTGTAAACCAACGAAAAGAAGACAGACACATATACAAAGACTTGGACCCTTCACCCCCACTGTTCCATTATGTGAGCTTTAAAAAGCCGTCCGTAAAGTCTAAAACAAATTCTATATTAGGATGGAACCCCACCCTCCCAAACCCATCTGCCAGTCCTGGTCAGATGTTATACATGGTAAACCACAGGATCTTCCTTTGCCTTAACTTAACCCTACAAATCAGCATTGATCACAAATGAATTATAAGCATGGTTCAAATGGCTGAACTATTGGGTGGGGAGTGATGGGGCGTCATGGTTGAGTTGAGTCTTAGATGAAACTCTAAACATTTGCAGCCTCCAGTTTTCTTTTTGGACGGATAAATTAGATAAAGGAAAATGCAACAAGCATTGGGAGTGTTGGTGAGGAGAGCTCCAAAGATATATCGATTAATCAGCTGAAAACCACACTTTATCATCATAAGGTCAAAATCAGGATTGTGTATATATTTTACATTGGACAGAAATGCTTAGTGGGGACATTAGGAGGGCAGGTAGTATAAAAACAGTCATCTGATGGAGTCACTAAACATCTCAACCTCATTTCCACCATCATTGTTTCTTTGTCTGAGCACCATGCCTCTTCATTATGCACAAGTTTTATATATATATATATATATATATATATATATATATATGGGATATTATTATTATTATTATTATTTTTTTTTAAACATCCTTTAAACACATTTCTTGAAGAATATTTGGAATGGAGTTGTCTAAGTCTGATTTGTTGTTTAAAGGCTGAAAGACAACAAAGATTTCCCAAAGACACAAAACCAATGGACAGAGGTTGGTTATCCTCCATACCATGTGTACAAGACGGTTTAAGAAATATACAGTATATGAAATGTATAAAAAAAACAACTTTGGAGATGAAACGGAAGCATTTCTTGAGGCCATTTTTACATTTTTATTAATATTATGCGCAAGTAGGCCTCATGTAAAACATTTTCTTTTCACCAAATTTAGTCTAAGAAAGCTTTACTTGAGCTAAGCGTTAACACTGTCAAGCAAGCATTCTCGGAGGATTTAGCAATAGCAATATTACAGCTGTTCTCCCTTGAGTCCACATGCATGTAAAGTTTGTTCCCAGTTTCCCATTGACAATGTTCACATCATTGAACAAGGACATAAACTTGAATTTTCTAAACATTGAATTTTACCAACACATAAAGACAACAAAAATACAAGATAGTCCAAAAACTACCTAAACTACCCTTAGTCAAATGACTGAGATCACTGTTTATGCAAAACTGTTGTGTTTCCATCCTAACGTTTGGAAATAGTGGATAGTGCAATCACAGTGAAATCAAATGAAAGGTCTTTGAGTTTTTTTGTTGTTGTTTTTTTTAAAGATTTATTTTTGGCCTTTATTGATAGTGAGAGGAAAGTGGATAGAGCCGGAAACAGGGAGAGAGCAGGGAGAGACATGCGGGAGATGGGCCACAGGCCGGACGCGAACCCGGGCCGTCCGCGCGAGGAACAAAGCCTCGCTATATGGGACGCGCGCGCTGCCGCTGCGCCACCGGCGCCCCGGGTCTTTGAGTTTTTAAGGCGTCCAGTAGTAACACAAATCTAGCTATGCCATAGATACTTTAAACCTTCTGTTTACTGTGATGTGCCTTTTAACGACAGTGAATAGATGAAAAACAAACATTGTAATTGTGATGAGTGGAACGTTTTGTTTTTTTTTGGCTCTCTGCTGAAAGTACAAAGTGAATGACTGAATATTAACACAATTATGGCTTGGAAAGAATGAAAGCTTTACATTGCATGATAAAGCACATAGCAGTCATCCAGTATCTCTATGGTGATGTCAATGGATAAATCCATATAGGAACTATAAACTGCTGTGTGGAAATTTACATATTCATATCTACAGCAGACGAAGATTGCATCTTCATAGAAATGTGTGTATTTACGTCATTATTATTGAAATTCTGCTATTTTCTGAAGGTCAGGATAGATAGATAGATAGATAGATAGATAGATAGATAGATAGATAGATAGATAGATAGATACTTTATTGATCCCGAGGGAAATTCAAGCACTCTATCCATGCTGTGACGATGTCTTAATGGTTGCTCACTAGACAAGAAAAGTATAAACTCAGGACTTAACTGCCAACCTTTTGACATCAACTTGAGGTTATCCTTGGATGTGAACACTGAAAGACTGAGTTCATGACTTGATCTATTTAAACCCCATAGATCTACCAAAATCCATGACGTATTTGGCTCAAAGGAGCAGTGACCGGACTTGATGTAAGCCAAAAAGAGTTCAGCTCATCATTTTAAACCTTTTCTTTTTTTTTTTTTTTAATACAAAAGGCAATGGAGCTCTGCATTAAGAACTGCGGTTCAATACGCTGGTGCAAAACTGTGCAATTCCTCATGAAAAATGAATTCCCTTCTCTCCACTGAAGTCTTTTCAGTTTCCATTCGACTTTGGCTGTTTCTTTCTCTGGTAAATAGTCCGCCCCAACGCTTTCTGGACCAAAACACTTTGCTTTCCCATCGACTCGGCCTCTTCTCTTTTCTCCTCCAATTCTATAACCTCCTCTCGCTCCCCTCGCTCCTTTCCATCCTCTCCATCCTATCAATTGGAAATCTCTCAGCATCACACCTCAGACACCCAATCCTGGCCAGACAACTCCACCGAGTATTAAACAAACATAAGCAGAGAATGGAGTGGCTGCTGGAGAGGTAGATGGTCGGGGTGATAGGATTGCCAGACAGAAGGAGCAGAGAATCACAAGTGCCTGAATTGTAGGTCTGCAACTGACTGAGAAAAAAAAAAAAAAAAAAAAGACCTTAACATGATGACACTGAAGCACAGAGACATCTCAGAGTGTGAAGAAAATAATGGCTGCAGAAATGGAAAACAAAAAAGTGAGAGGAGGAGGGTGAAGGAGGAAGGACAGGACATCTCCTCTGATCCGTTTAAATTCAATGGAATTGGAATTACTAAATCATGAAAAGAATTAATTGAAAACATTCCCTCACTGTTGCTGGATGATGAAAATGTTTCAGCGACTTGACATCATCGCTTTAAGCTGGTGTCGTTCCCCTGGCGGTTCGATGGGTTTTACCTTCAGACGGGCTCTGCCGGACTATCGACACGGGAGAATGTCTGCACCGGCCCAAGATATCAAAGGCGGGCCGGGTGTAAATAATGGAGATTTAAAAGTCGAAAATGTTCTCTCCCTGCGCCTGCTGCATACCACTCCTTCATTACCCCAGCTGAATTTATTTTCCGAGTGGTCTAGTTGAGTTTCTGTAGATGAAATTGTTCTCACAAGAGTGCAAAGTGAGGCAGACATGCTGCTTTTAACCACATGCTGCTTTCTTCCCACCCAGGGAATTTCTTCTCCTACTGCTCCGCTGAATCTTCTTTCTTTTTGCTTTAGAAAAAGATGGGTTTCTGATGAGGGTTTTATTTGTGAAGAATTCATTGTGTCTGCTATTAAAACAACAAATTAAATGTATTCTATAATTCCCAAGTCTTACCAATTAAGTGTGTAAAATAAACATTTTACAAACCATAAAACTGATACTACTGCATACGTGTGACATATTGTATGTTTCACCCACTCAACTTGGTGCTCACATTTGGCTTAAACATCCTGTTTTGATTCATTTGAACATCAACAACTAATGTTATCTTGGTCTTTGCCTTGTTAATCGATTCATTCTGCTCTGTTGAAATTGCTTTACTTTGCATATTTCTATAAAGTGCTTTAATTAGCTTATGTTTGTTTGTATATCTTCTTTGACTTATGTCACTGTTTTATATGGTTTTTGACTTTTTTTGATTCTATACTGCTGCTGTAACGCCTGAATTTCCCCATTGGTGATCAATAAAGTTATACCTCATCTTATAAAATCATTAGACTTGATTCATTCCTAATTCTTAACAGTAAGGATTTGTTTGCTAAATGTGTTTAAATTTTTATTGAAGGAGACGCTCATAAGAATGTGAGGTCAAGGCAAGGCTTGGTGAAGTAATGTTAAAAGTTTTAGACAATATTCAAGCAATGTTTCAACCTGTTGGTGGTTATCTTAAAAATCCCCCTATGATCCAGTTCTGTAATGTGTATAAAGCTCAACATAGATAAAGTATCAACTCAGGTGTGAGAGCAGGCACAGAGGCTCCAGTCCCCAATCTGATGGACAAAATAGGCATGAAAACTTGAATTAGGTTTGATTCTTTCATTCAGTGTTAACATGATTTATCTTTAAAAAAAAGATTAATAACACTTGACACACAACATCTATAATTGACTAACATCAAAGTTTGAAATCAAATTCTATTTGGCATTGTACCAAGTGACCCATTTAGGATTTAAAACATTTCCAAATTCTCTGTTGTTGTGCTTCTGTCCCTGTCTGCTGTGGATGAAACCAGTGTCTGTGTCTGTGCAGGGATCTGTTCCTCTCCCTGTATTGTAAAGCTCCACTGAGGCTGACTGGGAGAAATGACAGTGAGAGCCTGCTGAGAGATTTTCCGGGCGTATGAGTCCATTTTCTGGTTCAGATCAGGTTAGCGCTCTTGTAAAATTGAGTTTATTTGGGCGTAAAAAAAACTCCAAACATGAGCCCATGAAGGCAGCACATCCCTCTGCTTGTATATTGAGCCGCTCTTGCCGACAGCATCCCGACTTCTCCTTGAGCTTCTGTGGTTTCTTTAGATTCACTCGTGTTCACAGATATTGATTAAAGGGCCTTTCGCTCGGAGGATATTGTATGGGAATGTTTTAATGGAGCTCAAAAGGTCTTTAAGGTTTTATGTGTAAATTCACCCACACTTTCACTGGGGGTTCAAATGGGGCCACATTTTCGCTCTCATTATCTCGAGCCGTGTGTACTGCTCTAAATACTTTCTAAGTGCAATCTGAGGCAGGCCTTTAAATGTTTTATGAGTTAAACCTCTCTGTAGTTCCCATCTCTGCTCGGGCTGATATGCATTTGTGCAGAGCTGTCAGAGTCGGGGCACTTAGCTCTCAGTCAGCCTCCTTGCAAACATGGCGGTATCTCTCTCTGCTTTGGATACTGCGAATAATGAAAGAGGGAGCCGGCCGCCTTTCAAAGAGCACTTCAGAACATTTTTCCTTACAAAATGGCTCTCTTGAACTCTTTGCTGAATACAATTGCTTTGGGGGTACAATAGAAATGTTCTTTGGCGACCTCGCTCGCTCAAATTCACGTACCAAAGTCACAGCTCATCACTGAGAGAGAGATGGAGGAGTCCCAAAAGTCTGCCTCTACTGCAGCTGTATTCCTCTATACTTTCAGAGTGTACACTGTGAAAATGAAACAGGCATTTAGGCAGGTAGTGGCTCCCCAACAGGAAAAACTGGTATTCATTAGGTAAAACTATTTCCTCCCAGAAATGTAAGAAGTGGGATAGTGGAAGTGGAACCAGGACATGTTCATAAACGTTGGCGTTAAAAGCAACTACCTTTTCGCTTATTCTGGAATATTTTATACATAAAGTATCTTAATTTTGATAACATTAAAATGTTAACACACCCAAAGAAGAGGAAATGAACATAATTTAGATAATGAGAATTCAAATTACAGTGTCTAAAGTCATCAGATTATTATAGCCGCTGTGTTATGATTGGGATGGAAAATTTCAGATGAGACTCACCATACGTACGATATAAAGCAGATGATGGCATAATCATGACACAGTGACTCCGTCATAAATGATTTATTGTGGGACAAATAGCCCTAAAAGGTTTATAGATAGTATTACATATTATTATATTGGTATTTTTTTACTTTTATTGGTGTCACTTTTCCCCTCTTATCAATTTCTTTTCACTACTGTCCAACAATATTATGTCGTCTTCTTATTTTACTCTGATAAACAGCAACATGAACTGCTGTGCTTCAATCAGAAATTACTACAGATAATTGAAAAAGCCTATACGAGTATTTAAAAAAAGAAAATCTGGCATTATCACAAACATTTGGCTAAAAATAAGAAACTTCAAAACTGATTGAATGACTTGTTGAGATGGAGATATTCTGGAGTGGGCCATCAGCCCACCCATCAGCCCCCCTGTCTTCCTCCATCTTTCATACTCCATCAGTGCATCGAGGCTTGGACAAATCACAAAAAGGTGATCCCACGATCAATCTCCAATCAGCAGTGCTATATAGGTAATCACCAGAATCTTCTGAAGGAGAAGAAAGCCAATTTTCGCAGCCTACATATCAGTGTGTGGGATCCCCCTCATTGATTGCTGTGTGAATACAGGCCTGAAGCAGCAGAGGCAGCACAGTGTGGTGGGGGAGGTGGAGGGGAAGACTGTTTGTTTATGAGGATCAGGTATTTTCTGCAGCAGATGGCAGCCAGAGGGGCTCAATTTCACATCAGAGCTGTCGTGTCCAGACAAAGGTGTCCAACTGTACATCATCATCACTATCAATACGTCAGGACATAGTTTTGTTCAGTATACAAATCCCTGATTAAAAGAAGCATCTGACATTTTGGGTAAAGCTGCTGTTTGCTGGGTTGCTCATAGTCAGATGAGAAGATCAATATCATTTTCAAATGCTTGTGTACAGCACATAAATTGCTTTCATGCTTCTGCTACTGCTGTCAAAGTTGGCAAAGTTTATTCTTAACTCATGACAGAATGTCGTTTAAATTGTGATATTTCCCAATTTAAGGCCCCTTCCTTTATCCATGTGGCGACATTGTCAAACAAGAATAATAGTTGTAAACACAGGAGGCACAATTACATTGACACGTTATTTTTAAAGACTAATTGAAGAGATGGGTTATAAAACCACATTTACTTTTCTTTTCCTCGTAAAATCTGGCAACTTCATCGACCGCAAGAAATCTTGGGATTCAGAGATTCAATTGTGCTGGTAGTTGTGCTTTAAGCCTTTTTAGATATGTTGAACACACTTTAAAAAAAACCAAATCCTCATCCCAAGATGTGCTACATTTTCAACATACTGTCTTCATCATGTGCCTAAGTTACATCACCCATTGGTTTTATAACATAGGGGGGTAGCAAGGCATTATTTTAATGCAATGAGACACTTATCAAGCGTAGCATTACATACAATGGGAGTATTAAATGAGACAAATGCAAAGTTAATAACCTTTTCTGCTTACTCCTTTTGTGTTTTTTTCCCCAAGGAGTAGGCATTTTAGATATGCTAGGTACAAAACATACACATGCTCTATCAATAATTAGAAATCCAAACCCTGAAGGATTGTTCATTAAAATTATTGCTAAAGAAATAAACCAAAATTGTCATTTGAGCTGTCGTTCTGACTCCAGCAGACCATTGAATATTTCTTCTTCAAATAATAACACAAAGTTCAAAAACATGAGGTGGAAAAACTACACCAGCAGAATGTAGATGTCAATACTCATTGTTTACATAGAAATTAGATATAACAAAATAAATTACTTTCTCCTGGAAGCTTGTGGCTCATCCTCCGTTGTCTTTCTGAGTACGACTCATTAACCCAACTGAAATGAAAAGCACGAAAATCAACCAGCGAGCTCCCTTTTTGTGGTCCCAAACACAACACAGCATACACACAGTAAGCTTCCCTCCATGAATAAGAGATGGGCTTATGAACTTATAATGTGAACCGTGACAGCCAAGCCCCATAGATGGTGTTTCTGTTCGGTAATGAGGGGATTGTATCGGGACTGGGTCGTGTACTACAGCATCAACAGCATGCTTGTATCGCTCCCTGTTACACAAACTGTGTTGGAAGAATTGTGCTGCAATGAGAAAAATAGAAGATGCAACAACACATGGTTATTAACTGTGAAGAGTTGTCTGGGTTGCAGTCTCTAATCTTCTGGCTTTGTAACGTCACAGGTGGCAGACTTCTGTCGGTTCACACTGAGAGCTGAACATGTTCTCCCTACCTTCATATAGACTTTCAGGGCATGCCAGCAGATTTAGAGAATACTTTAAAAACAGTGTGATTAAGATTTTTTTTTTTTTTACAGATATCCATGGTCCTAATACATTTCCTCAGCTAATGGTTTGTAGGATATCTTAGACAATGCATTCCAACCATTTACTGGCATTTTATGGAATGTTTCTGAATAATATAGTCTTATTTCAAGGCACCCTTCGTGAAAACTGCACAATGTCACCTCTATGCTGATGACTCTCTAAATGATAAATGGACTTGAGCTTGTATATCACTTTTCTAGTCTTCTGACTATTCAAAGCACAGGTCACACCTACCCATTTGTTGTTATTTAAATCAGCCATCAGAAGTTCATACCCATACACACGCTGCCAAAGAAGCAGCTGAAGAAACCCTCCGGATGATAGACAACCAACTCTACCAACTGAGTTACTTCTTTTCCATCCACTTCAGAACAATCTCTCTCCTAGTAACATCATGCTTTAACACTTGCTCACATTTGTTTTGAATGCACAAGACAGTTAAGGAACCCCAGCCCAAGTTAAAATCCAAAATGGCTGCTACGTGCCTCAACTGTAACATTAAAGCTGTAAATATAGTGTTATATTAGTCTATTTTTGTGTGATTAAATTAATCACACTGATAGTAACGTGCAAGTTCTTTTTGTGGACATGTCATTCTATTATTGTGCACAAACTATCATGTAGTGTACTGCTAGCATCTGGTATTAGCTAACTAAACAAAGGTACTCCTGGAGGCGTCCATATTGTTTTTCCGACTTGCATCTCGGGTGTGACGTTATTCCCAGCTCCAAGGTAAATGGAACGTAGCATTAGTCCTGCCTTACTGACTAACACCTCAGTGTGATGGGCCACAGTCCTGCCTTTCTCCCTCAAACAGTTTTCAATGGAAACATGAAGGCTGTTTTTCAATAATTAAACCACTCCATTGTAGATTACATTTAAATGACACAAGAATGAAAAAGTAGTAATGAGCCTGACAACTTGCACCAAGTGTTCTGTTTGTTGAATTAATTTGGAAACTACTTTAAAGCACATTTCCAATGACCAGACAAATTCAAGAATATTGCTGCTTTGCTTGAGCATCCAAATGGCTCATTTCTGACAAACAGAAGCGGCAGTTAGTGTAGTTGTTCATGTCGCGCCAACAGTAATTTGGAATACTTTCATCCAGATTCAACATCTCAGAAAATTTACAAAATCTACACCCTATTTTTTGCACTGGGAATGAGTTTATTTGTTTACCTGTTTTCTGTGTGACTGACTATAGAAGTCCTCCTTCAGCATCACTCATCACTGATGTGTCTCAGCCCAGAGGGGCCTCCTCGGTCAGATGTTTCTCGTTTGTCATGTTATTTTCTTTCGGTAAGCCTCGGGTGCCACTGTGTCAGGAAAAGCCAGGCATAGGGTGGCAGCTGTTGTGGAGTTACCAGCCAACAGCAACAATTCTTCATATGAGGGAAGAATTTTCTTTCTCATTGAATAACACATCAAATACAGACAACACAGAACGTTTTCAGTTGGGGTGCCAGTCGCATAGTGGTTAGTTCATGTGTCCCAGAGGCTGTAGTCCTCCAAGCAGACGGCCGGTTCCCAATTCAACCTTTCCTGCATATCATTCCCCACTCTCTCGCTCCCTGATTTCTGACTCTGCCCACTTTCCTGTAAAGACATAAAAGGCCCAAAAAATAAATCTAAGAAAAGGATTCAGTCTTCAGAATCAAATCTCAGCAAAAGTCAAAGATCTTCAGGTGAATCATTTTCTTCAGCTCCATCCATTAGTGCTGAAAACCACTTTGTTCGATAAGTGCTTTATTTCAAATGACTGGAACTTGATTTTTTCTTCAATAGACAGGGGAAGTATGTACAACTAAAATGTTCTCCATCATTTTTAAGAATGCCACTTTGCTGACCTCGATAAGGAGAGAGAGAGAAAGAGAGGGGGGTGTTAGAAATGTTGTGTAAGAGTTCATTTTGCAATTACTTACTTGTGCTAGATCAATAAACCAGCATAAGAGTGTCGTGAAGTTTTGTGCTAATATTTAGCATAAATAAATAAATCTGTATTCTTTCCTTTTGTACTGTAACTTTAAATTACAGTGTTCATTAATGGTGTCTGGTTGAAAAGAGGGATACAATCACAGTCTGTGGTCGGTTCCAGCTCTGTTTGGAGACAGATTTAAAGCAACAAGAGATGGAGAAGCAGATAACAGACAGCCTTGTAGAACTCAGATGTCAGAGGTGAGCAATGACACCCCTCTCTTCTCTCTTAACAACAAAAAGGCAGACTGTTCAGAGCAGTTTTCAGCAGGCTGCTTAATGAAATGTGTGCATGTAAAAGATAGAAACAGACACTTGAATGTTCTCACAGCTCTTAATGTGACAGGCATTGCGGAGGGAAGAGTGAGGTAATGTGGCATGCCGGATCCTCCTCGTCTCAAACAGGGCCAGGCGAGACCTCCCGGGACGGGGGTTTGGTCCCTGGTAATAAAAGGGTAATTAGCTTCCCCCACGCCTCCCCCCTCTCATCACGGAGCCTCACCCCGAGAGTCTGCCTCCCGTCTAATACCATCATTTCCCCCGATGGCTGTCGAAGCGCGATGAGAGTCTGTCAGGGGACGCTGCAGTATTCATGATGGAAATTACTGATGTTCTCAGTAATGATGTGAAAAAGATATACCTCTCAATAGGCTTTTCATTCATTTGGATGTGTCAATCAAGCAACGCTGCGCCTCGCGATGATAGCTCTTTACAACAGAGGTTTTTCAAAGATTGCTGGAAAAAAAGTACAATTTCCTTCCTCTCATGTAAAACTCGAGTTGTTTAGTTTAATGAATGGTTTGATCAGGATGAACTGAGCTGCACCTGAAGACTGATTACACCGCTTGGGAGCACAGGATCCTATGAAGAGCTTATACAGGGCAGGAAATAGCTAACCATTTTCCTACAAAGGATGGCACATCAGATGCTATGTGTCAATCTATGATCTGTAGAAAATCAAAGAACTTCAAACATGACCTGTCCTTCTTTTTCTGTAGTTATCAAACACTGACACTTTGTCCCAGCTCTGTGCGCATGTCTCTTTAAGTGCCATAGCCTTCCAACTAATTCCAACGTAAACCCATCAGCAGCAATATAAGTTGCTCATGAAAACTTCTAAAGCCTTCAAGGATGTATGAGGACAGGTCATGTAGTAAGAAAATAAAGTCTGCTTGATCTGATGGTCTGGGGCAGTGGATGGGTGAAGCAAAGCAACACAGAGTTAAACAGAGAAGATGACACCAAGTGATTTAATGACCTAACATAACCCTGCAGGCTATTTCATGGTGGGAGAAAACAAACCTTTAAAGAGATTTGCAGAGGTTTCATGAAATAGTTGTCTCTTCTTAACGCCTCTTGCCCCTTTCAGAATTCCTGATTAAATAAAGAAGAAATACATTGACCATAAAAAGGAAACACTAAAGGGTACTCTGAAACAGATGGTTAATGGCAGATGAAACAGGAAGTTGAGAGCACCGTGTAATAGCAACTGAAGGATTCTATAAAATTAACAAATGAGACTGTGAAAACGGATGATGAATTGAACCGGGCCAAAGCATCTAAATGGTACCTTGAAACATAAACTTAAGGTACTTTGTAACTGGCCAGGCCTCATAAAGCTGCCACTAAATTGTACCTTGGAACAGACGCATAAGGTACCGTGAAGAATAAACCTAATGGTACACTGAGGTGGCAGATAGGCCCCTTTAAACATGAATGACGTTAATTGTTCCTTGAAACTGACCCTAAAAGAAATCCTGGAACAGCAACCAAATTATTTATTGAATCAAACACTTAGGTTGTACCACTGCTTCATGACACAACAGCTAAACATGGTACCATGCAAACTATTGTTAATGGATCCCTGAGACGGCCTCTCAATGACCACGTGAAACACGACCTTATGGTACCTTGTAAAAGCTGTTAGGTCCCTTGAAACCTTTCAACAAATGGTACCATAAAAATGCTGTTGACTCAAAAACCTAATGGTACCTTGTTGAGCCAGTTTAGATGTATCCACTGTTCAAGTCTTTTAATGACAGGTGTCACATGATTGGTTTTGGCGGTGTGGCATCTGCTGATATGAATCCTCCCCACACAGTTTGTGCTATTTAATTTTCACCCAGTATTCGTCACAGCTAGTCTGCATAAAACATAACAGTTAAACAAGCCATGAGGGTGAAATATGTTGAAATCCATAACAACGTTGGATAGAATAATTCATTTTCAAAGTTTTATGGCATCATAAAGTGGCCGATAATTTGATCTGTCATATTTTTCTAAGGGGTTCATTGAATGTTTGTGACAGTTGAGCTCGACATCGGTACCCAACGTCGCTTTAGACTGACGCTGTGAACGATTTCTCATTTAACGCATTTGCTTCTTCTGCCTTTCCTTGCGTCTCCTCTTTTCGTCTCATTTATACTTCTTCACTGGGAGGAGCGAAGATGTGAGGAAACGGAGGTTTTGAGGAATGCGAGGAGACACATTTGTGAATTGAGGAAGACCTTTAGTCTTAAACATTTTTCAACATCTTAAAGGATTTCCCAGAAAGAGGCAAACCCATTCAAATGATTCTGTACTCTGTGGTGTCACAAGGGGTTGCTGGCTCTCGATACAATAGTAGTGTAACTTTTTAAACTTTTGCAAAGTAGTATCTTGTGAAAAGAAACTTCACTGTTGTTGTCTGATGTCGTGTTGTGTGTATAATGTTAGGCGGCTGTTGCTGAAGCAGTCTGGTATTTGGATCATCCCCGGATGCCTCGGCACCGACACAAAATAATTGCATCAAAGAAGTTGTCGGCTGTATAAATGGTGTTATAACTCAAATCTAAGAGATACCAGATGTATTATTATTTTTGTTGCACTACACTGTTAGTGTGAAACAGAAGCAACAGAGTTACAGAGGGGTGGGTGATGCAATTTGGGGGATTTTATCTGGGCATGAGCAGACAAGACGGAGGAAAACAAGATAAATCAGAGGAAGGAAAATGAATTAGAGAGTTTGTGTGTCTGTGTGTGTTTGTGTTTTTATCTGGAGGCAGGCCGCTTACATCTCACACTCAATCTCAGACTCAATCTTCACCCAACACGCCGCTGCCTAAACACACCAGAAATGACATAAATACACACACACACACACACACACACATGCAATGCACAATATTTTGACTCTAATTAGGGTTGAAGGCTTTCCTGTACTTTACATGTTTTTTGCATTTGCAGAGGAAATATGAATCTCCCTGAACTGAGATTTTTTTTATTAGCTTAGTAGTGATGACAGTTTTGTGGCATCACCAGACTCTGCTGGCAATTTAGCATTTCAGACAAATGGCAGAATGGGATGGTCCATATAGTGGGCCAAAATATCTTTAAAAACAACAACAACAACAACAATAATACCTCAACTGTCTGCTGGGACCCTCTAGAACAGGGGCTGCTCATGTTGGTGTGTGACATTTACAGTAAATGTGCCTAAGCAGAGGCATGTATCTTTCTGTGTGTGTGTCTGTCTGTCTATTTATGTGTGTGTGTGTGTTTGTGAGGCTGTGTTTGTGAGGGTTTGTCTGCATGAGGGTGTCTGAGTGTTGTTAGTTTCTAGATTTTAAGTCTGTGTGTGATTGACATAGAGAGGAAGGTGGAAGGGGACGAGAGTGCGGGAGGGACAGAGACAGGTAGAGAGCAAAAGAGAGGGGAAAGGTCAGGGGGATGTTCGTGTGTGCCTTTGTGTATGATGTGTCTCTTCAAACACTCCCCTCTTACATTAACATAAGCAGCTTATGCCTTTATGGTTAAACTTTCACTTTTCATCAATGTCTGATGACCCCAATTTCTGCATACTGCGTGCGAGTATAAAACTGGATCTTTTTCTGGAACGTGAGTGTAGCAAACACAGCCATGCTAGCTACAGTATACACACATCAGAGGAGAACTACAAGATCACATGAGACATGTAAACAGAATGTTTCTTCCTCTTTCTGATGTTGCTTTGTTTTTCTTTTTTTTTGTTTTTTTTCACACATTCAGGTCTCAACAAATCTGAAATAATGTCCTGCATTATAATCACACCACAAGACCTCTAACAACTGTGCTTGAGATCAAAACCTCGTAAAGCTTTGAAAAATGTGCGTGAAGTTCTCATGTGAGTTTCATCCCTGCTCTTTTTAGCTCGTGTTTCTGTTCTTACTGACAGTCCAAAGAAAAGAGAAGGCTTTCTGGTAATGCAAAATTCCCTCAGCTGTATTTTAAAGGGAGGAAATTCAAATGTTTTGGCAAAAAAAGCTAAATGTAAACAGGATTCTAAGAACTCAGATCAATTTTTTCTCTGGATAAAAGTGAGATGTTTCTATGGTGTATGTGTGCCTGTACAAGTGGATAGTTGACCCTCATACATAAGCATGTGTAGGCAGTATAACACACAATGCATGCAAGTTTTCTAGGCACACACACACACACACACACACACACACACACACACACACACACACACACACACACACACACACTGAGGACCTGCAAACATATGCATGATAACGCATTAGCATGCAGTTTGCAGCAGGGCGCCCACAGAGCCACTCAGACGTGTCAATCTCCCCGCCGAGCTTTTCAAGCCGCTTCAATTTCATCTGATCTCAAAGATTTATGAATTTGGAAGTCAGCAGATAACACATCCCTTCATATCACCGTTAAGCCTGTCACAGTGTAGCGACGAGGGGTGGAGGGGTTGTTTTCCTGCCTTCATGAGCATGGATAACACGGCGGCTGTCAGCCAATCAGACGCTGCTGTTGCTGCTGATTCTCTGGCTCAAGGCTGCAGATTCTCTCAGCATCTCAACGGCCTTTTCCCTAAAGTGTCCACCTGACAGACGAAAAAGAAAAACATGTATAGGTGTGTGCTGCAGGGACGTGAGCAGGCACTTTGAATGGAAAGTGCAAAAACATAAATTTTATGGTTTAAATAAAAGCAATCCAATCTGGCCGGGCTGACATTTTGCCATGCAGCTCGGGAAAGGACAAACAGAGATCGGAGGCTGCTATCAGATCCACAGAGGGGGCTTTACACAGAGAGTTCAGGGGGATTCAACATTTGAATTTCACTAAGCACACAAACACATGATTATTTATTTCACTTTATGGATTTATGCAGAGTTGGCCAAAGGCATAAGCAAAGTTTGCACTCAAAATAAACCCTGTGTGGCCCTTTGAGCAGCATGAAAATAAAAACAAAACCTTGAAATCCTCCGTCAACATATTGTGTAGATTTAGGTTGCAAACAATGTATAAATGGATAAAGATTTCCATGCAGACGGATTCAGAGCTAAATCCACTGCTGGTCTGTTAAATCTCTACTTTTCACAACATAACAGTGGAGTTCTTTCAGCTTCATTATCCATGCACACGATTTTAATCTCCAGGTTGTCGAAAAACTGATGTTTTGTCACAGCCACTCTGCATCTGATACGGACACTACAATACCCTGAAGTGTCTGTATGAGACACATCAAGCTCCCTGCTCACCACAAGGGACCCCTATCCTTGGCAATAATAGGTGCTCAGAGTAGCTCTTGGCCATCCAGTATGCATCTAGACATTTGACATAGTGTTGAGGGTGTCTGTGTTGAGAAGAGCTATTGGATGGATTGGATGTTTTTCCCAACGAAGAACTTCCACCAGGAGACCAATGTCCATGTCTCATTTGAAACAAGAGTCTTTGTTGAATTTTACTCTCAATGCCACATGGTGCTGAATAAATGTGCACCAATCAAATATGATCACTTTTTACATCAAAAGTACTAACTAACAACAGGCAAAATGCCAGACCATAGTCCATAAATGGTGTTCACAATCCTAACATTGATAGACTGATTCATGCTCTGAAGCCAAAACCATTCTGGCAGATTTTCCTGAAAAAACAAAACAAAAAAAACCCCAGCAGAAACTAACAATTCCAGCTCAGAAATCACAGCAACATGATCTTTGACCTCATACTTTAAATGTGATGATCTGTGTATCGCTTTAGTGTCAGTTGTTCTCAGTGTTGAAGTTAGATCTGAAAATGAAGCAACTTCTGGTTAAGCTATTAAAATAAAAAAAAGTCAAACCAACAACATTAAAAAAAAAAGTATCTGGTTAAAATTTAAAGCTTCAAACCTAACATTTGTGATTTTTGGAAATGCAGTACAGTGTTTCTGTCTCATTTTTGTTCCTCTTTAGATTTATACTTGGAGAAGTATCTTTTCTTTTTTTGCTGAAATAAGCAACTTTAAAATGATTCAATATCACCATGGGGTTTTGTGACGTTGTTTTAAATACCATCACTGCCAGAATCGGTCGTAGGCACAAGGCATCAGGCAGAATGATGAAGGTCCAGGTCCACATATTTGTAATCACAGAATTAACAATGCAATATCTTAGAAGAAAATTTTATGATTGTTGACGTTGACTAAAGAATGACACTGTAGAGTGAATGGGAAATATAATGACTTTATATGACTGGGAATTGGCTTTCATTACACAAAAACCTGATGCCTGTGCAGTTGGAGTCAAGCATTCAGATCATTCCTTTAATTTGCCTTTTAATCAACGGGCAGAGAGGTTCTCTCGTGACTGAACTTTTTATGTCAAACTACTACAGACGGTTGGCAAGGTGGTTACATTCTCATCTCGATGTTTACTGCTGTGAAAATAACCTTTATGGACGCTTTATTTGTGGTTGAACTTTTTGTAATGTGCAGTTTTTTTGAAACTATAAACTTGTTAAGTTTGAAAAATATTCCTCACGTTTATGAACTATTGTTTAATTTGAAGATCGTTATGTTTATTGTCCATTTTCACTTGTATTTCTCTCTTCTTCTTCTTCTCTCTTTAATGGATCTTAAAACGTGTGTACTCTTGTGAGCAGGGTTTGCGTAATGTCATCTCTGGAGAAATATTAATTGTTTGTAATGGAGACAATAAAAATGAAACTGTTGCGTGCCGTTATTATTTTTTGTTATCTGTTCTGTAACAAACAAAACTTTATGCTCAGCGTCTCATAGGGGAGGAAAGTCAGGAGGTGATGTTTAAAAACTTCTGCTGCAGCTTTCAGACTGTCCACATAGATTTCACAACAGCTCTTACTCAAGGACTTCCACTCAGACGCTTTAGTCAAATATCCAGCTGTTCATGTGCTATTGACTGTCTCTATATGGGAGAACTCAGGCCTCCCTCCTCACTGACCAGTGCCATACAGAGAAACACTTTAGAAACATCACAGCAATAAGTAAAATATATGACATGAAACTTATTGCAGATAATAGAAGTTTATAGAAAGAAAATGAGGCAACTCTGTTTTAAAAATCTTCAAATAATAAAACATTTTTTTTACATATACAGTATCACCAGTCTTGGCCAAGTATGGAGTCAGGACTGTTTGCAGAAGAGGTAGATAGATAGATACTTTATTGATCCCGAGGGAAATTCAAGTTAATGGGTGCAGAGCCCCCAACTGCTCGGGGCTTAACTTTCTGATACACTGCCATCTCTCTATGAACACACGCTGGGTCTTGTTTGGGCTTCCAGGCCTTGGTGTGTGTGGCACGTCTCACATTAACAGAGTAAAACCTCCAATTAATAAAGTCATTAAAAATAAATTAACCAGCCATGTCATTGTCCCAAAATCAACATCCTCATTTTTTGTGGACAAACGACCGGCTATGTCGTCTGTCTGCCACAGCCTGAAGTGGAGAGATAAATGGTAAACATGATGTGATATTACTGCTCATGTAATCCCAGCATCAATACAATTAGAGGCTCTCTCCTGTAGTATTCAAAGGTACTGGACGAAACGCTTTGTAAGCAACCAGTTTCTCTAATTTGTTTTCAATTTTCTCCCACTTCAGTTGGGTCCAAATCATTGAAGCTGTCATACTCTGCAGATCTTCTTGACACGGTTTCACGAGACGTTAGCTTGAAAACAAATTGGATACATAGTAAACACAGACTTTTAATGTGCCTCTGCTGCTGCTGTGTAGCTCATTTTAGATAAAGGCTGACATGAGGCCAGGGCACTAATTCAGTCCAGTGGACAGACAGTTACTCCTAAACAACTACAGAAGTGTCTCTTTTTGCCTTGAATTAATTCACATCCTGTAGCCAATCACCTTCATGTATTCACCCAGGCCATGCTCTAACTCTGTGTCAGTAAGAGATGATATGTTGGATTCAGTAAAATAAATCAGTTCAGAGTGCACACCACACAAACAGCAAAGAGCTTGACTGTGCCTTTGTGTTTCTCGCTGAGGCCCATCAAGCACTGCTGTGAATCTGCTCCCACTTCACCCATAAAAAAAAAACAGAGAAATCTCAAGGTTTTTCTCTTCAATGTTGACACACTCGATATAACAAACAGGCATCTGAAAGTGAAGGAGAAGTGTGAGGAGTGAAGTGAAGAAAACAGAGACTGTCAGAGGCTCTGAGCATGCGGGTAACACCAAGCAGAGGCGCGCGTCACGCCAGAGTTTACCCTCACTGCTCTGACTGATGTTTCAGAAAGATGCTCCGCTCTACAATGACTGTTGACAAAGCAGCTGTTTGACCAAACTCTGTTTTGACAGCACTCACTGCTTTCAAAGAACACCTTTTTTTTTTTTTTTTTTTTCTCACTTTTTTTGTGGTGAGGTAGTTCTTTTAAATGCATTGTCCTTCACCTTGTCTCATCTTCCCCTCAGGTTCCCTTTGATTCGTGCTGTAGCGAGAGTTTCAGATTACAGCTCCTCAACACGTCCGTTTGCCCTGAGTGTGCGTCCTGTTGTCTACTGTACCTCTGAAACTGGAAAGACGCAGGTTTCGGCCAGGCTGCAGCATTAAATACATATTACCTGAGAGGTTCAAGGGGAGTTCAGGCCAAGACATTTTTGTTCAAACAATTACACGTTGAAAAATATAGGATTGTTTACCTGAAGAAGAGTGATTACAGCCCATCTTACGGCCCTGAGTTTAAAAAGGTCGCAGAGTTATCACAACATGCTTCTGAGCTCCTTTTTTTGCAGGGAGATTCTCTGTCATTTCATTTCACAGTAGTTACACAGAGGCTGAGACCTGCTGTCGTTACATTTAGGAACAATTCTGATTATGGCAATGAGCAACTGAATGCATAACTTATTTTAAAAACACCAACAACTCCAGTCTCCTTATTATTTGTAGCCCTATTTTAGCAAGATGTAAAATCCAGCTGTCCTTATACTCAAAGTCAACGCTATAAATAAAATTCATGCTGTGTTTTACATTTTGTCCAATTTGTGTTGGTGGTATATGTAGTACATTGAAATGATTAATTCATTAGTGTATGTTATAGCAACAGTTTGTCTGCATGTGGAGCAGTCCTTACAATGCCTACATGTACTAGGATGCATTGCTTGTGAGCTGATGCAAATGTGCCCTGTTGTGTGTCTCCACCGTATACTCTGGTCAAATTCAATTTAGATGCATTAACCAAAATATTGTAAAACTGGCTCCAGACCATGTTTTTCTTTGCAAGCTAAAATGGAGTCTGGTGACCTTGGAGAATGTAATAACATTTGTATTCTGTTTTCAAATGAGCAATTAAAATCTTAAAAAGTTGTGTGTTTATTATGAGTCTTTATTTATGTACTTTTTACTTCATTGATCATTTTAATTGTATGTGTTTGGAGGATAGACTGTTGGGCTTCGGTGGTCAGCATGCTGGAAATGCTGTCTCAACTTAACTTTCAATGAACCTAAGGGCTGTCAAAGAGTTGAGGCTGACTTTTAGCCTATTGACAAACAGACCGAGCCCGCCCACCCGCCCGCCAGTCAGCCAGCCAGTCAGTCAGTCAGTCAGTCAGTCAATCAGTCAGTCAGTCAGTCAATCAGTCAGTTAGTTCAGGTAAAGAAGTTGCGTTTTTGAATGGGTGTGTATGTGACTTCTGCAGTCAGCCTCAAGCAGACACTCGATGAACTGCAGCTTTTGTAAACTTCTGCTTTGGCTTCAATATTTCTTACAACAGAGGTTGCCACATGGTGTGAATGCATTATCAATGATTTAGTGCGAGTCATTGCAGCCAGTTTCTGCTCTTTTCGCTGAAGCAATTCTAAAACTTTTTCTTTCTTTTTTATTGAGTATGTTTGAAAATGAGGCCATATTTGAACAACCTGATTTCCCTTTAAGCTTTTGAACTTAAGAACAGTGCTATTCTATCAGTGGTGTTAACCATTTTATATAAATAATCCCATTTTGGGAGAGAAACATCTGTTTTCACGAAAGCAAACTGAGACCAAAATCATTACCTTTGTGTGGTACACTAAGCATCTTTAGGTGTTCCATAACTATCTTGTGATAAATATAGTGGCATAGCCCAGTGTGAACTATATAAAAACACAGAGTAGTATCCTCTATATTGGATTATCTTTGTAAATGATTTCTGTCACAAAACACAGGAAGTATAGCCTGTTGTTCATCGCTTCAGCTAATGGCTTTAGGGCTGCATAATTGCAGCCAGACCATATATTGCTAATGGACACTCACAGGCACCCAAACACTCACTTTGGCAATAATATACACGTGTTTATGCTGACAAGAAGACCAGCACATGTAATTAATGTACGACAAGACGTTAGTGAAATGCCTGCAAAAAATAAAACATACAAATAAAGTAACACCCGCAATTACAATAAGACAGGAAGTAAATTGGCTTGAAGAAACGCTTACGCACACACACACACACACACACACACACACACACACACACACACACACACACACACACACACACACACACACAAACATACACACACACACAGACACGGGCACACACATCTCAATAAAAGAAGAGGCTTAAATGAGATTCACCTCCCTCTCCATCTCTTTCGCTTTCTCGCTCTCTAACACTCTCAATCTCTCTCAGACACACACACACAGACACACACTCATTCACACACACATCCAAATGCACATACATGCACACACTCTTCCTGTCGGTGAGTGAAGTGTCAGGTTAAGCAGAATGAATGGACCCGCTCTGAAAACACAAATTGCAAAGTAAACAGATTAGAGTGAAAACAGACTCCTCCACTCCTCCGCCCCCTCAAACCACTCCGTATCTCCATCATCCATCCTCCCTGTCTCTCTTTGTTTCTTCCTCTTTATCCATCTATTTTTCTCCCTCTGTCTTGCTCTTTGTCTACCCTCCACATGTCTACAGTTTTTGCAGAGTTTAGTACAGCTGAATATTGAATGGTCCTTCACTTGGTTGATAGAAAAGACCACAATCAGGGAATCACTTGCAGAGGTGAGGTTCATTTGCTCAGAGCTTTCACACAGAGAACTTTGGCTCCAGAATTCACTGTGTTTACCGATAGAAAACTAACTTTGCTGCAGGATAAACATCAGCCGGGTGTTGGTTGGGTCCGATGTTGGTTGCATTAACGATGAGCTAAAGGCCCCACAACTTGTCACTTTGTGAATTAGCCTCCAAAACCATCTTGCTGGTTGCCTAAAGCCTGAACTTCACTCTCTGATGTGGTGTATGCTTGGCAGATGTACTGTACAGCTATCTCTGTCTTCGCATGTCAGTCCCTGCATCTCTCCTTACCCTCACTCTGTTTTTGGCTCATCATCAAAAATGGCAAGATACTCAGACACCGGTAACACACACACACACACACACACACCAACACACACACACACACACACACACACATAAACACACAGATTGCAATCAATATGCAATTTCCCCTCTGTGTATAAAAGATGGACCTACTTGGAGGCTGTCCCGCCAATTTTGAGTAACGGTGCATCTACTTGAAGTGCAGCTATAAGTCTCATAACTGCCACGCTCGGCCCCTAAATTGTGATAAAAGGATTTCATCTTGTGGGCAGATGTAGACACACAAGGCAGAGGGGTAGAGCTCTGATTTGTCCACGACTTCCAGGTTCATCTCTCCCTCCTCAGTGAAAACATGAAAGTAGAGACCGATTGTTTGACTAAGTGCTTCAACGCAAAGATAGTGGCTGCCCTAAACTTTTAAGAGAAAATGGAGCTACTTCTATGAACAAATCTTACATCTCCTGTCTCCTAACTCTCATTTCATATGAAGGTTTTTTAAGTGAAGCGCTGGAGGTTTGATGATTCTCACTCCTTCTCTCATTAGTCCCAAAGTTTGAATTCATGAGAGAGAAGAGCTTTGCTCTTCTGAATGCATATTCATTTTCTGGTTCTAAGATAGAACTTAAGGAGAATTTTCATGCTGTGTTAATGTCTATGAGCTCTAAAATATTGAAATACAGATGAAGATCAGTTGGTCTTTTTAGGATTCTACTTGTTTAACCCTATGCAGCCTACAAGAGAAATGGCCCATTAGTATTTATGTTGGTACTGTTCTTATCCAGATCAGGAGCCATGACAAACAATGGGAGGTGACATGAGTTTGCCGAAATCAATGTTTTTACAAAATTAAGTATTTCAAGAAGATAGCTATGTTTATAAGGTGTGCAAGTCTAATCATGTTTGTGTGAAAGCATAGGAGGAACTTTTTAGAGAGTGCACCAACACAATAAGCTAAATTTATCTGAGGGTGCACGCGTTGGAGTGGCTGAGGAGAGAGGGAGGCTGCATGAAGCTGGCAAAAGAGCTGCTCACTGACTTGTGCCATGGACAGTTTACCATTCCCGCACTGGAGGTCATTGTCCAGTCTGTTGCGTCCCACATGCTCTTTTGTAAAGCGTCTTAAGATAACAGTTGTAATGAACCTGGTGGATTACAAATCATGATTAATGAAGTTGAACAAGTACCTCAGCATCACAATTGACAGCAAACCCAAATTAAAAGCAAACAGGAAACTCGTCATCTCCAAATGTTAGCATTACTTTGTGCTTTTGAGGAAAGTCTTTAAAATGGAGGTTCATTTATATGTATTTCTCACTTTTCACAGATTACGTAATGTTACGCTTTCACATTTGATCAATTCCACAACTGCCTGGTTTGGTGCTATGAGCGACACACAGCCCAACCATCTTCACAAAATCATAAAAGTGGGCAGTGAACTCATTGGGACTAGATCAGGAGCCTCTAAGCAGGATCTATGACAGAAGGACTCAGACAAAAGACTCAGAATAGACTTGGAGACTTGAGTTTGCCCTGCGGCTGCTCCCCAAATTAACTTATTATGGACAACTAATATCCTTTGGAATGAAAAGGGGCTCGGTGTAAATATTAGACTAGCATTCTAAGAAGTAAAAAAAAACAACCAACCTCCCAAGCCACTTGGAATGACAATCAAAATAAACCATCACTCTAGAGGATGAATGGGCACAACTCAATATTACTTTTTAACCTCTAACATTAAGAGAAAGTTTTGCAGAAAGAGCAGAGTTTCCTGGATGTGACAGTAACTTGCTAAGTTGAATTCCAGCAGCAGAGTCCGGACCAGTCAAAGCCTCTAAATGAGACAAATGAAACAACAGCAAAGCTCGCTCATTTGTGAGTCGCCAACAGGCAACAATTCAATTAAACCGCACAGCCGGACGCACAGCCGCCTCGTGCTTTCTGGCACTGCTCATCTCTACGATTAAGAGACGTCCTGCCTGACTGGACGGGCCTCCGGGGCTGAGATTTAGGAGCCCAAAGTCCAGAACATTACATAATGGACCCGGCCGCGGGGAATGGTCCTTTCTCATCTCCAAGGCAACAGGTGAATTTCAACAATGCACATTTGAGAGGCTCACAGAATTTCTGGAATACAATGTCCCCTCCTGCTGCCAAGCATTTATGGTAATGCTCCATTCAGTGGGAGAATAGCGGATTAGTGCAGTGATGGAGCTGGATGGGCTCCATGTCTGTCCTGCTGCTGCAGGAGCCGCCGGCCCCAAGGAGCCACTGCCAAATGATGAAGACGCCTGACCTGGGCATGATGGGAAGGGCAGGATCACAGGGTCACATGGTGGTTTAACATACAAAGGCTTTCTTTGTATTTCAGTGTTTCAAGTAACGTTAATTTTTTTTCTCTTATGGAATAATAAATTTGATTAAATGTTAAATATAAATTGGTCAAGTAGATTTCCTGTTAATTATATAAAAAACTCAAACTAACTAACTTGTGGAAAATTAAACAGAAAAAGTATACCTTTGTATTTTGTTCATCACAAATTTTATAAATGTCGTTAGCAGAGACATGAACAGAAACAGAAAAATGTAAAAGCAATAATTGGGGGAAATAATTAAAAAAAAAAAAAATGTTGGCTGCAATTAAAATTACGAGTTGAAAAAAGTCCCAGGGATGTCACTGTCATTCATACACGTCACTCATAGACTATGAAATATGACATAACACATGACTAAACATTGTCCAGTCGACTCAAATTAAAAATGTGCTGTCAGAATCCAGACTTGAAGATCTACACAATAAAATGTGACTGTAGCTTGTGGTCTCCAGCAAAATGAAAGAGAAAATAACCTTAACAAGTTGTTAAGTGTTCTTTTTTTTTTTTTTTTTAAAGGTTTATTTTTGGCCTTTATGCCTTTATTGATAGGACAGTGGATAGAGTCGGAAACAGGAGAGAGTGGGGAGAGACATGCGGGAAAGTGGCCACAGGCCGGACGCGAACCCGGGCCGCCCGCGCGAGGAGCAAAGCCTCGCAACATGGTGCGCGCGCGCTGCCGCTGCGCTATCGGCGCCACCGAGAGTTTTTTTTTTAAATTAATTGAGGACCTGTCTATGGATCTATAAACACATTTTGAAAACTGTGGTCTAGAAGCAGCTTATTTTTTCAATAACTCAAACAAAGTAAAAGTTCTTCCATTCTTCCTCCAGATTTCTATCTCCTTTTTGTCATATTGTGGTGCCCTTGGTATTTACTGTAGATGGGTTTTGTCCATCAGAGTGTCTGAGTGATGGCCTAGACTTTTAACAAGTTAGCTTTCTGCTGTTATTGCTGCCAGGCGGAGGCTCAGTCCTGAGAGAGTTGAGGCTTGCTATCTGTTGGAGTGCCGTGTCAGACTGGAACTCTCCAACACGAAAAGAGATTTATGTGTCCTGCTCTTTCTTTTGAGGAGGTGGACCAGACAGGGAGTCGGACAATGAACACAGGTGAATGTACCTAACCCCTTGTTAGCTGAAGCTAAATTCTGTATGTAAGAAGAGGCTGTAGCCACCATGATGTGGTATGTTGTTTTGAAACCTAACTATAGGAAAGGGTTTCAGCTCAGGGGATACGTTGATTGTCCAGATCAGCAGTCGAGCCTCAGCTTCTGACATGATACTGAACCCTATGTTACTACTTTAAGCAAAGCTATATGATTCGGATGAGCAGCTCAATCTGTGCAAATGGGCGAATGCTGACCTGCAGCAGAGTAAAATGTGGTACTTTTTACCATTTCCTTGTGCAAATCACCTTTTGGAGCAAGAACAAGCGAGTGTGGACAGGAAACATAAGGAATGAAGTTATCAGCTTGCCTTGTGCAGAACTCTTCCAGCACTCCAGCCACATTTAAAACAAATAAAATAAAAGCTTGGTATCTACAAAAAACCTCAATAAATAGCCCATGCTGTTATTTACTTCAGCCTATTGTACCCCACCTTTATTTGGGGCAGGTTGGGGTAGAATTTGCATTTGTTCTCTGTGGTTGTAATTCAGTTTTTTTCTAGGTTTGAAAAACATAGATTTGGACTTGGATGCAAAAAGTAACATTTCCATCAGGTTTGATTGGCCAAATGCTTTCTTAATAAGCACACTTTTCTAGTGCCTTTAGTGGAAACTACATCTATCTGTAAGTCGAGTTTCCTATTAATGTGGGACATGGTACCTAATTTACAGTCCTTCGCTTGAATAGGTGTTGTTCAAGTTCTTAAATGTTATTAGACACATTTTTGTAACTTTTATCTGTTTATTATGTTCTGTCAGGTTTAAGCTTCCCCACATCTAACAGCGTGAAACACACACACCATCTTCACACTTTCACACACTGTCAGCAGTGAGGTTGTCGAGGCCGTCGCTGCTGTGAGATGTGCGTCTCGTTGGGCTTTGCAGCAGAATATCGCTCAGTTTCGTTCTTTTCCTTGAAGGAGCTGGAGGCTGTCAGCGCCGCAGACCGCTTGTCTCTGCTGGCTGTCACCTACGTTGTGTACAGGAAACTATCACTGACAGCTGTCAACCCACTCCTCCCACTACTCTTCCTCCCCATCTTACTCCTCCTGGCATCACAGCTGCCAACTGACACTGGCCCGACACCGGCCATGATGCCAGCTCTGTTACGTCTCATCCATAAGGCATCACGTTGCTGTTCTGCTACCATACGTCAATGCAGAAAGAGGGAGGATAAGGTTCCCTTTTTTACTTGGGTTGCCTGCAGAATGCATTCTTGGAGAAACTTGGTCAGAGTATAAATAGTTTAAAACTGCAGATTCAAGTGAGGGAGAACCGTCAGCATTTTTTCAATGTCAATAGCGATAAAGAGGCGTCAGTGCTTCAGGGCTGAGGTGTCACCTGCAGGGGGAAACTCTCTCTGCTGTCACCTGCTGCCAAGAAGCTCCCATCACCCCTCGCTGGGTTGTGTCTCCACAGGCAGTGATAGCGGCAGGGGGTAAGGCAAAAGCTACTGGGTGATGGCTTTATCACCACAGGAAGCGGCCAGAGGGAGGTTTCACTGCTGGAGCCACATGAACTGCACTCTGAATGGTCAGAGCTCCAGTCGGGTTTTGGGATGATACAGTTCTTAAGACTGAGCAGGGCTGCTTCTGAAGTGTTCAAGGCCATGACTTTATTTACGGGTCCAATATTGAAATCTAAAAACTGAGGTTACTTACAGCCCTTGTATGTTGAAATGGGATGATGATAATGGCATCCACTCACATTGTTATTTCATTTCCATTTGACCTGTTTTGTCTTTTGACAGCAGAAGAACCACAAATATTCATGTTTTAGTTGAAGTTTGATGACTTTTCATAAAGTGACCCAAAATTCACTACAAAAACCCAAATGTAATTAATATACGTCTAAGTTAATGCCAACAATATCTAATTACTCTTATTTCCAGCCAAGTCCATATACAAATGAAACATCTTCCAATAATGAGGAAAGTATCATGTACTCGAGTGTTTTGACTTAGTGCATTTTTTTTCATAGACAAATGCAGCAATGTTCCTAAAGTTGATTTTACCTAATGTGAGTGCATGTAACAAAAAAAAGTAAATCCTGAGTGTTCCTACTGACAACGCTGAACGCTGAACGTCATTGGTTAATCAGCCCCATCAACAGGAAAAATAAAAACTACACTTTTGATTTACTGTGTAATTTTTGAAAACTTTTCTCTTTTTACTGGTGTGTTTTACTGTGTATTGACTACATACAGTAAACTAACCTTACTGCCCACATTCTGGAAATATGATCCATTTTAAAAGGCTCGAAGAAATTATCTCACAAGAAGGGGAAAAAAGCCAGTGTAGGTTCTTGCAGGAGTTGACAGTCAACCATGTAGCGATGGCTGATGTCTGTTGGTTGGTCCATTTTGTCAACACATTAAGAATCCTCAAAAGCCTGATGGCTTTAAAGCATTCATGTCTTAATGAGTAATCCTACAGACATTGGCTTTTTTTGGTCCAGGTGACATTAAGATATATCTGTATCCTAGCGGAGGTCTCTGTTCGAATTCTGCGGGTTTAGCCCTGTCCCTAAATCACAACACTTCATAAATATGCGTTGTGGGCTCATTTGTTCCAAACGAAGCAGTAACTGCATGCGACGTGTCATGTTTATGAGAACATTACACAGACTTTATGATGTCAGGAGAGGGGGAGTTGTTCCTCAACACCTCGGTTTATTTACCAGAGATAACAGACACATCTCAGACGCCGCTCCTCCGGGATAACACATTCATGGATGACACTCTCGGCTCATTTCACGGGAGAGGCGGATAGATTGCTGCTCTCCCTTCTAACTATCCAATCGCTCTTTGTTAAACAAGGCACAAACCCAATTACAAAGTGCCACACGCTGACAGTTTATTAACATCTTGCCGTGAGAGAGCGCGCGAGGCCGGGCGGCTCTGCGGTGGAGGGGCTGGGGTACTCTCTGCTCTCCCGGTTTGAAGTGCTAGATGCAAAATCGTCCTTTTATACAATTTTTATTTTATTTATTTTTTTAGAGATGCCGGACGGATAATCAGTTATACTTATTCATCCAGTGTTTTTAAGAGTATGAGAGAAAACAAGCTCGATGCCTCAGGTCTGTGTTTCCTGTGTTGCAGAAAGCTCAAAAAGGCTAATGGAGTAATATTTGTGTGCTGCGTCTGATCTCAGCCTCTGATCACTTCATTAAACTGATTTTGATGAATGCACAAAGCAGCCGGAGCGAGAGCACACACAGCAGATGCATCTTAATCAAGGAGAACAGGAGAGGAAGGTGGGATGCCTGCAATCTCTCACGCACTTCCTCCCCGCCTTCGTCGTCGCTGTAATGAACTCATTCATGACGGAGCAGATCTGCCACTTTATGAAAAATGAAGAGGAACAGGGAGCAGACCTGAGCGCAGACCACCCATGGAAACACTTGCACTACTTCTGCTCTTAATCGGAACATCTGGGACTTCCCACGTGTTAGTGCAGAGGCCTGTGACTGAACCAAAGAGCCAGGTTACAGCTTATTTGCTCTATTGTACAGATAAAACCTGACACACACACACTTTAGATTGAGATTGTCTGTTCTTTTCATCTATCCCAAGAGTTGAATCAAATATCTAAAATAAATGCAAAAGATTTACATGTTACATAGTATGACATTATTTGCAATATCATCTGATCTTCAATAACACCTATGATAGCCGGAGGTCTTCACCTTGGGTTTGATCCATCCGATGACACAGGAGCCTTTTCTGTAGCGTGGCGCATTTAACCACAGCACAGACCAGAGATCTGAGGTAAACAGATAAATGCAGCGATGGTGGACAAAGCAACAGAGTCTGTTTGACTTTCTATCAGCGCTCGGTGCGGTTCAAATTATTGACGTCACTATCAGCAGAACAGCAGACAGGAACACACGAGTGAAGAGAAAACAGGTACTGTTGCAGGTGAGTAACAGGATCAGGGTGTGTATGTTTGGTACATGCATAGATGAGGGAACCATGCTGCACCTTGACGTCGACAGCTTGTTTGTGAAATGTACTGTATTGCAGCTGGAGCTCCTGCTCTCTGCTGCGGTGGGCAGAAACAAATGTGAATCATAAATCTGGCATACGGTTCGCTCGTGGCTGCCGGCAGGTTTACAGCCACTCTGGGGGGGCTGCAGTGTTGGTGGGGGGGGGCTGCTCTTCGTAGGCCTGACCAGCCATTTAACCCTCGTCTTGTGTTAGCTTTCTGTTACCATCTCTTATGTTAACGGGTCGGTTTTGACCCATGTCTTAAATCAGCTGTAAAATACACTGAAAACAATTATCTATCATCCAATTTGTTTCTCATCTCTTGGTTACCTTGTTAGGCTTCCTTATCCATGAAAATACTGGTTTTAATATTTTTGGTGTGGGCCATTGGGCCTTTTTTTGTCAGTATACCCCTCGATTTCAATTTTAAAAAATGGTAAAATGAACCTTAAGAGAATTGTATAAATAAATAAAAGGTTGTTGTGTTACCTGACTATTACTGAGGGGTATTAGAACACATCTCTTAAATAAATTAGTTTTATTTATTTTTTCATTTTAATAATTTTAACTATAGTAACATCTATGGTGTTACGGGTCAATTTCGACCCATGTATATTTACTATTATTTTTCCATTACTTGGTGGATGTGGGTCCACAACACAAATGCATTATATGCAGATACATCGAGGATGTTGTAAAACACAACACCTATGGCCCTGGGTTGAACATCAGTGGAAGAAGCTGCACTCATGTGTCCCAGACATCCCTGATAGGGGCAAGCTTGTCAGATCTTGCTCTGGTTGTCAAATCTGAGGACTCTTGATATCATATGAAAGGTCTGAAGTGACATTGTTGCCTGGAAAATATTTCTACCTGTCGATGCATCCCAGAGACTATTAGTGGCCTTATTGCAGGATCTGTACACTCCAGCAAAAAGAAGAACACCAATATAAGCATCCAGGTATTCCTCATCCATGTCTTTCCACATGTCGCCATGGACTTTTTTTCCTTCAAGGTTTGTCATAGCAATGATGACTCTTTTTAGTGACAATGGCATAAATAGCTCAAAACATGTCTTGATGTCAGTGACTCTCGTCACAGCAAACCTTGAGATTCCAGGGGTCATTTTGATGACATTTGCAGCAGCTACCCTGCCATGTAAATCATGATGTAATGAGCTCCAACAGATCTCACCATTTTTGGACTTGAATCTTTCAGCAGGAGTAGCTTCACCACTGGTGACCTCCTCATCAGACTCATCAGATGTGTCTGTGTCTTCTGGATGATACTCCACATTGTCTTTCTCCTCAGAAACTTGTTCATCCGTATCACTATGCTGCTCTGTGTCCACTCCCTCATTTTCAGCAAAAATATTATCCAGAACTTTTTTCATTTTTGCATGCTGCAAATTGGAGATGTGCACTCTGCAAGTCTCCAACTCTATACTGAATTGACCTCACATGTCTGGAAATGCCTGTCGTTGTTTGTTTTGTTTTTGTACTGGATAACAAGGTAAAATGACAATCCCCTAAAGCTCACATGATTGGGAGAGGAGCTGGCTGTCAGTGTGTGTTCAATTTTGGCTCTAATTATTGCTTTATAATCTTATTTTTATAACTGGGTCAAAACCGACCCTAACAACACCAAGGTCATTATTTTAACCAGAGCATTTTACAATTTAGTGAAAACCAAAAAAAATTTTTTATTTTGTTGAAATAGAGATTCCTGACAAAGTCAAAAAGCCTTGATGCAAATAAAAAAAGTTACGTGGTTCTTTTATGCATTTAAAAACTAAAACGGGTCGGTGCCGACCCTAACACAAGACGAAGGTTAAATGGGCCACATGCCATTAGAGTGGACACAGTACAGCATAATGTCGTATAATTCCCTCTACTTTAGACCAATTTATTATTCATTCACCCTCCCACAGGAGTCCAAATCTGACCACATACACCAGGAAAACACAGACGGGAAGAAGACTAATAGATTAGTACGTGTGTTTGTGTGTGTGTGCACTACTTTAGTTTCATATGCCCTAAGTTGAAAACCACTTAAATGTAAAACTGAATAATCAAAACAGTGTCTTTTAGAGTTCAGGGAACTCGTGACAGGAGCAGCTTTTGGTGTTATTGCTGCTTTTTTGCTACATCATCTTTTCACAACCTCGAAAAAAAAAGTATAAAATAAAAAATATTATTGATTTTAGTCCTGCAAAGAACAATTTAGGGCTGAAACCAAATAAATCTGGTTTAAAATCTTCAATAACATTTCATGAAACCTATGAAAGATGATTTCCAAGATTTAAAACAAACAACACCTGAAACCAGTTTTAGCCTTGCGACTACTGATTGCAAGTTTATTTTATTTGTTTTCAGATGCAACAGGGTGTCAGAGCTTTGTCCCCAGCTGAATGCTACTTCTCCAATAATGTAAAGACATTTGAAAGAGAAACTTTCTGAGAGACAACCTCACAAATCTGTTTAAATGGCAGATCAGCTCAGTAAAACGTTTGGTGACAGCCTGGTGATCCCTCAGGGAGGTCAGAGGTCACATCTCTGGGGATTTAATGTCATGCTCATGGGCATTTCAGTTTTTCGGAGGTCAGCCAGCTGCCGTCAGCTCTGAGCCGTTTGTGCCTCAACGTTTTTATTCTTTTACAAATATTACATGTGGCAGCTGGGCAGGACCTTTTTTTTTTTAAGCTAAGTTGGCACTTTGCCGTCATTAGTCTGCTGTTAGTGAAGAGAAAATACACAAGAGAGAAAGAGAGAAGACATACAAGCAAGACATCAAATTCATTAAACCAAACAGGATGCCAATGTCGATGAAAACAAGGAGGGCAAACTGAATTTTTATTTATTTTTTCCCTAAATTAGTGGCTTCAACCTTATGTGTCCTGATCAAATTGCATCCACTTAAAGTTGTTTTATATGTCACTGACAGGATCAGATTGTTATTCTAGGTGTCTCACAACATTACAGAAAGGCTCTTTGGGTTGAGAGTAAGATGAATCAGAGAACAGTCATTATATGTGTCTCTCTGAACCCACCAGACTCCATTGACAGGAACATTGTCATTTCAGCATGCGGTACTGAATTGTTGGTTTAATGATACTGTTCAGTGTTTCCCACAGAGTGACGCAGTGGAGTTCCCTCTGCATTCACTTAGCAGGCTGTGAGATGGCGTCGCTATTGTTAAGTTAGCTGCAGACACGGTGAGAGTGAGCGGAGTGAAGTCGAGCCGTGACAGTTCGACCGCTTCATGTGTGTCCCTGACTCGACGTGTACGGATCACAGATCAACTTTGTGTTGTTGCACTCAAAGTAAATCCTTTTTTTTTTTAAAAAGAACAGGTGTGTGTGGTGGCTCGCGCTCCAGTTTGTGTGTTTGTGCAGCAATGTATTTCAGCGTGCCTCGCAATGCTCGCCGTCATGACAGCAGAGAGAGAGGAGCAGGGGAAAGTAGCTGCAGCTACATAAAACACGCTTAGTAGTTATTGTGCCCCCGCTCTGTCTCTCACTCTCTCATGCACACAGTAATTTTATGAATAAAATGAATCAGTGGGGGTCCTTGTCGATAATGTGGCAGGATAAATCATGAATGGTAAACACTGCTGTTAGTTTGTTCTTGTTATTGTCTCCGGTGTGCTAATGCATGGATTACATCGCAGCTATGACTGCATCAGGAATATCTTGTTCAAAACTTCGACCCCTGAATATGCCAAAAACGGACCCAAGTGGAAAATACCCTCAAAGTTGATCAGTCACTTTTGAGACTTGAAGGCCTGAGCTTTGGCGGTTCTTCTTCAAAAGGCTTTTCTTCTCATGTAAGAGGAGGAAAATAAGTCCTCAGAGAAGCGATTGTCCGCGCCCTCGCCATCCAATCCCCAGCGCCGCTCGAAACCTGTAAGACGTTCAGCGTTCCTCCTTTAATCCTCCTGAGAAGACGGCCTCAGAGGGGAAGAATGTGCCGGATCAGAAGACCCCTCTCCTGTTCCCCCGCCTTCCACCTGAAGACCAGAACAAGTACGCTCTGTTTTCAGGGGGATTCACAGGTAACCGAAGCTGCCTCGCCCTCTGCAGCCGCCCAGACACTTTCACCCTGTGCTGGATCGCTTTTCCCACCTGAAGCCGGGCCTTGTCCTGCACTAAACGACCACGATGTAATTAGTCTTGGGGACACAAAGACTTCAACAGCCCCTCCTCGACCCACACAGAGGGGACAGACGTCTCAGTGACTCATTAGGAGACAACCGATTAGATAACGCAGGTCTAGGATGTCCTCAGCCTCGCTGTCCACCTGCTGACAGGTAACCTGGACGTGAGCTCCGTCCCCACTCTTCTACATCACTCTCATTACCTATAGCAGAGCAGAGGTCGCGATCCCTCCCACGGGACCTGCTAATGGATGTAATGAGAGGGGGTCAAGTTTCTGAGACAAGGGGGGCAGGTCAGACGCCAACCGCCAAGTCTTGCACGAGAGGTCGGAAGTAAAGAGGAAATAAAAGAATTCATGCTTAGGATGAAAAAGGATATGAGAAGTGTAATTGGATGGCGATGTATGCTGACCACACACATGCACACACACGCTAACACACAAACCAATCAGTCTGAAAGTAGACACCAATGAATACATGATCCAGTATTTGACATTGAAGATACAATTCCACTTACATATTTGTGGTCTGTATGTGAGTTTAATTGTGTCTCACTTTGCTGTGGACCTTGAAAAATGTGTATTGCTCGCACGTCTTGTGGATGGCAGATGCATGGGAATCTTTTTTTTTTCTTTTTATGTTTAAAAAAATACATATTTTTTCTGGAATAATAAAAAGTTTGTTTGCCGGTTAAAAAAAGAAAAAAGAAAAAACAGGATCATGACATGGAGCCCCTGCGTGCCAAGACACCTGACTAAAAAAAAAAAAAAAAAGATATAGGAAATATAAACTTTTACCATGAGAGAGGAGGCCAGTCGTTGCTCCCCCTTCAATGCCCAAATGAACAGTTGCGTAACAGCAGATTTTGAAAGATAAGCATAGTTTCAGTAAGCAAAAAACAAAACCAAAAAAAGGGTATTTTGGTTGAATCAAACTGTTACTCTTGGACTTTACTTGTTTGCTTTGGGCCAGAAAATGCTGCAACATGGTCGACATTTGTACATCTTATGTAGTTATGTTTCACAATACACACTTGAAGGGCACCCTTAGTTCGGTATCCAATACAAAATACAGACGGATTCGTAAAAAGTGACATAATGAGACTCAGCAGACAGTGTGAGGGGTTTAAATTTTTTAGTTTAACAAGCCTTTATTCATGCATGACTTACAACCCAAGTGACACCTACATGGTAGAAAGCCTTAACATGTTGAGACACGAGAAAAGTTCAAGAAATTAAACTCAGAGGGCCTTAGGTTTTAAACAACTTTTCTAAATGACTGTATTTGAAAGTAAAAACAAAAGTATGCATAGCTCTTCCTTAAATGACCCTTTCTGCACCGACTCTGGCACTTAAAGGCCACCATAATATATGTTGATGTATGCAAACTGATTTCATCAGCATAAAAAAGAAGGAAAAAGAAAAAAGAAAACATTTTCGGTGGCTCTTTCCCCTTCAGTGCGTCTGTGATACGAGGAGCCGTTGATGGTTGTGCAGTTAAAACAGAGAGTCTAATCCGTCTCCGAAACGCCGTCCAGGTCAAGCGGCTCATTTAAAACTTCCTGACAGACAGGACTGACAGCTGATCCTCCGAATAAATGGAGCGACTCGTCAAAAAGAAGACAGAGGGTGAAGACTGCGGCGGCCAAAACTCTGAAACCCTCTATCTGTGGCCGCAGGCTGTGAAGCTCAGAGTGCAGGAATTTATGATAAAATGAGATTTTGAATATGGAGTGAGTCCTTTTTAAACCTAATTCCTCCCGGTCTTGCCCCAGAAATACAGATCTGACATGTTGTAGAGAGACAAAAAAGAAAAAAAAAATCAAGGGCAATCAAATCAACTCCTGTCAGAGACGGAAGAGGGCGGAGCCTTGGCACAGACAGACTATCTGGCGTGTGCTTTGTCCTTGTTCTTTGAACTTCCTCTGTATCAGTGGTTAATGAGCATCTACGCGTGTGTTGCAGTGTTGTCATGACACTGTTCGAGCGTCCTCAAAATCTGCTGCTCTCCAGAGTTGTCACAATACAAGAATTTTAAGCTTTGATACAATGAAGTACAAATCAAACAATATTGATGCCTGTTTGAAACCATGGCAACAATACAATAACTGTTTGATACCACAGCAACAAACAGAGAATTCCCAGGTTGCCAATTGTGTGTAATGTATTGTTTTAATGTCCAGAAATTGCAGGAAAACCGCTTCACAGTGTCTCAAGTTCTGTAATAGATTGACAACACTTCCAGACTGAAACATTGCCAATTTATGTGTGCAATCAATATAGGAGCTGTTTCTGATGGATTTATTTCTCTCTTGCACAATTATCTTTAGAAATAAGTCATACGTTTTCTTTTTTTTCAATGATTTTGTACTTTTTGATCATTAAAAGGAAAGATATTGGATACTTTTATAGCAAGTGCCATAAGAAAGTATTGACCATTTTCCTTACATTACTCCTTTCGAATAACAGCAGCAAGCAGCTTGCAGGGTGACGACTACAGTGTTGGTGAAAGCTGCACCTACACCACACAATGTGCTCTGAGTGGTCCTTGAATCAAAATGAGTCAGACTTTTTAGGCTCCAGCTTCGATCCTACTCCACCAACAAATGAAACAGTAAAAGTTTTCACAGACAATACATGTATGTTCTTGTCTCTTGGACTGTTCTGTAACTATTTCTCCACCTTCCTCAATGTTCCACGTTATAGTGAAAACACACAAAATAAAGCCTGAGTTACGTTTTGTCACTCTGAGTAAGTTTGTGGACGGATGTAGCAGAGAAACAGCTTTTCACCAGAGCTGTCAAGGCTGAATTGAAGTCTGTCTCTGCTTTACAGACAAAAATGTTTCAAAGCTAATTAAAAGGTTGCATAATTAAAGCTGTTTTAATTTGACGAATGGCACCTACATGGCAGAAAACCTTCAACATATTGTGACAGAGAGACAAGACATCAACTCAGAGGGCCTTGGCTTGCTAGGGAAAATGGATTAGCAGAATTTTTCCTCCATAATAAGTCTGATCTCCGATGTTTTCTGTCGTGTCTTTAAATGTGCGTTCCATTTATCTCTCAAGTCAGATGCCAAACCTTGGTATCATGTGACACATGAGTTGACCATGATCCAATAAGGCAATATGTTGGAAATTAATTCAACATGAGAGTAGCTTTGTTTTGTAGATAATACAAGGCGATAAAAACACACTACGCGATAGCTTGTACACAAAATTAACGCAATGACATTGCCACAGTTAAAACATGGATGATGCTGCCGACTTAGTTGCAAATAAACACTTAAGGGTAGAACTTGAACTTTATCATTAATCAATCAATCTTTATCCGTATAGCACCAAAACAGAACAAATGCTATCACGAGAAACTTTATAAAATCCCTATTGTTATATGATAGTAGGGAAGAGCAGGTAAAACAGCTTACACTTTTTGTCACACCTTACACTTTGTGATATTTTACTGTTGACGCACACAGCAGCCATGTTGGATTTTAGCACGGCTACTGAAGTTCCTCCGAGTTGGAGTTTTGACTTCAAAAGGCTTCCCTGATGAAGAATCCAAGACTGGAACATTGTAATTTCTAACTTCAGAGATCATAGTGAATGCACCATAAGACTTTTCGAAGCTGTAATATTATCTTTTTGAAATTCAAATGATATTTTTTTTCATTTTTGTAGGCCTACTATGAAGAATAAAAGTGATCTTGAAATGAAAACCCTTTTAGCCTAATTTTAGAATACATACGTTTCCTTTTTCTCATATCCTTTTTCATCCTAAATGAACAAAAAAGTGATTTGGTTTTGCAAAACACAAAGTGGCTACTCTGCCAGGTCGGTTAGTTTTTACTCGAGATGAGACAATGTTTGCGTAACACATCTCAGCAACCAAGCCAGCAGTAGACTCCCATGTTCTGACAGGTTGAATGAGTGTTTTTTTTTTTTCTTTTCTAAAGGGCGTCTGGTTGTTTTGAAGAGTGATTTAAAAAATAAAATTGTATCTCGACAAAGAACTTGATCACAGTAGGCATCGTCTGGCTAATCTCTGGAATAAAAGTTTGAGTCCGTTGGTGGTGTAAAAATTGCTTGTTTTTTTGTGGTGATGTGATGCGGTTGTGGGCGAACTCCAGACAGGAGCGTTAACCTATTATGTCTTCATGTAGAAGAATGAGAAGGTCTTGTTATTTGTTGTGCTTGAGACTAGACTGCCCAAATCTTGTGGTCAGTGGATGAGTGTGTTTTCTTATGCTAATTTGAGTTCATGTTGTGGGATGCCACTGACTGGTTCCATTTTGTGGAATAAATAAGGCCCCTCTAATTCTGCTATTTCTTTCACTGTGCAGGTTCGCATAAATGGCTTGCAATTGTTTCCATTGGTTGTCTTGCTGTGAATCCTTAGAGAAACAAGTTTCAAAGAGCTTAGAAAAAATACTATTAAGCAATTGTCTGCCTGAATCCTTCATCAGAGAGACAACATTTGTTACCTTCAGGGTATAAAACTGCAAAAACTAACAATGCGAGGTCATTGATACTTATCATCTGGATCATGCTTTTAAAAATATTTCCTCCATCGTCAACTCTCTGTCCCTCTTTGCATTAAATCCACCATTAGATCGGCTTGGTACCAACAGAACTTGTAGGCAATAAAGCGCATTGTTAAAGTGACATGTAATTACCCGGCCTCTCTTTTGACTAATTAAGTCAGTGCTGCCTATTGTGTGGAAACGTAAAAGGAAGTTGGGTGATCAATAACAATGAAGGAGAGAGACTGGTTAATTCCTTAGCGCACTGATTGCTGAATCCTGCAATATCTCCATTGGCTTGTTTATTATTGCTCCCGGCGGCGGTGGCGGCGGCTGGTCAGACCGCTCTGACATCATCATGCACGCCTCTCCTGGACAGGCGTGCAGATCGAGAGGGATGCTCTGCTGCGATAAAACAAGATCCTTTTTAATTTCATGCAGCCATAAACTGTCAGTCATGTTGATGATGGGAGCATGGTTAGCTCAATATACAGTGTTAGCTAATTTACAGTATTTCATGGCTTCATGGCAGACGCAGGAGAGGTTTAGAACAGGACAATTGATGGTTTAGATAATAACAGGCACACATAAAATTGATGGATTGATGTCTCAGAGATGAGGCCAGATGCAAGAGACTCCACCCCTCTGGTTCTCCCAGTAGATAAACTCACTCAGAGATTCACATCATAATGAGGGACAGGAGACATGGAGAAGATAATTTTAAAGTAAATTCCAGTAGTTTCGATACTGCGCTCTATTTTGCATGTTTTCCTTTAACAAGCCAAAATAAATGACTGGTACGAAGAGCTATGCAATTGCTCTCGCAGATTGCCTCACTTTAAAGATCTTGGGCTGTCATGGCTACGTTGTTATCCCAGACAGCAAATAGGACGGTCAAAGTTTGTCCACATATGTTCTCGGATTGTTTTGAGAATCAATCCTGCAAAAGCACTGTAATGAAGTCCATTGCATCCACAGCGGTCTTCCAGTGTGTGGCTTCACATTGAACTGCAGCGTCGCAGAAGCACGAGGAACAGCGTTCAAATCCACAGCTGGAGCTTCAAATAGAAAAAAAACATGTATATATAAATATCTAATCAGATATATTTTCACAAACAGTGCTGTTCCTCCTCCCTGGTTAAGATATATTACACTGCCACTGTCTTACCCCTGTGGCATCTAGTACTTCCGATACAGAATCACTCCATCTGTATGCTTCTGCCAGTTCAAAGTGGGATATTTACGCCCCTGTTACTCCTCATCTGAAATGTGTAAAATATAATGTATACGGGGAAATGATCTTTCATTGATCATTCGTTTTAAAGAGAACTTAAGACAAAATTGCCGCTGAGGTTAAATTATTATTGATTTTTTGGATATGCGGGATGAGTTTTGATTCAGTACCTTGAACAGTGCCTAAGTGCTGTAAAGCACCAGATAATACGCTTTTATGGTTTCTGGTTATTATATAGTCCTTTTAATAAAACTCAGGTCAGTCCCTATTGGTTTAAACTGTTACAGTATTTCAAAGAGTGCAGGGAAGGTTATAATGCAGATTACCATTTATTACATTAACTTTCTTGAGATGGTACAAACATTTTATTGAACTGGTAATATCAGCCATCTTTAGGGAGGTAGAGTGCTTTGATTACTTTTTAGATGACTCATTACTTAAATGAAAACTAAATTTAAAAAAAAAGTTACTTTCCACTCATACAGCACTAGTCCTAGTTTAATTGCATTTTTGAAATTTTCTTCACAGGAAAATTAGTTTACTAAATTTACTAAATTAGAAAATTAGTACATTTTTTGTTGTTTTGAATTCAGTACAAATTAGACTATTGTGTCATGCTGCAGCTCTTTTGTTTAGAACGTTGAAGAAGAGCAGGACGCTTTGTACCTACAACAGAAGACAAAGAAGCAGGAACACTGTCTGACTGATCCGGATCCTTTCTGCTTCTTCTCTATCCAACATGCTCACCTGGCGAACAGCGGCGGACTCCAAAATGCCAAGTGGATTTTTCTTCTTTTTTTTTTTTTTTGGTAACCTCAGTCAGCAAGAAAATGGAGCTCCTGTCCGAGCTGGACTGAGAGGAGATAATTCACAGGAGGAGATGGAGGAGAGAACGGGCTGAAATGAAGTGAAGAAAAGAGAAAGGAAAATTGATGGGAGGAAGGCGGCATAAACACGACGGGTGCTCCTGGTCCATCTCAAATGAAAATCCAATTTCAAAAAGAGCTTGTAGAGTTTATGGAGGGAGAGAGAGAGAGAAGAAGAAGAAGAAGAAGAAGAAGAAGGGAAAAAAAGAGAGAGGAAAAAAGCAAACAAAAAGAGGACCAAAAAATGTTCTGCTGAAGATGAGCTGCAGGAAAAGGCATCCCAAATCCTAAGGGCCTGAGGAGAGACAATGATCTTCAATTACCAGCTGTTCTGTTCTCAATTTTAGACAAGAGCAAAGGAAATGAAGAAAATGGAAAAAAAAGGAGTGGGAGGAGAAGAAGGAGGTTATAGTGAGAGATATTAGAGAGGGAAAGAGGGAAAAAAAACACAAATGGAGAAAGAAGGGGGTCAAATCACAGCGGAGTACCAGGGAAGGAGGGATAGAAAAAGGAGCGATAAAAAGAAAGAGACCTGGCAGAGGATGGACGTTATAATTTTATTCATCTTATCCCATCGGAGCAGACGCGGCTTCTTTCTGGCCTGCATCTCATCCTGAGAGCCTCGCCGCTGACGCTCCATTTGCAGATTGTATCGTTTATAAACACGCCTCCTTCTCGCTGCGTTACACCCGTCTGGCAGGAGGAGAGTTTTGTCATCAATCCCCCTTCTCCCCAATCGCTCCTTCAGCGTCGTTTGCAATTCAAAACGCCTTTTTCTTCAGCAGATTTGTGTACACAAGGCTGAATAGAGACAGCAGCAGAGTAGAGTAGAGTCGAGTTGAGTCAGTGAAACAGACAGAAGGCATGATTTAACATCCTGCTTCTCAGCGGCGAGCTCTGACACGGGTGTCAGGAGGGCAAACAGGAGACGGCTCGCTGCGTTCAACACCTTCACTCACAGTTAATCAGATAAACAGAAGTACTATTTTCTTTTGCAATTGTGTGATGCCGTTTCTCCATGTTTTGGTAGTGAGTGAGATGAGATTTACCGGGATGTGACATGGGGTTGATCTGTTTGCTTGTAATCCAGAACTGTATGAACCTTGTCTGAATTTTAAACTTAATTTTGCAAAGCCAGAACTAACTTGGTGCCATCTCTACCAAGCCAGCATGTCATCACTCTCAACAGAAGACTGTATAAAACATGGACGTAGTCTAAGTGACATCACCAACTGGTTTCTCAAACGAAGCTTTAAAGCCCAAACAGTGGTTGGTTTTCATTTTTTTGTACTTTAATTTTTATTTTATTTTTTAACTTAACTTCCAATCAGTCCAGAAACAGGAAGAGGTGTGGGTGAGGCGGACCTTAAGCCTCTTGAGAAACAGCTGCGACACGTCCACCTCAGTCAACTCATCCAAACTAATGTAAATGTTTCCATGACTCTGAGCCTTTCATGAATGAAAATAGAAGAGACAAAACATTCTGAATGTTTCATTATTCAAAGGCACATCTTGTTTCCATTTTTTTTATGCTTATTGTAGCATATCTTGTAAGCGAACCATGAACTCTGATGGTGTAAAAAGGGCAAACACTTAAAATTCAAGAGAAAATATAAGTCGTCCAGAACCCAACCAATAAGTCCATGAAGAGAAAAAAAACAACACAAAACAACAAAAAAAAACAAGGTACTGTTGCAGAAATAGCCTCTCTGCATGAAGATAATGGAGTGAGGAAAAGCTCACACGTCCAGTGGACGCGAGCACAGCGGACAGATGGCAGAGGATCTATTCTGGCAGTGAAAGCTGTTACAACAGCAGATGATTGGCCATGGTGTCTGTACCACATATGGTTGTAATGATCGCTCGTACACATACTACTGCCCCCGAAGTCTCTAAAAGTTTTGTTTCTTCCCATGTAAAGTCAGGCCATTAGTAACATATTTATGGGTCTTCAGGCGCTATGCCAGGATTCCATTTTTAGATGGTCTCATGTTATTTTGGCTGGGCCTGTTAATAGACCAATCAGAAGTTAGAGGTTTTCCCATATATCTTACTATATTCTAAACTTTTAAAGAACGTTATCTTCATGTTTTTCTGAAACACTGACAATGAAGAGGCAGCATTTTGTCCCAATGAATAAATAATGATTAATAAAAGTCTTATCCTGTGTTTTTTTTGTTGCTATGGTTGTTGATGACCAATACAGAAAACTTTTGTCTAATATATACTAACACATTTTTGAAAACCTCAATGGTTAAAATGCTGTTAATTTTAAGGTACTCATAAGTGCCTGTTAACCTAGCATATGTTAGAATAAAGACTTTACGCTTTCAATTTACCCTTGAAAGTATTTTAAGATGTCTTTGTGAAAGTACAGTTTTAATGTACCTTTTTAGTGTTTGTACAAAGCAATCCTTTAACATCTGCTTTGAGTTTCTCTCAAGTGTCTATTTTAAGATAACCATTAGCGTCTGACAAAAACATTTTTCTTTCAAACTTCGGCGGCTTTTTTAATGTTCTCCTAAGTGCCTTGTTTTAAGTTAACTTCCCTCCTCACGTTGAGAACAAATAGTTTGATTAGGTTGTTTTTTTCTGAGGATTCTGTTGAGAAAAAAAACATGATTTCACCCCCTTAGACGTATATTGTGATCATGTTTTGATCGTTTGAGCTGATAATCATCAGATCTTTGGCTTCTTGATTGCGTTTCCTTTTTTTCACCACTGGAAGACATGTTTCTGATATTCTCCCTCTAGATGCTTCCTCCCATGATGATTACTTAACGTCTTTTTTGTTTCATAACACATCTCTCGGGGAGGTTGCTCAGCAGCTAATCGTCCAGACTGGAAGAAGATTGCGGCTTATTAGTTCCTTTCATCATCAACATTTTGGTTTCTCTCTGAGCTGGGCTTCTTTGTATTGTCAGGTCCAACGTGTATTATAGGACCTCCCTGTCGTTTTTTACGTGTGATAATGCATTCACTGACTGGGACTGATTGTCTGCAGGCCAGAGACACAGCATTTGCCATGCTAATTGCTAGCAGATGAAAAACAGCGGTGCCCGTTCACCCAAAACAAAAAAAAGCTCTATTTATTGTGGTGGGTGTGACTCCTGAGGTTCTGGCAGCCTTGTTACCTGAAATAAGGGAGCTTTGCATCCTGATGAAAACAACAAAAGGCAGAAGGCATGAAAGCGGCTGTTTACCCCCGTGAAAGCTCACCGGGTCATCGTCTGCCTAATTAAATGCCGAGTATTTTTAGATTCCTGAGATCCTGTCAGATTCGAAGCCGCTGTTTGTCTATCTGCGCTGGAACAAATAAAAGTGTTTTAGGATTTATTGCCAACTGTCATGTTAGCTCTCCTTCTGTCCGCGGTGTGAAAGCGAGTCCTGCTGGGGAGCTTTACATCAAACGGCCCCTTTAGAAACACCTTTAATTACTCTCCGTCTCTCGCTCTCTAAAGTCCTCGCAGCGTTCGGCTGTCGGCTGTCTCACTTTTCTGCAGAGCCGTTTGGATCTGATTCAAGCTCCATCCTCCTGCCTCCACATCCCCGTAGCACATCATCCCCCTGTCTCACAAATTCAAACCAGCTTTAACTGGCATGTGTGTTAAAATGTACAGAGGAAAGTTTATTTATACATCACCTTTTGCAGAGTGAGCTTTAGTGAGTGCTTCACGAGTCAATAAACAAAGGGAATAAAGAGTCCATAAACAAGCACATAAAGGCCTGTCTGATTTCCGTGCGCCTTTTAAAGATATCTAACCCAGACCCAAAAAAAAAGCTTCTGGTGTATAAATGTAACGTGGAACATTTAAGAAAATTCACTGCAAGCAAGCGGAGAAGTGATGTTGTTTATGTCCTGAAACCATGGGAAACCAGTGGGAACCAGTGTAGTGAAGCTCATTTACTCATTGATGCTTTACTCTTTTAAAGTGGAACTCTGCAGTCAGGAACATGTGTGAAAGCATGACACACAGAAAATGTCAGGCTGTTTTGTCATTTTCAAGAATCTCCCAGTAGTCCATGTGTGAAAGACGCCATGGTGTCCTTCTCTCTTGATGTGAACAAAGTCAAAATCTATGCTTGTCCTCGATGTGGCTGAGAATATACCAACCATAAAGCCACATTAGTTCAGTTTGCTTGCACGTTTCATGAACATATAACATCTCTCCTGGTTCCTTGTTATCTCTCCCTGCTATCTTCCTAAGCATTAATTTGATGTTATCTTTATCAAGGAAAAGTTATTGAGCCATTTGCTTGAAATTCTAATTATCTTCATTCTTCATACCATTTGGGAATATTATTACTTTCTCTCTTCTTTTCCTCATTAAACTATTTTCCCATTAAGCCTTTTAGAATATTTCCCATTAGGAGATACATTTTACGGATCACTTGAACAAAACAGACAGCACTAATTAAGTATAGTTTGCAGATTTCATTTTCCTTCCTTCTTTTCAACATGGCAGGTTTACCCATAATCATTTTTTTCTGTACTTTTTATCACTGAATCCCATCTCCCTCTCTCTCTCTCTCTCTCTCTCTGTCTGTCATTTCCTGTACTCTCTCGACCAGGTAACACTGGGGACCCCCACTCGTCTAAATTGATTCTTTCCTTTTTCGTTGCCACATTAAATTGAAACCAATCCCCAGTTGATTAAAAGCTCAAACTGCAACTTGACTTCCTGCCTGTCCTCCCCCGTCTGCTCCGAGAGCGGGATAGAAGAAGGAGGACCAGCGGGAGGATGGGGAGGGATGAAGAGAGTAGGGTGGGGTGGGGGGCCGTTTGACGGCAGCTCTCACACAATAAAGCGACAGGGTTCGTTTCGTCTTCGGAGGATTTGGTAAATCCGGAACTGTGTCGAGCAGCTTTAGACAGAAAGGAAAGGCCCGCCGGAGCAGAACCGCCGAGCATGACAACCAGCTTTATTTTATGTCATTGTATTCAAATTTACTACATCCCCTACACTTATCACCCCCCCACCACCCTCCTCAGCACACACAGGCTACTTTGAAGACGGATCACCGTGGAAAAAGAACATTTTTCCCCCTTTTCCAAAGTCAGATTGGCACAAATTGAAGCGGAGGAACTTTTTATGTGTGTCAGCAGAGCATAATAGAAAGCACACTGTAAAAAATGGACACCTTTGGCTGAAGGAGTCTTCTGAAATAGTTCCTTTTATGTTGCGTATTTTAGGAATTAGGTGTAACTTTCTTGTACATGCAATGAAGGAGGAATGACACTATGCTAGAGACCAAGACTAGTTAAAGTTGCTTTTCCCATTGTGAATATTTGCTCAGATGGTTATTTTGATTATTTGACGACCTGGGCTTTCTTATTACTGATTGTGATTTTCAAATGGCTAAAAGGTACTAAAGTTTTTTTGTTTGTTTGTTTGTTTTTTTTGCATAGCTCCTGTAGATTTCTTGCAATAGCATTTCTTAAACAGAGTGAACGGCTAATTTTGAATCTTGCATATCAATGGACACCGACGACCAGTCGTTCTTTTTGCCTCTGAAGGGCTTAGATTAGTTTTTTCTCTGACAAAATTTCAGTATGTGATTTATACAAGTTTAGCACATATTTGCCACATCAACTTGACTGTAGACTGCATTTGGCTGGGACAGACAGGCCATGTAGGCATTCTCTGCTCCCACAAAGCTCTATGAGATATTCTTTAAGTTAATACTTTAACTTAAAGAATATGTCATCCACTTTCACACCACTTGGCCCAAAAACAATAAAGTTGTATAATCATTTGACAGGCCAACCGACATGGTGCTGTGATTCTGCTGAGAATTTATCTGCAAACAAAAGTCCAATAAATGAGAGTCTGAGTTAGAAGAATGGAGGTGATAAAGGGAGCCCTGTAGGAATGCTTTTAGCAGCCAGACTTTTCTCTTGCTGTCACCTTCTCTAAAACCGGCGAGGACGATAGTGCCGAGTGCAGGACACACTCAAAGAAGACATTTTGTACCTCCCTGAAAAAATCTTTACACCAACAAAAAGCATGATGGGCGCTTTTATCCGAAGGTGTTGCTGAAGACAGAAAAAAGTTTTTTCGTGATCTAAAAAAAAGCTAAAATCACAATTACAGTGCTTGAGGTTTTTTTTTTTTTTTTTTTTTTTTTTGTAGAAGTTACCTGCAGTGCTCCACCTCCCCCCTGATATTTAAGTCCAAGTGGAATCTTTCTGACCTGGTATCTCCGCTCACTCCTTTAGTGAAGTGGAAACAGCTGAAAAAAACAAAGTGAACCTTATCTTTAACCCTTTGACGCACAAGTGGCAAAGCTTCTATATGCGGCTTAAAAATTACTCACATGTATTTCTTCTAGGAATATCCCCTGAACCTTTTGACCACCTGAATTGATCCTTATTAACTGTGGCTATTATGTTGACTTTTGACCACAAAGATACAGTACTATGCAATAGTGTCATCTCCAATGAAGATTACTGTAGACTGCAGGGTGACAAATTTGTCAGTATTATCTTCATTTCTTCTTAGACAAGCACATCGTTGCCCTTCCTGAGTTAGTACGTATACGATAAAGTGTTCATCAAATAAAGTGCTCTAACACTGTACACATATTCCACTTTCAAACTTGAACCTCTTACTCTGACATCTGTCTCTGGTTGATAGTGGCATGTGGTGTTTCTGATCAAACAAAGCCCCAAAGAAACTTTGTGAATGCAAGATGTTCACTTTCACCACTAGCACTGTCCCCAAATGTCATTGATACCTCGACTCCTTATTACACAGACACAGTCAGCAGATCCGGCCGTCCTCCCAGAGAAGGAACAGGACGGAGAAATCTCCAGGGGTTTGATTTTTACCGTTAGCATGAGCTCTAATGATCCCCGCAGGGACTAAAGGGGGAAGAGGAACCTGCTGCAGCAGCCGAACCACAAGTTGGGGATTAGAGATTCCTTCTGGAAGGGATGACACGGCGGCCAGAGAGCGTCCGAAGAGGATGATGGTTCAATCCCAGACTGAGAGGTGAGACAGTAACAGTGAGGCAGTGACAATGCAGATAAGGTTATGTGGATACACTGACAAATCAATCAACTTTATTGATATAGCACAATTTTGGTTCAAAGTGCTTTACAGGGGAGCAAAAGATAAAGTCAATAAAAGGTAGAATGTAAAGGGTCTGGAGACTAATGAGCACTAATATGAATTCAATACAATGAGTACAAAATATAAGTGATTTAAAGCATGACACTGAAACCAAAATTGTAATTTAGCACAGACAGATACCTGCTAGATACCTGAGAAAGTTTGTTTTTCTTGTTGTTTTAGAAAACAGCTTTCAGAAAATGTATTTATGGAATCATATAGTATCTATTTTATGTTTCATATAAATAATAGATATTCTTAACAAGTTCAAAAGGAATCCATCACATAATTACATTCTGCCTGGACTAGGTAAAACAAAAACAAAAAGTACTGTGTGAGTACTGGATATTTATGTAAGAGATCTTGTTTAGTGAGCATGTTGATATCACTGAATGGAACCCTGACAGGGTGAGCATGACCCCGACTGGAAGCTGAGGGCTCTTGCTAAACATGAAGGGTACAGACGGGGGGGGGGGGGGGGGGGGGGGGGGGGGGGTACAAGGGGGGGGGTTCGGTACAAGGGTTCCTCGGCAGTGCTCAGGAAGTGATCTGACACTTCTCCAGCTTTCAGAACAATTTCCACACTAGGTCTGCACTGGGACTCGAACTGGCAACCCTCCTATTTCCAGCCTAAGTCCCTGCAGACTGAGCAACTGCCTTCCCCATCAAGTCTTAAGAATCAAGTATTTAACACAGCATGTAATACATGACATACAATAGTGTTACTTATTCTAACCTTTATTTACAGTACATGTATGATAAGAATCAAATCTACCCGCATCTCAACAGCTTTCAAGGCTGTAGAATTGGACTCATTATTTTTACATGTTTGTACAGTTCACTTTTGTCTTACTGCGAAAGTTCAAATAAAAAGACTCCTCTGCTGAAGATCAATAATGTTCAGCTCAGATATTGTATTCATAGTCTCCAGATTAAAACTCAGACCAATTATCAGAAGCTGTCAGATCATACACAGTATTATTGCTACTGTTGTTTGTTTGTGTAATTATTATTGCACAGGAAGTCATACTGTCCATTGACAGTTCCTTGTTGGAGTCGTCCAAATAAAGCTGCGTTAATCTCCCATTGCTGAGTGTTGACTGATGTCTGGATCACGGTGAAGCTTTAAAGCCGCACTGTCAGCAGAAGCGGAAGAGGGGGGCAGTCTTTACTCTGCTGCAATATCTGTGTGTGTGTGCGCGTGTGTGTGTGTGTGCATGTTTGTGCATGTGTGTCTGTAACACCTCGACATAAAGCCTCCTCTCCACGATGGTGTGAAGATACACTCTGTTAATCTCAAGCAGCTTGTTTTCAAGAGTTCTGCAAACAGCTCTGTTACACGGGGTGAAAGCACACACCCGCAAACACATGCATACACACACACACACACAGACACACGCACACATTTTCTGTGTGTTGAGAAAGACACAATTATGCAAATATGTTCATAAGTGCAAAAAAAGAGCAAAAAGCTCTGTGCTGACAAATGAACACATGACAAAACCCAAACACGCGCCGTTCTCACTTTATGTTCCTCTCCAGCTGGTGGTGCGTTCAGGTGATGCTCGTTGACTTGTAAATCTCACCCCTACCAATGGTGAGCTTATATGAACTCCATGTTGTGGTATCAAGTTAATAAGTTTACTGTGTGTTATTGCTTAAATTACCCTATTGACAAACATTTCTATGAATACCCATATCTGTATTTTGTGACAAATTTTTACAGATGTTTTAATGTGAATGTTAGCTGGGCTCCTTTTACAAGCCCTAAGTGGTTTCCTTTGTCCCACACCTGCATTCTGTATATATAGGTGTACCTTCATCTTGCTTTGATCTTCTTTCTTTTGCATAAATTAAAGGGGAAGGCTGCTTAAGCTTTGAGACAATCGTGTAGAGAACTCTGAGACGTAAAGAAGAAGACAAAGCTATACATAGAAATGCAATTTTACACGGGTGTTGAATATGATACTCATTCACTGGATGAAGTACACACACACACACATGCACAAAGAGGATCCTATGGACATGTACACATGGAGAGATGTCAAATTGAGGGGGCTGCCAACAGCGAGCACTCCTCGGCTGGTGGGGTGGAGTTTTAGTATCTCGCTCAAGGGCCACTCGGCAGTGCACAGGAAGTGAACAGTTACAGCTAGACCAATTTCCAGTCTTGGTCAGCATTGGGACTTGAGCCGTCGGCCCTCCGGTTTCCAACTCAAGTCCCTACAGACTGATACTGCCACTCAGTCTGCAAGAAAACAGAGAATTGACATTTTCAGGGCCTCTAATCTTCTCTTCTGGGGCGGAGACTTCTCTGAATTTGTGAGTACAGTACATCTTTAAACCTTGCCATGGACATAGCTATTACTGTGTAATGTAAGAGATGTTACATAAGCTCTGTTTCCTTGTAAAAAAAAAAAAAATTGTGAATGATGTAAAATGTCGACGTGTAGTGATAAAGTATTGAACAGCTTTAGTGTAAAAGTGTAGGTATCAGCCTTTAGAGACCTGTTTCAGTCGAGCCGTGACAGCATGAAGGAGAGCTCATACTGTCTGTGCTGGTGATACCGGTAATAGAGTCTGCTGGTCAGGCAGACAGGAACGGGATAATGGTTCGATAAAGATTACAAAGAGGAGGGGGAGTCAGAGGACAACTCCGCCTTGCTCCACAGCTGAGCACAAAAGGATATTTGACTGAGAGTAATTACACGTGCTCGTGAAAAGTCATGCGGGCTCTGAATTCAGCAGGTGAAGCTCGGCCTCAACCCTGTGTCGAGTAAATCTTTATTATCTCTGAAGGGCAATTTGTTGACCATGCCAGCAGTCAATTAAGATCAAAAAGCACAAACATGAGAAAGCAGGCAGAGCACACAAGGGATCATGTTCGCAGAATCCTAGGAGGAAGAACTTCTCATGCCTATACTCTGTCAGACGTGAGCTGAAATGGCTTGACTCTGTACATTTAGATCAGCATGGATTAGCATCTCCATTACAGCGGCTCCACCTGCTGAAGGTTTGTTTAAACCGGGGTCTTGCTTGTTTAAAGTCACAGATGATTAAATAACGCAGGCTGTGGCAAAAATGTGAGGTGAAAGGAGCAGATGTAAGAGCCGCGTTCCCCCGACAGCGTGATTGAAAATCACTGTTAAGAGTAGCTCTGCTAAAGCTGCGTTCATTTCACGATGAACACATTTTATTTCCGCCAAATCCTTAACAATAAAAGTCCACAGTCGTAACGTCCTAAATGTGATTATACTGTGAAACAGCCATATTGGGAAAGTGGGTGTTTTTCAGCAGAGACTTAAAACAACTATGACTTTTGAAATACAAACACTGGTCGCAGGAGAGAAACACAGCTTTTAATCACAGGTTCAGTCTGACGTTATAACAGACTGAGAACTGCACACAGGGACTTGACGCTCTTTGGTCTCATGCACAGACACGAGTTGGCTTGTTTGAGAGTCTTCTCAGTTGAGGTCTAGTACCTAATCAGCCTTTGAGGACATAGTGGAGACTCTCAACTCAAAATAATACGACAACATCTTAACATCTATTTCTGACAGACACAAAGAGCATGTTAGTGTCTTCTTCCAACAATGAAACATTTATGTACATTAATGCCTCTTACTTGAACATTATAAGCCCTGGCTGTAATACTATACGCCCATATGCAGCTGCTAAAAATAAAGCGGTATTCCTTTTTAATCTAGTAGCAGTTAGACAACATCAAATCCTAACATCCTAAAATCCTAACTGCAAAGGTCTCACTACTTCCTGTGTTCATTTCATTAAGGTTTGTCAACATTTTTCTTTCTTACTCTAACAGGACAAGAAGTTGAGCTAAAACTGGATATTTAACAATAAAACCAATAACACCAACGTTTGTTTGTGTGCTTTAAATACAAGGTAGAATAAAATCTTGGTGATGGACTGTTACACGTTTAATATCAATAATATTTTCTTCCACTGTGCATCTAATGTGGCAGTCTAAACACTGCCAGGCAGAGAGCAGCAGTCAGTGTGTGTGTGTGTGTGTGTGTGTGTGTGTGTGTGTGTGTGTGTGTGTGTGTGTGCAGAGTAACTTGGGGGCTGTTATGCTCTGACACCCAGCTTGTCTTTAATTTAACATACTGAGGTAAACTTTGACACTTATTTTCTATCTATAAACAGCAGTTTCAGAGAACGAGAGAGAGAGATTTTCCTTGAGGTCATGGAAAAGTTATTGAAAATGATCATCAAAAACTTGTACGAACCCTGTTCTTAAAATGAGTCACATTTTGTCTCAGCACTGAATCATTTTGCACAACAGGGAGTCAGAATGACTCGTACTGGTTATTTCCTGGAAGGAAAACGCTGACTGCTGGCCGGTTATCATTTCAAATAAAGTTGGTGTATTTTCTGTTGTTAGAGCAAATGTTGTTCGGCTATTTTCAATTGAATTCTTATTTGTACCCACGTTTTATTAAACCCTCAGTTTTTTTCTGTACATTTTGTTTTGTTTTGGTTTTTTTTTTCCATGAAAGAGGCTCAGCTGCAAATCATCCAGTGCACAATACATATCCAAAAGTCTGGTTACAGGTTTGTACTGATGCAACTTGCCAAGGAGCTACATGTCTATGTCCCTCAGCCCTATATTCCCTCAGTATTGCTGCAGCAATGAATACAAGGTCAACAACACGTGTTGTGCATTATTGAAGGGCCAGCCCTGATTCTAGAGCGTTGTAGGACTCTGGGAACATAGGGCCTTATTTGTGGAAAAAAATCCTTGAGGGAACAAAAGGTTGAGGAAACATGGGGCCTAATTTTGAGGAGGAAAACTTTCATAAAAATGGGTGTGCCTGACTGGTTTTAAAAATCTACAATATGGAAACTGGTCAGAAACTGGAGGTGGAACAGTCTTACTTACATTTTCACTTCAAGTATTTTCCCATTTGTGCCCAAGCAGACATTGCAATATACAAAAGAAACCGGTGAACGTAGCAGAACAATGCTTTGGTCAGATTGAGACTCACGTCCTTCCTCATCCTCCGTTCTCTCTGTTCATCTTTTGTTCTGTTGATCAGACACATCTTTCACATGCTGATTTCATTTCTCTGCATCAAGGCTGTTCTCATTTATTCCCTCCCTTTGTCATTTTCTCCATGCTGTAGTCCTCTCCTCTTCTCCTCCACGCTGCGTTCTCTTGTCATTCGGCGTCCTTATCGGCCTCGCCGCGGCAGTCGCTTGTCATCACAGTTTTGAAGTTTCCTCGCTTTCATTTGGGCGAGAGGCGTGATGTTGTTTTCATATCTCTCCTGCGTAAATTTGTAATTTTCTTCTCTCAGTTTGTCATCACATTTTATCACCATGGGTCTTTTTTTTTCTTATCACTGTACAAATCAACTCAACCAATTTCAAAATGGATCAGTGGGATTTTTCTTTTTTCTTTCTGCCCATCAGAGTATCAAAAGGTATCTGGATAAGGCTTTTTTTTTCTCAGTTTGACTCATTACAACATTGAAGTCAAATGAGCTGATCACAGAGAAACTTTACGGAATGTCACATCCAGTCTGTGAGCGTCATGAGGAACTAGTGTTTCACTAATCTCAGGCAGATATTTGAAGCAAAATGTCATTGAAAGAAAATGTTTTTTTTTTCCTTTTTATTTAATGTGACACATCCCCTGTGACCGCTGATACATGATATATAATTAGACAGTATAGCATCAAATGGTTGGCATCAGTATGAAAGCATCATTCAAGCTGCATTAATGTGATGTATACTGTTGTATATATTTATAGTAGAATGTCTGTATGATTAGCTATTATCAGTTTCTTAAGGATGTTCAGACACCATCAGTTCATTCAGTGAACATTTTAAGGTTTTACGCCTATTTAGGATTTATTTGCATATTGATCACTGGACTGCAAGAATAGTGCAGAAGTCAGGGTGACTTTGATTCATCACTTCCTCTGTCATTCATATTTGCATTCAGTCTGTATGTACCTTTGAAGGGTTTTTTGGATTGATTGATGGTGTGGTGGAAACGCCGTAAGCATGTTACGTTCTGCATTATTTATGTCTTCATTTGAATTGGAGCCAAAAAAAATGTTGCACATCATTTAGGCAACTCAGCAAATAAAACAGTTTTCTCTGAAAAAGAATTTTAGTAGTTTGAATTAGTTTTTAGTTTTAGCATTACAAAGAAATGGAAGTGAATCCATGCAGCTGATTCAATGATGTCAGAGCAAAGCAGTTTATCATTTTGTTTTAGTAGTCCTTACCCTATTTAATCCCATCTAGGCTAGTGTAAATTGAAAATGTCCACTGCATTAGGTTTTCGATTGATAACACATTATCTTGTTTCAACATTTATTGTCTCAAATGTGACTTCCATGAATCTGTGTGATGCTACAGAAACACTGAGCCCAAACATGGTGTTCACACACAGTAGCGTCTTTCATATATGCTCCTCTTTGTCCTTCCATTGGGTGTTGATCAGGTCTGTTCTCTGAGTAGAATGAACAACAAAAATAGCTCATGCTGTAAATAATGAAGAAAAATGTGTATGTGGTGGATCTGAGAAAAAAATAAATAGACACGACTTCTTGGCCTGGCGATGAAGTTAGCAATCTTATAGAGACTATAGGCTGAAAGTTTCCGGCTCTCATTCAGGACAGAATTTAGCACAGTCATTCAGGGAGGTTGTCTTGCTGCAGCCTTTGTTCATTCTTTCAGAATCACTGTCTTGTTACTGTATATGAAATTTCCTATCATGTCAGCCTTCTTTGTGTGTTTTGCTTTTACTTGCTAAAGTTTTTTTTTTGTTTGTTTTTTTTCTCTCTAGCTCTAACTTTCTCTTCCCAGTTTTGGGTCTCTCAGCGTGGAGTCGCCTCTGCTCTGTTTTCGGCACAGCGGTGTGTGGAGAAGAGACACAGCAGGATGTTTCTGGGATATTTAAGGGATTTGTTAGGGTGACACCCTGTGAGGATGTGACATGTTTGTTCCAGGGGCCTTGAAAGACAACAAATTGTCACATCAGATCTTCATTTGGATGCCCACACAATGCATTGTACATCATCATTTACAATGTCCGCCACAAAAGCAACATTTCCAAGCAAGGATTATTCTTGGCCTTTTTATGGCTGTGGACAGTGGATAAATTCAGACATAGAGAAATAAGACAGAGTGTTTGAGGAAAGACATGCGAGAAAGGAGCCACAGATCAGACCTCAGGCCCCCCACATAGGGGACTAAAGCCTACAATAGCCTACTTGGATGCAAGGCTACAAGTTTCCATCAAATGTTAAAGTAGAAGTTTTGGCTTACCATTATGATTATAACCATTGAAAAGTAATCAGAATCTGTGCATGACAAATGAGCTTTGCACTACAAAAAGTGTCCATCTCTGTCGTACAAAAAACATTTTAAAAGCGCACATACTCTTTTAGTTGGCATCTTCTGGTGGCTATTGTTTTTTTTTGTTACGGGAGTGAGGAGGCAGTCAGGTTACTTTACATAAAGAGAACAACAAAAGCAGAAGGCCAGAGATGATCAGAACCAACTTAGGAAACTCATTTCCCTTTAAAAAGCTTCATGGTTGAAAAAAAAAAAAGAAAAGAAGAAGACTCCCACCTCAAAATCCACCTTTTTAGAATTGCAAATTCATTGTGGCCATGCCCTTCTGAATTTTTTGCACATTGTTATAATTCTGTCCATGTTTTGGTCTGTTTGTTGTTGAATCTTTTGGTAACCTTGAGTGTCCTGGAAGGCCCCTTGTAATTAAAATGTATTATCATGAACAATTATAACTGTTTCTACTTCTTCATCTTCTGGAGATGTTATTTTTTTATCTTTTATTATCTTTGTGTGCCTTTATGAAGAGATATGACAGTGGATAGATTCAGAAATCAAGTCGAGAGGGTGAAATGACATGCAGGAAAGCAGCACAATTCGGATTCGAACAGCATCCCCATGAAGTTTGCTTTTATATGGCCTTTTAAATTTCAAATAGCTTACACTTTTATATAAGCAAGGGTTCCTCCAGTTTGTTTGTTTATCCGCAGTCAAATCCTCTTCCAACTAAGAAGAGTCTAACTCTGCTCTCCTGGGATCCTTCTAAGCTAATGTCCATCTATCACACTCTCAAATTTACAGCACTTACTGACCTGCAAAAACTCCAGCGAGCGGAGAGAACTGAGGTATCTTTTCCGACGACAGTTTTATCGCGGTTAAGTTCACTAAGCACTAAATCCCCCTCCTCCTGACTGAAGACTAACCTCGTTTTCAGAGCAAAAGCATGGAGGAAGAAGGAAAAGGAACGCTGAAATTTAGTGTTTAATTTTGTTAATATCGTTAGCTGGCTCTGTAAATTTACTGCAGCCCTCAGTTTGAATGAGACTGCAGAGAACAGTCAGAGCGAGGCCGCGTCCATATGAATGAAGAGTGGACACTAATGTAAATGCACGAGCGCCTGCCGGTCGATACTGCTGTGTTTGCTTTTCTGTACAAGTCCCTGTTTACCCAGAGCATTTGTGTGTGTGTGTGTGTGTGTGTGTGTGTGTGTGCGTGCAGTGTTTGCATGCAAATGGCTCACAGAGAAATATAAAAATAAAATGCAGAAACATATTCGACACACTCCACACAGCTCGTTTACAAAGCAAATGGATACAAGACTCGGGGCCGGTTTGGAAGGGTAAATGAATACAAGAGCGCTGGAGTGTTCAGTCAATAAAGTTAGTTTAGTCGATGTTTCAGAGCTTTGCAGAGAAACACATTCCACTGAAATGAATAGAGGAGGGTCAATGTGTGTATTATTCAGTGTGGCTTATATCATAGGTTGAAGTGTTGTAATTTTCTGTGCAGGTGAACCTTGAAGCATTCTCCCAACATGAATATGAATGTGAATGAATAAGTGTAACGGTCACAGCATCATAATTATATACAAGAGCAGACAGATGTGTTCTCTTGGTGGTTCTGCACAAAGGAGGGAAGTATGCAGCTGAAGGAGGGAACTGTCATACTTCAACTAATCTGCTAATTCCTGTGAAACGCTAAAACCTCACTACGAGAGATGCATCTAAAACATCATTTGGCATTGAATGAAAGGGGGGAAAAAACCCTTTACACTTGACTAAAAAGTATACAGTTTCTTAGATGTAGCATTAATTAATGAGTCAAAGAAATATTAATGTCATGATATGGAAGTCCGGTGAGGAAATACAACCATACATTTGAGTATGGTTGCATTTACATACATTTAGTCTGCGTTTCCGTGATACGTGAATATTGGTATTTTTCCAGAGACTTTGAATTATCTATCCTATTTTTTATAGGGATAACAAGGCTTTCCAGTGATAACTTGTTTTGAATTCTTTTCTCAAGAGCTGATGAAAATTAATTCATTTTCATAGGAAAACCAGCGTTGTTATACCGAGATAATGATGTGATTGAATGAATATCCCAAGAAAACAAAAATAAGACAGTAGAGAGGCTGAGAACAAAGTTACAAAAAAATAGATTGTGTTTAAAGTTACTATCACCATGATCGTGATGCTAATTCTGTAAACCCATTGAAGGCCATTTTTATGTGTTAGCATCAAGCTAACAGACTGGAATAGCCTACATCCCAGTCCTTCTGTAAGAAATTAAATACTCAACCTTGCTAAAGAAGCTCTTAAAGTTATTTAATTTTCAACAGTTTTCAACATACATTTAGGACAGAAAAAAACAACATCCTCACAGAAGCTTGTGCCTTCCCTGTCTGCTACACATTTAAATTAACATTTGTTTAACAAATTAACATAGTTCATAAGCAAGGCATTACATCAAACCAACACAGCCCCTTACTTTATATGATCTTTCCACTGGATTAAAATGATTTACAATAAAGGGAAATAAATTACATGCAGTGCACATTACTGGAACAAAGGCACAACTCCTCCACTCTGAGTAATGCTAACTGTGCCTGGCAAATATTAACATGTTTCTCTTACTTTGAGAAACTAATCAAGGATGTTATCTTGTACTAGAATAGAGAACAACAAAACACTAATCTTACTCTGATTAGAAATGAATGGAAACGGTGTGTCACAAACACCTGAAATCCTGAGAATAAAGCCCTGATGAATCACCTCTCTGATTAAAGGAAGACATCATCAATCACCCACAACCCTTCTAATACTGAGCCCAGACTGCGAAACCAATAAGCAGTGGACTTGGTGGATTTCTCTCTGATACAGAATCACTTTATTACAACAGTCTGTCCTCCCCCCAGAGAGACTTTTTTTTCTGCACTTGAGAGATTTAAAGACGAGTTTTCATTGAGCGCAGGGCTCAGGCTGCTTTCTGAACATGCTCACATCAGGATATATCCACAGATATTGGACCAGGTGTGGAGCGGTGTGCTATTTTCTTCATCACATTGTGTTTTATTATTTCCATCCCTTATCATAGGCATCAGTTCCCAAAAGTAAACCCTACAGTCTTCAAACGCTGACTTTCATATCTCTACTTTTAAAAAGAAACTTCAGTGTTTTTAAATGTGGGTCCTTTCTTTTTCACCATCTAAATCACTGTGGGGAATAAAAGTTTCACCGACAGCCACAAAACAGGCTGTAATGGCTGAAATATATAATCCCTGTGGGCAAATGGAGAAAATCAATGTGTGTCCACTAAAGTATCCTGACAAAGATAGAGCTTTTCTTAAAAAAAAGCCTGCTTTATCAGCAGATGATCACAGATGAACGCCTTTCCAATTTACATGAGCGCAACAAAAAAAACACCCCCATTTTTTGTTTACATCAGCTGTGTCAACTACGATGTTGGAGAAGACGTGAGTCTTTTCCAGGGTACGATTTCCAGGCCGAGAGCTGCTGTTTATGCCAGGACATGACTCCTTCACTTTTTGTTACAGTCATGGATGTAATGATGTTTTCATTGTCCTTTACAGCATTTTTTCAGTAGAGATTGTTTGTTTGTTTTGTTTTTTAAATAAGCTCTTTAAAACCACACCAAAAATTACTTGACAAAGAAGTAGTCATAGCAGTATCTTAATTTAATAAGTAAAACATTTTAAAAAAGCCTCAAAATTGATAGAAAGTGATCCAGAAAAAAACAAAAAACAATAATGTATTAAATATTTGGTAAATAACAATGATTATAAGACAATTATTTACAGATTATGTATTCTTTTTGAATTTACTTTACTTTCTTTATTTCATCTTACTTTAATTATTAAGCACCATTGATTCACCCATTGCCATAGAACATCACTTTACTTCTTTTAACAGCATACTTCATGATGCTGTTTTTGTGTGTTTAATCCTCTGGAGTCCTTGAAGAACACATGTTTTGCACTTTAGCTGTGAATTTGTTTATATATATATATATATATATTTTTTTTTTATTTTATTTATTATTATTATTATTATTATTCTGATGTTGTCTTTTGTGTGTCTATTGTGTCTTGATGCATGCTGCAGGTCTAATTTTTGGAGCGGCTGTGTTTCAGTTTGTAGGGTTGTCATTTCTCAAATAGAAGGTTGGGGGTTCGATACCCAGCCCCTGATCTGTTACTAAATCCTTCAAACGGGAGCTTATTCGTGTGCGGAAGACATCAGATGAGATGTAAACCAAAAAATGTAAATGTTTCTCTACTTCATGAACACAAACACACAAGAAGTAAAAGAGAAGTTCAGTCAGTCCTTCCTGTGAGGTGTAAGCTCATGACTCATTTATAATTTAGTGAACAGCATAATTAATAGATATATTTTTCAGCCTGTACACACTTTGCAGTTCAAACGTGCTCATTTAAAACACCTTGATTCCTCTGTAGATGTTCGACCATCAGCCTTCATAACGGCAGCTCACCACATGTTGGCTCATCTGAAAGTTTCCGAGCGAACAAAGAGAAACTCTTCTTCTGAAACCTTCTCTTTCATATTTTTGGCTTCGGGGTCATCAATATTTTCATCAGAGCAGAGGTCCGGCCCCCCTGGGCTTCTGCCACAGTAATATCCAATATAATGAGTCTTTGCCAAGCAAACACACTCGCAATAATATTGAAAGCTTCTTTCCCTGTCCACAGACATTATTTCCCCAAGGAAAATGGAAATTAAAAACAGAAAAGAAATTCATCCATTCCATCCATCAGCATTGACCCACATCAGAAAGTGAAACAACAGCCGCAGCTGCATCCACCTCTCCCATCGCCGAGTCTCATAACCCTTCATCAAGTTCTGCAATCAGCCTTTAAGCCATGACATACTTCATAAACGGCAGGATAAAGGCGCAGAAATAATCCTACATGAACACAGTAACGTCAGTGATGACTTATCTCAACCCCAGGCTTCACATTGTGTGGGATCGAGTCGTTGTCGTCTTGTGTCGACACTGCCAGGAGCCTTTTTCAACATGTCGCTTAAGCGGCAACGTGACCTCGGGCCCCCAGGCTGCGACCTAAAATAAACAGAAGAAGAAGAGAGAGAATAATGGAGATCTCATCTCTCTCCAGCCTTATTTTTCCATCAGCAAAATAACTTCATTATGTTTAAGAGCAGGCTGCGGGTGAACACGGCTTAATCTTCCGTTCATCAACTCGGTCTAATTCTTGCGCTTCAGCCGCTCTCCAAATGGAGGATGGTGCTCTCAGAAAAAGACCAAAGACGCTCAAAATATCATTCAGTGGACTCCCTCTCTCAAACAGGTTTGCTAAGATAGTACTGGAGAACACAAATCACTTCAAGCTAATTTAATTAAGTGCAAAGAACAAACGTTGTTTGCCCCCAGTTGATATTTACATCATATGGGTTAAGGTTTTTATATTAAAGGAATATATCTGTATATTTGAGGTGGGGTTGTATAAGGTACTTATGCTGTATGGTGCTCTTAACATAAGTTCAGTAAGGATGACTATAAGTGATCGGCGATCAGGTCTTACTCATCACCCTGTCTCTTTTGCATGTCATCACGTCTCCGCTGTCAGTTCAGGTTGTCTTTGGGTAAATCAGCTGTCCTGTCAGCGGACCTCATCTAACCAATGGCACATCGTCTCTCCTCCATTTCCACCCTATCAGCGTTCTGCTCCCCTTTTAAATAGGATTCTTTCCTCTTTTCTTCATTCTGGTGTTTGTGTGCTCCTCCTCCTCTCCATCACTGCCATCTTCATCAGCAAAATCATCATCCATTAATTCTTCATCCCACTCATCAAGTCATCAGCTTTGCCTTCACCAAGGTCTGGACTCCATGGGGGGATTTATTCTAATGATGCTCAGATGTCATTCTCCAAACTCATCATCCACCACAAGTCACATTTTCATGTTTCTCATAATAAATGTAATAAATAATTTTCTTTATACCACTTGTCTCTCCTGATTGAACTATAGCAGGTGAAGATGCTGGTCAGCATGGCCCCTTTAAGGAGACTCCGATCAGAGTACCAACAAAGAAATAAGGCTGCAAGGAGGGGGAACATTTTGTAAATTCAGATGCATTTATTTTACATCATAATTTATCTTAGTTTGTTTAAGAAGTATAAAGTCATGTCTGCTTAGTACAAATAACCCTGGAGCTCTTAATCACAAGCTATATAACCATAAACACTTAAAAAAAACAGCAGAACCATATTTACACTCTTAACTCATTAAGGTATATTTATGTAGTTTTTTGTTTTTTTAAATCATGAAAATATTCATTTTAAATAAAGTAAAATCGATAATCACAGAAGAAAATCATTTCAAAACAAGTTGGATAGTGCTTCTTTCTTTCCAAAGTGACCTCTCAGGGTTTTTGTAGTTAACAACATTTTATACATTAATTGGTGTTTTTTTTTTGTTTTGTTATATATGTCTTTGGTAAAACCTGCAGCGAAATTACCTCAAAAAATGTAGATCCATGAAAACTAGAAGTTGCACAGCACCAACTGAGCTGCATGTTAGGTCCAACAGTAATGTATTGTGACTCAATGTTCTCAAGACTCACATAAATGTTGCTCTGCTCTGCAGCTGTCACACGGAATAAACACGCAGCATCTTCATGCCATGAGAAACACACATTCACACTTCAGCTGGTTAAGATCTTTATGATGTTTGAGTCGGAGCTAAACACGCGTGCATCATGCGAGGAGCGGTGTGAGAAAAGGCTGCCCGAAAACAGCACACTTGTGATCTTTGTGCGTTATAACAAACTGGAAGCTCGATCAGGCGTGGAGCAGTTAAAGAAGTCACTGAGGATCATTCAGGAGCACTTTTCTTTGTAAAGGAAATGTTTTCTCTATGATTTATAAAGGCCTTCTTTTTGTGCTTCAAAACTAAAGTTAAGTGGTTCCTGCTCTTGAACTTGTTTCATTTCAAAGTCAAGAGTCTGTTGTCATTCTGAAAGGTTCTGTGTTTTTGAAATAACACAGCAAAGATTATAAAAAAACAGCAGCTTGCTTGTCATGTTTAAACCATGTTAATGAGAAATGTTTAGACTTTCCTTTAAGGAATAAAAATCAATGTTTTATGCTATCTTAGCAATGAGATAATAATATTGTGCCAAAATAGTAAGTAGCATTTCCTGTTTCCTGTAATACTTATGGTTATGGATTTGGATATGTCGTTGGTAAAGTCCCTCCCTCATTTATGTTTTGCATGCTCGCCTTGACCATGCTTCACTTGGTTTCATCGGTTGTATCAGAGAGAATCCCTCCCATGTTTTCCCGCCAACCTCAACGTTATCTTTTATTATTGTTTTACATGTGAGCCCCCCTACTGTAGATAATAATTGAATGATTGTAGGTAAAAACTCAATGAAGAATGAGGGAAGTACTTAACCTTGTTTAAACTAGCCCTCATCCTTTGGTCAAGTCTACCTGTGTTTACCAAATGTGGTTTTAATCCCCTCCTCTCCTGTATTCGTCTTCTTGTTTTCCTCTGCTCTCTTTTCCTCTGGCTTTTTATCTTCCTTTTTCCTTTCATCCTCACTTAATCTTTTATTCGTCCCTCCCTATTTTCTTTCCTTCTTCCCCCTTGTTTTAACCTTCTCAGTTTTTGTCTTGTATTTCTTTGCTTTTTATCCATCCCTAATCCATCATTTATTTTCAGCAGTGTATTGCCACTCAGATGGAGAGAAAAAAAAACCTCTTTGTGGTTGTCAGAATGAGTTGAGGATTCCCTGGCAGAGGGAGTCGAACATTCTCAGGTTTCCTGATGGGAAGAAAACGTTTTGGAGCCAAAAAAACAGCAGAGTCTCTGCAGGATCAAACTCTAAAGGACTTGGCCAACTTTCAAACAGACGTCTCAGATCGATCGAGGTGGTCTGTCGCTCTAATTGAATGCTCCCACAGGTCCAAGCCCAAACCGTGGAAACCCAAACACGTGAACTGAGACAAGGACGCGGTGGCTGCTGGCCAGAGTCCAGTCAGAGCTGCGTACAACTTCAGCATCTTTTTCACAGCAGAGGAAGCTCGACATGCAGTGCTCAGTCCTGCAGGAGCAGCAGCAGCAGCATGTTCTCTTTTAATCCTCACTTTAACTATTCAGGTTCTCTCCTCACGTGTTCCAGAGGAGATCCCCGACTTCTGGCGTCTGAAAATCTCTTCAGAGGATCCCAGGAAACTGGTACAGCCTCCAGGAAGGCAGAATGTGTGATAAACACTTTGTTCACTCAGCAGCAGCTCAGCGCTGCTTCTCTTCATGCTGTTGCTCAGCCTCAGAATTTATTTTTTAAATCCTGCTGCTCTCCTCCAGGTGTTACATGGTGAGGGCCTTGAATATATTCCTGAATTAACGTCCTCTTATCGTAACGTGAGACCTGTGAGGACTCCTTAAAGAGCGCAAGTGTCTGTCCCTGCTGGAGGCTGAATTCACAGGCGTGTCTTAGGGAGGTTGGATTTTTACAAATTTGGACTAAATTGTGTGAAGGTTGTGGCTCTGTCAGGCACAGCAGTGCAATTTTGTTCCTTTTTTTTGTTTGTGTTTGGCCGACCAGACACGCCCCGTTACAAACGTAGAACTAGGGATTTCTTTGGTTTGATCACTGTTGGAAATATTTGAGGTAATGTAAGTACTTAACAAAATCAATATATGGTAAGCCCATTTGGAATTAATTTTGATATTTAAGTGTAAACATGGTAATACAATTTTACATATTATACCTCAGATGTATTTTCAGGAGGCATTGTCAAATAACTGTTTATATAAAAACGATGTTCAGCAGCGTCAAACAACAACCAGTTTCTGCAGGCTTGAAACTGTTGCAGGTTAAATGTGAGTGGCTTCGGTCTGAGCTGTACCTGACATATGTGGGCTGACAGGAACAAAAACAACTTCAAGGCACAACAAGTGCTGCTATCACTCCATCTCTTGCGTCATTACCTGGATCATCTTATCTGCATGTGTAGTTATATTTCACATGAGAAAAACTCATCATCCCTCTTTGCAGCTCACTAATGGGGAATTTTACAGAAGGGACATATGCACAAAGGGTCACAAAGGGAAGTTTTGAAAGCCCTTAATAGAAATAGTGAATATGATTTGTGATTGTAACGTTTGTTTTTTTAAGTTCATATGGAGGCATCTGTATTGATGTCTGTCTATTTAAAGGCCAGTTAAAAAAACCTCTCAAAGGAGGTTTAACGCTGATTTTGTTGTTTTTAGGAAAACATTTTCAGTCATGTTCTCAAAAACCAAATGCATCTCTGGTAGTAACACCTAAAGGATAAACACTGGAACATAAACGGTTTGTACAGGCTTACAGCTGTAAAGCAAATGTTCTAGTTTTTATTCAGAAAAAAAGTGGGAAAGAAATGGCGAGACTATGTTATCACGGCCTCCAGGCACATTAGGGATGAATGGAGGAAAAGTCTAAAGGAAATAGACTTTTTATTCTGTCGCTATATAATCACAGTTTCCCCTGTTTAATCTCCTGTTGATTAAACATATTACACCCTTGTGGCTCATGAAGAAGAGTTTGACTTTTTTTAATTCTGGACTAAAGACTTTCTATTTAATAAGAGGGGGGGAAAAAATCTATTATCATGTCCAACTTTAACAAGCTTGTTGACTGCAGCTTTTTCGCTGTGAACTAGAAGAGTACTTTCAGGAAAATACAGAGAAAGTCCTGAGTCAGCCCCCTACAAACTACATTGATTTAAAATTGCATGAATTATGATTATAAAAGCAGGGTAATTTTCATATTGCTCTCTGTGGTGAGCAGATATGCTCTCATTCTGCTGCAGCCTGGTTGCCGATAAGGCCTCGCAGTGCTATGATAAGAGTTAGCAGAGATACGGCAGCTTTAATACAGCTCATCCCCCTCTGCGGCACGCCCGCTCTGCCCTCTGGAATAATGTGTGTTTTCAATGTAAATATGTATTATGTAAACTCACCGGGTTACCATTTGGAATAATTAATCTTCCCATTAGTGCGACAGTTATTAATTTTCAGTTAAAGGTGCACAATGGGGGACTTTTGTGTAAAATTGCAGCCTATTTATCAGCTGAAAGCAGGAGGTGAGATAAGACAGAAAAAGGTGTAGAACAAGATTAGAGACGGTTAATGTAATGTATTTTATTTTTTATGTTTGAAAACTCAGCATTTTTCTTTTCTCCATTCTACCTCCATTTTATGTGTAACAATACATTTAAAGGTGCAATGATTGAAAGAAAATACTCTTACACGGTCTGGTTTGAACTTCTCAGTTTCTGATAGTAGTTTTAATTTTATCTGCATCTCTGCAGTAACCAAAGTGACTGCTGCACAAGGAAGTCTTGGCTGGAAGTTGTTTAAAGCAACAACATGTAGGAATTTGGCTCTGTGCTTTTTGGCGCCCATCGAAGGTCTCTGTGTGCAACTGCATTGTCATTAAACAAGCAGTGCTGTTGACGTCTCCCCAAAGCAAGAGAAGCCGAAGAACCATGTCATCTGACATGGTACAGTGACATTTGATTTTGAGCAAGTGAAAGACTTGATGAGGTCGAAATGCTCCGAAACACTTCAACTAATCAACTTTATTAAAAATTTAGACTGAGTCATTTCTGCTTGTGGCATTCATCAGGTCATCCCCAAATATGACTCTGCAAGGGTCTACAGCACGTAAAAGTGTTTGCACGTCGAGTATTTGTTTGTTTTTTCGACTGATTCCATGACATCTATAGGCCGTGGCAAAAAGGTTACACTCCAGAGAGAGTCATTTACGATTATTTGAGGTATGTTTGTAAAGTTCTGGGAAACAAGAAGATCGAGACAACTTTTGGGGATAGGTGAACTAAAACATCCGCCTTTTATGAATAACATCTGCAGGGAGTACACTCTATTGTCCTATTGTTGTGCTCCCATTAGATGTGAGACAATTGTGCAACCACTTTGCAACCATTCAACAGCAGAATATCCTGCATCGGACTTGCATCCTTCTCTTTCACCGAGCTCGACAACACTGTCCTACATTTACTCAAGACCTGCTTCTTGCTCGGCCCCTCGCTCTCTTTCCCTTCATTGTCCACAGTCCTCTTACATCTCATGGCCTCAGTTATTGTAGCACATACAGAGACAAGCTACCTGGCTGTGTTGTATAGCTGAAGGCTGCTGTTTGAACCAGTGCTGTAAAACCGTACGCACTTCTCATGAGATAAACCCGGCCCACTGCCAAAGTGACATGGTGCAGTAAACCAGGACGGTCTGTGGACATGGGAGACACCATTCTCCCGGATGAATGTTAGTGCACTATTAGATCAACTTTTAAAACTACTATTTTAGCATGGAAAAGTTACATATTGTACCTTTAAAGTCAACCTCGAGATTCACTGGAATTACTAAGAAATAAGCATCTGTTTCCAGAGGCGTATATCCAAACTGTTTGCTTATGGGTGTCCGTATTTGTCATTTTGATGGGCAGTGTATTAAAATGTTCATAACCCATTAAATTGTCGTTTCAAAGGCTAAAGAAAAACAATGACTATTGAATCATTCTTTAGGTTTAAAAATGTTCACCCTTACATAAAATGTTCAAGAGAACATCCATCATCTTTGCATTTATGAGAGGGGAAAGCAGAACAAACAGAAGCACCAAACACTCTGTCATTTTCATGTCAAACTGAATAAAGCAGACAGTTTTATACAGGCTGGTTGACACTTAATGCTTGAAAGTTGCAATTCTGTTTTTGTGATCGGAGCCACTTTCTGCACCACAGAGCATTCTCATATGAATCAAATACAGACATTTTTTTTTCTCCATTTGCATCTTTGAGGTAGAAAAAAAAAGGGGGAATATTCAGGAATATTTTCGCCTGTTTTTGAGTCATCACAAAAGTGAAATGATTTCAAATTAGACTCAGAAAATTGATCCGTGATTTTTTTTTTACATGCCTCTCAGTGCTTTTGAATGAAGCAGAGCAAATCTTCACATTTGACGAGCTTGAAGCGAAGAAAGGAAACTGCTGATTGTGATGATAGTTAATATTTGTCTTATCTCTGATCATGTCACCTACTTGCATGATTTCTTTGCATCAGAGGAATATAACGATTGAAACGGGGTCAAACTCACCAAACAACTCCCTGCTATCGCAATGTACCGTAAATTCCGGTCTATAAGCCGCTACTTTTTTCTCACACTTCGAGCACTGCGGCTTCTACTCCGGTGCGGCTAATGCATGGAATTTTTATGGGGGACAATGAGCTTCTGCCGCAAAAACATTTGACTTCGTCACGTCGGATCTTAATATCAGTCATTTTGCGCTTCATGCACGCACCCTCATCATGGAAAACACACGGAGAAATACATATGATGCAGCTTTCAAGTTAAAGGCGATCGACCTGGCTGTCAAAGAAGCTAACAGAGCTGCTGCATGTTAAGATGACACTGACAGCGACAACAGAGACTGAGGAAGTGAGTAATGAAGTCATTCTGAGGCAGTGAATGGATGGACTTTTTCTTGTGAAATATATTACGGTCATCTTTTTCATCAGCCGTGTTACAGACACCGTCGGCTAGGCTTCGTATTGTAACGGTTCATGTTGTAAAGTCAGTAGTTGATAATGTGTTCATAATTCCGATTATGTGGAGAGACAGTGAATGCACCAGCGAGAACGTGTTGAGTGGCTGTATGAGAGAACGCTGGGGGAGAGAGTTGGATTGTTACGGCAAGTTATGTGTTGCTCTCTGCTGTAAACGGCGTGGTCACGGCCGACAGTGATCGGGTTATTAAAAGTTATTATTTGAACGCTCTCGTCGTCCTTTAACGTCCGTACGGACGCTACAGTATTTGCGGATGTTACCGGTAGCCTACGTCTGTGTAAATAGCTCTTGTTATAGCGTGGACACCTGCGGCTTATAATCAAGTGCGGCTTATATATGTACAAATACATTTATTTACTTATTTTTAGCCGGTGCGGCTTATATCCAGGTGCGCTCAATAGTACGGAATTTACGGTAACTGCTTTCTTTTCAATGTTTCTATAATTTTAAACGGACTTTGTGGAAAGCCCTTTCCAAAATGATCATCCAGAATACTTTAAACAAGCCAAATATTTAGAAGAAGGGAAGAGCAGAGCATAAATGCAAACTTTTTTTTAACATTTTGTATTAGCATACAGCTCCACAAAGAGGCTCTGAGTTTAAAAACTTCTAAAGGTCATAGCTTTTTTTTTTCATCTTCTAATTTTCAGAACAAGGATCAAACATACCGCTGCTATTATCATAGGTCAACGCACATCAGACAGGTTGTGATCTTCAAAGCTCTCCTCTTTCAGCTTGGCATGGACGAAGCTCTCACTCTGCCAACACTTCATCGAGGGACGAAGGGAGAGATGTCAGCGTTCGCTGTCCGCGGCCTGGAGCTCGGCTCACCGCCCAAATCAGCTCATAGGAGCGCCAAGTCAGTGCTGCTCTCCGTATCAGCCTCTCACATATCAACGTGGTGCAGTTCAAGCTCTGGTTTGTTCTGCAGAGGAGGTGAAGCGCAGCTGCTGGGTCGTTTGTTTACATCATTAGAGTCACAGGGTGAGCTCGGAGCAGCAGGTGAAAGGGGTCCATGCTGACAGAGGAAGACAATAAACACACTGTGAAAACATGTAAGAGAATTTTTTATTTCCCTTTTAACTCTGACATGTTCTCAGCAGGTCTTTTTTTGATCATAGTTTAGAAGAGCGTTAGTGATTCTTTGGTTAAATTTGGATCCCTTCTTCGATGTCTGTTCATGTTTTCATCACTTCGCTTTTCATTTGTTATTATTTAAAGATTATTTGATGTGGACACAGTAATTACATTGGACAAACCACATGCATTGATTTAAGTGTTTCAGCACATGTGCTAACTTGCAACAATTGTCCACAGCCGGCTTTTGAATATGGACTGCTTCTGTCCAAAAATGTGCATGATAGGTTTGTTAAACTATTTTAACTGCAGAAAAAAAACATAGTACACAGAGTACAAATCAAAGAGAACAAATAGTATCTTATCACTGAAAAGTACTTTAAATTACTGTACTGGTTTGTTTCTGATAAAGGACATAATGTGACTGCTTTATTGCACAATTTCTATTGACTTTACTTCTTGCCTCATGAAAAAGGGAGAAAACACAATGAGATTCATAATTCTCAGAACTCAAAATGAATGACAATTGAAACATCTCCCATATCTCCGCATATGACTATGTAATCAACAGGAATCTAAAAAGGACAACATGCAGCCTTCTGAAACCTCAAATCTCATGGATGATGTTGCTTGGTCGTTTAATCCATAATCTTAAATTAATTAAAGCAATCAAGACATTTTTGCAATTAGGACATACTCTCATTTATATATATTATTTAAGAAATCCTACACTCAAATATTAAAGCTGAGAATGATGAATAAAGAAAGAAAAACAGATATGTACAATTTTTCAACTTTTTTGAAGTTGAGACAATAGTAAAGGTCAGAAAAAAAAGGAGAGGATAAAAAAAAACAAATGCAACTAGCATCATTTCACAGGACACATTTCTGTTCATCCACCTTTCTATCCCTCTCAACTGTCTCTCTTAGACAGAGCTTGTGTGTGTGTGTGTGTGTGTGTGTGTGTGTGTGTGTGTTTTGTTCAGGCCAGCTGGTTGGCAGCACAGCGTCAGGCTTCACCTCTGCTTCCGTTTGATTAAATCATAGCTGTAGCGGCGAGACGGGTCCCGCAGAGTCAGGTGCAATATTATTAACCTTTGCTGTCGGAAGGACGTCTCTCTCTCTGCAGGTCTGTGGTGAGACGACGGGCCAAGATGAACGCCCCGGTTCACAGCGCAGACCACTGTATGTGTGAGGGTGTATTACAGATGGTGCTGGATTGGGGCGGGAGGCTAAAGTCATCCGTCCCTGAAGGTGTGTGAGATGCTCGCCTCTCACTGGCTCCTTGTCCGAACAGATCAGAGACATGGAACAGAGTGCTCAATAATTTAACAAAGACAGTCGGAAAGACAAGAGAATAACTGTTCATTCAAAGCACATTTGTAGGAGAATTTTCATTTCTGAACAGGCTCTCAAGCAAGTTTTAACTTTTAACCATATGAGGCCTCCGCTGGACACTTAAAAATCATCAGGACTGAATTTCTTTTTCTAAATGCACAGCAATTTGCAGGTTCAGGCAGAAAACTACAATTCCCATAGTGGCCCAACATAAACTGCATTTGAAGTCTTCTCAGTGTCAAATGCTTACATTTTCCATGGTTTTGCGTCTTTGTTTGGCTAAACCAAAGGATCCAGGACATTACACTCTAGTATTACGTGTCCCTGGAAACCTCTTCATGTTAACTCTGGCCCTCTGAAAGATTTTATTTTGAACCTGAACCAATATTGAAAATGTGAGAGAATCCGCAAATGCAGACAAATTATGGTATCATAAACGTGTCTGAAAAAGCACACCACGAACAGATTGATTGGCCAGACTCTGGTTGTTGTCTAAAAACTGGAAATCTCACACAATCATACCTCACTTTATGATGAACAAACACGGTGGAAGAAAAGCAGGAAGGATAGGGAATCCGAGTTCTTGGACTAATTGTTACTGAATATTCAAAAGGAAAAAAAAAATCAAAACAAAACAAGGGTAAAATCTTGGAGATTAATTAAACATGAGCTGCTCATGTCATAACTCAACCTGGAGGTGAGTAAAATGGATTTTCTTCCCTCTTCAGTCAGCTCACTTCACAGATGGCTTTCCTTTTGTCCCATGTGACAAGTGCCTGCTTGGCCGTGCTCTGGGTCCCACCAGCAAAACAGATGATCAGATCAAAATTCTTGAACATGTGGTACAGTATTTTGATAATTTAAAACTGGTGTAACCACCACGTTCTTCTGATCAACACCTCAAACCACACTACAAAGATAATCTTTAGAACCATCATGGGGTGTATAGTTATGTGTTGAACATGCAGGCAGAAGTTAGAAGTTACAAAGTTACGCTCTAAGTCCAAACTGTTGTTCATGAAACTTGTTTCTATGGTAATTTTTTTATTCACGGCTCAGCCGGCGTTTCTCGATGTGTTACAGCAGCATTGTTTGTTGCCATGCCCTTCCTGTTATTAGGTTGCCTTCTGATTGGAGCCATTAAACCACAGTCAGCTGTATTAACCATCCTAATAAACTGTGGCAAAATGTTTTCTGACTGATTGTACTCTCTGTGAGGGAAACTAGCAGCTCTGCCTTTAATATGCCTCAGACCCGACTCATTGCAGAGTTGTAATTAGCTTATTAACAGTTAACAGGCAGGTCTTTCAGTAAAAGCCAAACAATGAAAGCATTTACACTACGACTCCCGAACCAGACTGGAATAACCAGCCCTGGTTTACACTGATAATTGCCTGTTACACAATGAGAAGGACAGAGTGGAAGCATTGTTTGTGACACTTTGACATGCCGTTCCGAAGGCCCACGCCGAAGGACGAGGCTGCAGAGAGCACGTCCCTGCTGCAGGGATCCAGGTTCCAGGAAACCAATTAGATAATGAATGAAGCTCCAAGTCCAGGCCTTAACGAGACCCTGAGCATATTCCGACAGCTGGCTGACGGGTTGACGGGTAATGTGGAGGGCCTGGCGATAACGAGGTCGCTCCGTAATTGTGACAATTGGATCCGTGGTTTAACCTGCTGAACTGTCAGTTTTCTCTTTCTTCTAATATGTCCTGTAACAATAAACCTTTTTTTTTTACACAACACATATGTGTTTTTAACATGCTTTATGATTCATTAAATAGGTTTCATACAAGTATGCACACAGAGGAGACTTTATAAAGTAGAGATGCTTGGTCATCTGCATGGTTAAAACAACTTCACCCGGACTTCAGATTGATGAGAAACTGACTCCATGGCAGTTTGAAGTGAGGAGGTTCAAAACAGGATTTTTTTTTTTTTTTCTTTCTCGAGAAAAGAAAAGAAAAGAATAATCCTCAAACATTATCTTTAAAGTCTTTAGATGATTTTAGATAAAGGTGGTATGTCTTACTAACTTTGGCCTACCATTTTTGGAAGAATATTTTGGAACCTATTAATAAAGTTCACATACTGATGGTCGAATGCACCAATACATTGTGAGATTTATGGACACTGTCTTATCGGGGGGGGGGGGGTAGATAAAGAGCACCTAAAATGATTTAATGGATCTCCACTCTCTCTATCTATAAAATATGGCACCAAAAACTAAAGGAACTTATAGCCAAAGTTTTTTGCCCTTTCGATAAGAGTCTTTTTTCTCTAAAGGGAAATCTTTCTTGATCCTAAGACGTTTAATTATTTTGAAGAAAATACAATAGTTAGTTGAACCCTTGTGTGGTGTTCGGGTCTGTGGGACCCGTTTTCATTTTTTATTAAAAGAAAAATGATACAATGAATTATTTTTTCAAACTGAGACTCACTGACTTTGGCTCATTTTCTGTGAAGAACATATATCAGAATACATATTCAATGACCACACACCATACACCCCCCCTACACATTTCTATTACATATAAGATGTCCGGGTCCACTGGACCCGGGGCTAATAGAAGTGTGGGTACACAGAACATCAGAGCGTCAAATGTGCGAGAAAAGGAGAGCAGACAGTGTTGACAAACAATGTTGCAACTTTGTGTGGGAACCGCAGGTGCAGAAACACAAAAGAAGCAGACCTGCAAACCTGCAAAGTATGGTATAAAGATCTGGGCTGCCTGTGATGCCACTTCCTCATATGCTTGGAACTTACAAGTCTACACAGGGAAACCTGATGGAGGAGCCCCCGAGAAAAAAACAAGGAATGAGAGTTGTCCTCGACATGTCTCAGGGACTCAGTGGACACAACATCACATGCGACAATTTTGTTTACCTCACATTAAAAGCCACAAAATGCAACGGGTCCATCAGACCCACAAACACTGGCTGAGTAACAACAATATGAACATTACACAAGGGCTAAAAAATATAGTGTTTGTAATAGTGGTAGAAACCAACCACCACCTATTAGTAACTGAATGGTGCTTTTGAAGCCCGACAATGCTAAATGGTAAATGGTCTTGAGCTTGTATAGTGCTTTTTTATGTCTTCTGACTTCTCAAAGAGCTTTTACACGACATGTCACACCTACCCATTTGCCCTGATTCACAAACTGAGGTTGTTATGTAGTGAGACTATCAGAAGAAACTAATACCGTTTATAAGCATTCATACGTTGCCAATGAAGCAGAAAAAGCAATTCAGGGTGAGGTGTCTTGCCCAAGGACACATTGAAAATTTTCCAAATACAGTAGAATCCTTGGCTGGAACACAGATGGTGATAAACTCTGGTTTGGAGGTTCCCCCCAATAAATGTTTGCCTTGGGCCCCAATAGACTGTAGAATCGCCATTGTGTCTTACCCTAACCACAGGCTGAGTGCTGGAGCTTAGGCAGGTCTTTATCCATGTGACAAACAGCTACACTAAGCCCACCTGTCAGCCAGGTCAGCTCTGCCCTCAAGATGAACTCCATAAAATCAAATCAGATGAAACAAAAAACGAGTCATTTCCGGACAGTGCGTTGCATGAAGGCATCAGGTAATCAGCTGATCTCTTTTTTTCAAACGAGACTGTAAACATTTTTCAACATTTAATCGGTGTGATTTCCAGGATTTCTGCAGACAACAAACACTCGAGCAACGGCAGGTTTTTGCACTTAATATTTGGTAGCACCACAAAACTTATCGTCATATTTGAAGAGTTTGTTTGTAAAGAGAGTTAGAAGAATAGCATTTTTAAATGTCTTTAAGCTTAAGCTTTTCATTTGGAGATTTTCATCTTAATATTCCCTCGTTCATGGAATGATTTTCATGTCACAGCACTTTTCTTTGGGCTTCCTCCTCACCTCTCCCCCTTGTTCATTACTGCAGGTGTGGACTTAGAGATATTTTTGACATTTTCTTTTGAGGCTCTGCAGGAGTTTTGTAACGTTTGAAATCCCTCTGATGATTCTAAACTTTGGCTTACAACTAAGTACTGTATAAGTGAGTTTAAATATTAGTGAAAGCTTAAAGTGCTCAATTGTTGCCAACATGGTTGTCAATTGCATGAGAGTCTGACACCGATGTGCTTGTATAACACTTCAGCTTTTGTCAAACCGCTCTAGAAACAGGCATGCAAAGTTATGCATCATTTAGTTTGTGATGTGACATCATATAAAGGTCTTGATTTGAGAGAACACAGTAAATAGCAAAGTTGCCTAACTTTACACATTGTAAAAACTTAAAGGTGAATAACAACTATCAAAATCTGCACTTACAAAGTTTTTGAAAAACCCAACAGGGAGGCATTCATATTGTTTTTTTTTTTGTTTTTTTTTGTATTCACATGGTGCGAACACTGTCTGAATTAGATTACATTTGAGCTGCTCCTCAATCACTTCCGGCAGATTCCTTTGGAAACCAATCCAGGGAGTCAGTCTGAGCAGTAAATAAATTCAATCTGTTATCATCATCATGATGTCGGTCTCCGCCATGGAAGATGTGTGTGTTTCAGCATGGAAGGAAACAGCGAGAAAGACGACTGATGATGCTGGGAGGTGAGTCTGAGAGCAGAGGGGACTCAGGTGGTGGGCTGATGCATGATGGGAGTGACGGCGGCTCAGGTGGGAGTTAATACAGTGTCAAATGAGACGGAGAGATGGGTGGAGGGATGGAAGGGGAGAATGGAGTCCTGCATCAGTACTGCAGCTGAGCCCCTCTGAAACCTCTGCACATAGATCACACTGACAGGTCACAGGTAGTGCATGTGCTGCAGGAAAAACAGAAAAAAAACCCACTCCAAAACACTTATGTGGAACTCCTATACAACAGAATAATGTACTAAAATAGTGCCACAAAATACTGTAGATTGTAGATTGTAATTATTTGAAACATAATTAAATTTAAGGCCTCAGGTTTCGTAGTTGCATCACCAGTCTGACAGAAGCACAAACAGATGTTCACAAAGCCGAGGACGTCCAACATGGCCGCCAGAGGGAGAGGGGGGAGTTAAATAAACGAAATGGATTCTGTTTCTGAAGCAGCAAACTGATGTTTTTTAAGACTAGCAGATAAACAGGAGTGCTCACATTAAGCAGAAAGAACATTTTACATAATCCCTAATCCTTTACTATCTTAGTCCTGTGTGTCCGTGTGTGTATGACTGTGTGGGTGCTCTCTTACTGCCGTTTTTTGAGGGCTGGGTTTTTGTGTTTCAGGCTGTCAAAAAGGATGAAAACACTTTGAGTCTCAAGTTCTTTGTGATTTGTTGCAAGAATTAAGGTGGAGATTGTCAGTTCCTTACTTGCATACATATGTATGCAGGTCTTATTAAACTAGACAATGTGCTGTGAGTTTTGGGGTATCAAGCTTCATCAGATCTGTCTCTTCGAAAAGGCCCTTTCATTTCTGTTTTGCAAACTTAATCCTAGAGTTAGACATCTTTCAGTACATTCCAAATGACGATCCAGAGGAAAAGAAAAAAAACCAACACATTTTTGTCTTGATTGTTGGGCTAAAGAAATCCTAATAAGTTAAGATGAAGCCAGTTATTCACCTCTTTTTCTCTGACAATTCTAAATAACTTGAACCTATCTGTACAGCAAAACAGAACCATTCCACATTTCGGTAATGACTAATGTGATATGTATATCTGAATGGCTCAGTAAGCCAAACACCAAAATCAAGTCTTTCTTAGACTCTTTGAATGCTGCTGCATTTCCCTGTCAATCATTGATTGTTAAATTCAATGTCTTTTTTCCTAAAACCAGCTTGTATTTTGTTGTGCTTTCTAACTGTTGCTGATAAATGTGTCCTGAAGAGCACAAAAAGAGGCGTGGGTCCTCTACAGCAAGTTGGACAAATTAGCTAAAAACATAGAGAAGAGCTTTACATCGCTTTGAACGAAAGTGTCTTCTAAATGAATTGTAAAATGGTATCATTTGTATAAAATCAACATATTAGCCTGTTAGATAATATTACTGTTTCAGGTATAACACAGGACCAATAACAGATCCTTAAGGTACACTTGAGGTAATTATCTATCATGTGTTTTCATGGCTTTCTATATTCACTTTCTGAATGCAGGACATTCCTTAAAAAGCGACTTTGGCTTCAGTAGACTTTTCTAGCAAAAATAGAAGATAATAACAGGAAAAAATAAACTATATGTGACTATATTTCTAAATGAAAAACATCCATTTAATAATATTAAGGTTTTATACATGTTGTTTGTTGTTACAGAAGGATAAGCAGGATAATCCTTGGTATTTTTTTTTGTCTTTTCCTCTCTTCCTGCACTGAAATATATCTCATATTTATATCACTTTAAAAAGACTGAAGGATTTTTATGTTTTGATCGATCGAGTGACGTCTACGAGTCATCAATGTAATTGCAGAGGTTGTTTTTAAAAGCTATTGTCAGTCTTGTTGTCATGCATAAATGTTTTCTGGAGGATATTTTTGATTTTAAAAAGTAACCAAAATGCCACAGATAATCCAAACCTAATCTATCATAAGTGTGTTTATGAAGTACATTTTAAAATAACAACAATTATGCAGAGTGCTACACTAAAATATAAGAAACAAAAATAATCCAAAATCACAAAGACCAGACTAAAAAAAGGAAAATAAAGAATAATGTGATGTAAAGAAAAACTAACGTTCTGAGCTAAAAGCAAGTTTTACAATTATGGTATAAAGTAGATTCTAAAAACATTCAGCCCATAGGGCCAAACTAATATGCACACTATATATTCACTTCATATTCCATTTATCTGGAACTTAAATGTCAGATACAGTAACCTTGCAAATTATGTCAACCATACACTATGCGCTGATTTGTGTTTAAGCTGGTTGGGGTCCAACATCCTACGTGACTTGTTGTTATTTTGAGATATACAGCAGCAAAGGAAATGAACATACACACATGTACAAACGCACACACACTAAAGTTACACACCACTCCTCACTCACATAGAAGTATTGATGCCACATGAATAAAAAGACCAAATCCAAAGAGCTGTAGTCTCTTCTGTAGAACATACTGTAGGGTTAGAAGGACACGTGAGCAGCCTGTTGTACTAAAACTCAATAAACCATGAAGCACTACGCTTTTCAGCACCTGCTCCACTCGTTCAGTAGTCACTATATGTTATGTTCTTATGTCAATGATCACTACCGAGCTTTTAATGAGACGTAACCTGTATGTAAATCAAAAGTATAACTAATGACACCCACTAGCAAAGTCATATCATAAATGACATAAGACGTCAGTACACCTATTAAAAACAACAACGTTAGAGGAAAGGTTAAGAAGTCCACATAACGTCAAAGAAATTACAATAGGAACTTCATTACATAAGATTAAAGTTCATGAAGTCACATAAGTGAGCGGGGAGAGCGTCACATTGATCAGCGTATGCTGGCACAGGCGGGTGTGCGGCTTAAATCAGTGCCTAGGATGCAAATGATGGCCGATGTTTGTTGATGTAAAACAACTGAGTAAAAAAAAAAAAAAAAAAAACATTGTATTACTTGTTACATCAAGTAAGCTTGAAATAATCCAGTTCTTAAGGCCTGTATCAGACCAGATTGCATACATATTTCCTCTGGACTCACATGAAGACTTTCAGAATCAAAACACGAGTATTAAAGTTAAAAGAACTTTGTTTGAAAGTACAAAGCATCAGCCTGTAGGCATAAAAACTGCAGGAAAGAAGCCAATTACAACCCCCTAGATGCTTCTCAGGAAGAAACATCCACTCACTTGTGTCTGCTGCTGTTACATCTGACACCTAAATGCCTTTTGTCGTTCTCCGTTGTTGAACATTTCAAGAAAACTTTAAGATGGTCATTTGCTGTGTGTGTGTGTGGGGGGGGGCTTTGAAATTTGGCTACTGCAAACTTGTTTGTGATGTTCTTACTGTTATGAAGTCGTATGTTCACTTTTTCCCAGCTGCATATCCTTCTATATATCCTATATGCTCCGAGACAGATGGTTTTACATGTGAGGCCTTGAAAGCATGTTCAAAGTGAACTATAGAGAGATGTAAAGAAAGAAGGAGAGTGTGAGGCTGACGCACAGATTGTGCAGTCATGCGGCAAATTATGTTGCTTTAAGGCATCAAACTGTGTTAGATTGCCACCTCCTCCAGCCTTCACACACACAGACACACACACACACACACACACACACACACACACGTATACACGGTCACACTTAACACACAGCCGCCTCTTAATGATAATGCTCTTTAAATGGCTTTATTGATTTTAATGTAGCTTACCACAGATATATTTTATGAAAGTCAATACGGTAAGAGGACCAACTCCCTAATGTAAATAGCCGGTTGGAAGTCTATTAGAATGGTTATCGATGGAGGATTGGTAATTACCTGCTGCTGTGCCGTGCTTGCCGGCTCTTTATCCAACCGTGTCTCAGCCTGACACTTTAAAGCCTACAATAGAGCCTGATATCAGAGGGGGAGCGGGTGAATATGCAATGCAAATCAATGCTCAACAGAGTCCATGTGCTTTTGATCAATACAGTGCAGAGAGTACGAGTTTGGACTGCATGTAGTTAGTCTGCAGCGTCTGTCTGTGTGGGGAGTCTCTCTAAGAACCTGAAGATATTAAAAAAAATACTCTTTCATACACACTGTGCAGCTCATTTTGCTCTCATTTCATTTTCTTTCTGCTCATTTCAGCCTTTCTACTGCAGCCAATACTGCCTCTACCACTCAAATAACCATTAGTGTTTCCACCAGTGTACACAGCTACTGCAACTGAGTATAAGTACGACTTCTGATGTAGCTACCTTTGCCATGGAGACTACTTACAACATCTCCAACGACCTCTGATCTCTGTCCAAGCTGCTGATATAGGTGCTAAAGTAGATATTGAAAAAATGTGTAATGACATGGATTTGATGGTTGTTACAGAGGCAAAGTTCAGCCATTGATTTAAACTTCAATGAAAGCCAAGAAATGCATTACAAAAACAAAACAGACAAAAACACACAGATTTGCAATATGCAAATAGGTTCAGTTTTGCAGTACTAAGGCCCGAGGGATCTTGCAGGCTGACTTCAATCTTCCAATTCAAGATTTATTTGTTATCCCAAAAGAAAACATGATCACTATATATATATATATATATTTGAAACTGCAAAAACACTTCTTCACAATCCTGATGCTGTTATAACCACCGGTGTTGTTGATTCTACTTATTCGTAACTACATCAAGTGCTCATATAGCCTCTATGACTATTTCTCCATAAAACTGAAGCTACTCCTTCAACATCAGCTGCCGCTTCAGTGTCTTGTACTGCTACTCCTGAAACCACAACTACTTCTACTATTTCTTGTTCTTCACCCTGCTGTCACTTCTGCTACTGTCACTACATTGACGTGAGAGTTTAGACTGCCTGTCTTTACGTGAGAAGCTTCTACTATTGCATGCAAAAAAAAGAAAGAATAAGACTGTCATGCATCCAGTCTGTTTCCTTCTCTCCCTCTCTCTCCCCTTCCTGTCATTTCCTTTTACTCTCTCTCTCATTCCTCCTCCTCTTCCTCGCTCCCAGCTCCACGACTGGGTGACGCCGCTTAATTGGCGACGACACTGAAACATGTCCTGTCCTGCTCTGCAGCCTCCTCTGCATAATTAAAACAAGAGCAACACTTCATCTCCAGTGCAGCGGGGGGAAGATGAGAGAGAGAGGGCGACCAAAAAAAAAGGGAGAGAGAGGAAGGAAGAGGGGTGAAAGTTTCCTCTGTTATATCTTTACTTAAATCCTATTTTTATGGAACGCCTTTTAATGTGATGGCTTTTATTCTATTATTTTTACAAACATTACTTTTACCCTCTGTGTCCGTGCTTTTATCTCCTGCTGATTTTCATCATTTACTTTTTAATTTTTTTTCCCCTTTGATGTATGAATGCTGTTGAGGCACTATGACAACCCTGAGCTCCATCTGAGCCGTAAATGAGGTTTACTGTTTCATTATTTATGCTACTCATGTTCCATTATTAATTATATTATTCGTGACAGAAGAGAGGCTGATGTGTAAATACACACCAAGAGGTTAAGTATTAACACTGCTACCATTAATACCACTACAAGAGATACCAAAACTAACATAGGCTGACTACAACTAGGAATACTACTTCTTCTCTAGACTCCTGAGGAATGGTGCATTTGCATTAAGACATGTAGCTCATCCTGAAGACCTGAGAGTAACTAACTGCACTTAGCAATACTTGACTGCTTCGTAGCACATCTTGTCGGATCTGCTCTCTCTGGGTGGTCTGTTTTGCTTAAAGGCAGAACATGTTACCCTTAGAAAGTCATGACTGTCTACAATAAGTGTGGCACCCGTTTGCGATGTTGTTGTAGCCTTGTTTACATCGTGTTTACATGGACAGGCTGGCCGGTCAGCTCATCCCCTCGCATAATAAAGCTGTTTAAGTCAGGGGCTAGAGAATAGAAGACTAATCACTTCTTATTTCAATGTCACATAAGCGTTGTTTGATCATGGTCATTTTGTGTAAATTTACATGCAATGTAAAGGTAGGAACAAACTAAAGAGCGCTACCATTCGCTTGCTAACAAAACAGTGTAGCTCATGTTGTTTTTGGTTCATGCTGGTGCTCAAGGGAAACATTTACTGGATCATTCAGCCTTTCACTGCGTGAACTACAGACAAGCTTGTCACTGAATGTTCTCCAGTTGAACACTGATGACACAGAGGTTCTCATCTCTGCTCCTGAGCCTGTTGTAGAGGTGAACAAAATGTCTCATACTGTAAAAGTTGCCCTGTGTAATATAGGGGTCGAAAAGGTTCAGACTCTGAGTCTGGACCAGCATGTGAACAGGTTGGTCCACTTCTCCTTTCATCATCCAAGGAAAGTAGCCAAACACAAACCTTTTGTATCCAGAGCTGAGCTAGAGATGAATGCACATTATTTTGTTTCACCAAGGCTTAATAATTGTAATTTTCTGTTCACATGTTTTAGCATCCTTTTTGTTACACCTATCCGTGTCTTAACACTGGCTCCCCATCAGTTTCAGAATCCATTTTTAAAGTTCTTGTTTATTGTGTTTAGAGCCGTGCATGGTCTCGCTCATAGTCAGAGATCATACAGAGTAACACCAGCAAGTCCCTGTGGTCCTCTGATCAAGGTCTGCGGTAAGGCTGAAAACCAAAATAGACTGTGCTTTTGAGGTTGTGGCTGAGAGCCTTGACCTCTGTGGACACTTTTAAAAAGCAGCTGAAGACTCATCTGTTCAAACTTGCCTTTGTTTGATCTGTCTTAATTTGATTTTGATGTGACTGTCTGTTTGTAATATCTCAATTCCTTATTGTGAAGCAGTTTGAGACGACTATTCTTGAAAGTTGCTTTATAAATAAACTTGACTTACGTACTTGTAATAATGCTTAAAGGTGCACTGTGGAGTTTTGTTAGAGAAATGTAAAAGTTGTGTCATATATGAGTGTACAGAGTCTGTGGTCAATGTTCATAACTCTAAACACAACCTGTCCTCAGAGGAAATGTGCTCCCTGGAACACTGTTTGCAGATAAGATGAAAGGAGAAGCTATGGTGGTGGGTCAAAGCGTAACTCTCCTGGTAGCTTTTTTAGCTTTGAACAGTGTTCAGGGAATCATTTTTGTATTTTATTTAAGTGTATGTATTTAGTTTAAAAAATAAAGTATAGTATTGTTTCACTTCTCAAAATTTCACTACCAAATCTAATAAGTGTACCTTTAAGTTACTGCTTATATTTTGTATATACATGCAACCAAAATGAATACAAGAGGTTTAGAATTAGTGACTTAATTAGCTGTGGTGAAACAGACAGCTAGCAGCTCCAGCCTGTCACTCAAAAGGGTCGCGCCCACATTCAAAACCTTTCCATGATTTAAACAGACCTGTGATCTAAGAATTGTCCTACTATATAAGACTTCGTATGGAAAATTTGCCATAAAGCTTTTAACATGGGGCTCCATGACTACGGGGGTTGAATCACTTTTGGAGCGAGCCTCCAGTGGCCAATCAAAAAAACTGCAGTTTTTGACACACCAACGACTGTGTCATCTTCCCTTCCTAGATGTTGCTGCGAGGTGGAAATATGCAAGACACAATATCCTTAAATTGTTTAACAGAGGGTCATTATGTGCCCATGGCCCTGTTGTTTAGCCTCAGCAGAATAATCCATTGATGCTCATAATTCATATTGTATAACAAGTGTTATTAAACACAATTAATGTCACTAAACCAGCATCATTAAATCCAGTTAAGCGCAGCAGGGACAGTAAACAAGTACACAAAGCAGAGCTGCAGATGAGCCAACTCTGTGACTCATGTGTAACAGTTAGCTGAATTGTTTTTGTATCAACAGATCCTGGATGACTGCTCCACCTGAGCTCTCCAGCCTGTAAACACAGACATTCACACACAGACACACACACATAAACACACAGACCAACCCCCCCCCCCCCCCCCCCCCCCCCCCCCACACACACACACACACACACACACACACACACTTTAGCATACCTCACTTCTTCATGCAGCTGTTTGACCTGCAGCTGTAAAACATGAGCTCGGGAGTTTTCATATCATAATGCATCACGCATTCATATTCCAAACATCCCCTCTGTGTTTGTCTGCTCACAACTTTAAAAAGTGCCGTGAAAAACACTCTGCCTTACATAAGCAGGTAAACAAAAACAAAAAGTGGAAACAGAATTGAAAATGACAGTTCAGGTTACAGAGGTTGCACCAATTTTCTGGCCGGCTTCCCCCTGAGGGATAATAGTTTGTTGGCCCATGATTCCTCCTAATTATTTTCATCCAATTATATATTTTTCTGCTGTTGTTTTTGTGTCATTAGCAATGAGTATCGTCTTTCATATTAGTATCTTCTTTTTGCTGTTATCTCCTTTAAAACAATTCTAATTACTGCAGCAGCTTGGCAGCTCTTCTTGCCTTAGGTTTTGTCACCTGTGGTTCTCTGGGAATAAAAATAGTACAGATATGCTCACAAAACCTGACACTTTTCCAGCGTGCATCCTTTTGATTAGCACTCATTTAACTCACTGACTTCCACAAAAAAAGGTCATGAACTCCTCATTCTGCCAACTGCAGGCTTTTCAGTACTGTGATGTTTATATGTTTGGTGTTTACAAGGAGGTATGAAGCGTGCAACAGTGCTGGCATCACAATACCAAAAAAAGTATGTTAGGTGTCCAAGGGCAGAAAGTGAAGACCATGCAGGAAACATTGTAGCGGAGAAGCATCCCCATGACTGACTGAGAGTAATCTATAGAAATGTAGAATCTGTACAGAAGGGTCTGGACACTTCGCATGTTAAGAGTTCTGGTTTTTGTTTGTTGTACATTTGTAGTCTGAGCTTTATCAACTGATCACGTGTCAACAGGTGGTTGTGTGTACAGGAGAAACAGTCCATGTAGACAGCCAAAACATGGCTGTCTACACAGACCTGAACCACCTCTGATGAGCTGTAAAACTACAATGTCCATAAACAGAATCTGGATGAAAGTGCAGCTGATAGCTTGAGCCACAAATTTATCAAATTTAACTTAACTTGCTCCGAACATCTGAGCTCTGAAACAAGACGTTGATCGATTGTGTAGCTCTGAGGACCAATCCTCACAAACCAAAATGGATGTTCATAAAGCCATGTTGGACAGGAAGACTTCTTAACCCCAGGTTCAGTGCAATATTTGATGTCTGATCTGCTGCTTAAGGGCCTGGTCTTCTTCTTATTGTCTTTGGAGGACAGAAGCTTCCAGTTCTCCTGGTAAACCTTGGCGGACCAACATCAAAGGCTTGTCCTCAATTCATTGCAGAGAAGGTGCATGTGGAATCCCTGAATGCTCTTCTTTTTCTTTCTCTTCACTCCTCAGCGCTGTGTTTAATACACCCAGTTGACTTTGATAAAGCACGCTGTGGAAACGGACGCCTCTACAACGCGCCTCGATTCATGATCTGCCGATTCAGCAAAACTGCGGGGCGGGCATTCACAGAGAGTAAAGAGGGAAGGATGGATGGAATGAAAATTGAGAAAATGAGGGTAAGAAACAACATGGAGGGAAAAAGAGAGAATACATTGGAGGGTGTAGAGAGAGCCACTTGCAGCACTTTCAGTCTGGTGGATGAAGAGACGGCATATTCAAATTTTGTAAAAATCTGCACAAGGATAGGATGGAGGTGTGAAGAGGTATGTGTGTAACATGACTATTATGTTCTCCATCCAGTAAGAAATTAAATCTAAAGATGTTCTTTTGTCTTATATTCAACACAGGTCTTATGGTATAGCAACATGAAGCGTGATGCAAGGCTAGAGTGGGCTACATGCATAAAATCCCCGAACCAGGAAGACAGGATTTTGTATTGCTGTGTTTAATGTGATGAAGTGCATTCACAAGAAAATCCTTTGATTTTCGGGGATTTTCCACTTTGAGGTTTTTTCTTTTAGTAATGATTATTTCTCTGCCTTTGAAAAGGAGTTTGAATAAGAAAGAAATTATTGCATCATTGAAAACGTAACATCCATCTTTTTTCCCTGGCTCGACCAATTCCCGTCAGAACATCGTGTACAACACTTTGTCATAAATTCCGTCACTTAAACTTGCAGCATAGGAAGAAGTAGGTCCAAAAATGTATTTTGCATATTTGCATTGGATTGTTTCAGCTTTGCCAACGTAAAAAAGGCTGTGATGGATGCAACATATTCCTTATGGGACTAAAATGCTTCAGACAAAGTTAATCACATTTCTTGTTTTTGTAACTGACTGGTTCAGAATATGCTTCTACATTAAAAGGATCCATGCAGAGATTGACCTTTACGTTCAGAGGAAGATATTTTGGGCTTTTTTTGCACTGGAACTCTAGAAACAGATTACATCCCTCCGTTTAAACCCAGCAGTCTTCATTTTATCTTTCAGAAGGTGGGCGCTGCTCGTCTTCTGGATTAGTATTTCTTCTGTGTTACTGTGGGTACTATAAACCATGTTGAATACATTAAATCACAGTCAAACAATGAAACAAAATTACAAAGAATATTATAGGCAGCAGTGAAGTTACACCTCTGTCTGCCACAGGAAATTATTTGTTCCTTGTCATGGAATTGGGTGGCTTTTGGACAGAAACAAAATGGCTGTTTCTGGCTTAAATAAAATGATTTAACGCTTACTTAAATTCTCTGTCTGCAGGGATTCTTTCTTTCGTTTTCTCTTAAAGATGAGGAACTACATCCCAGGTATTGTGTTGTGACCATTACAGCCTATGTTGACACCTGCTCAAAATAGTAATCTGCTGAAACAATTTAGAAACAGTTGGTAATAATTAGACACTAAAACATTAGAATCATTGCCCTGGTTTAGGAAGACCAGAATTCCATCAGAAGTGTTTTCAATACATTTGGGAATTACTAAAGGCTGTAGTGGCCCATTTTTTTTCTGTAGCAGCCTTTCCACTTTCAGGTTTATTTATAAAACATAAAATCCAATATTGTAAGAGAGTAGTCCTGCTCATTGATTTGCAACATTGCACTCAGTGATCTAATACACTCAGAGATAGTTAAGGCAGATATACTGAGGTATAAACAGCATGGAAAAATCTCTCATGTAGAAAATTTGAAGTACATTGCCTCATGTAATATCATTATGGTGCTCAACTCTATGAAGGCAGTGAAGAGGAGAGACGGGAAAAAAAAAGAATTTACTATATGTGTTGGTTTAAAGTCACATCATTTTCACATTTTTGTTCCTTCATGTCCGAATAAAGAAAATGGAAATGTTATGTGAAAAAAAAGGAAAACGCACATTTACAAATAAACTACTTTATAACCCTTCTACTTCATCATGCCCTTCATAACCTAAGAGAATAAAAATGTAAATCAGTGTTTCACCCTCAGTGGGATTTTGTGACTGGAGTAGTTTTCACAACTATTTGCACATCCATGAGGATTTTTTTTTTCTTACCTTCTGTAGCCTTGTGTTTTATTAGTTTTTCTTTTTGTTCTGACATTTCATTGTTTTCTTCTCAATATCTTTTTTGAATTATGAGTACTGAGGCTTTCTTATTGCCTCCTTTGACTCTCTTATTAACATTTTTTGTCCCCTTCTGTTATGCATGTCTTCCTTCTTTGTCCTGGACACAGTTAATTTTCTGCTTGTGTTGTCGTGCCCCTCATTTACCATATTTCTAATTATATTCAATTTTACCCGTTTATTATTTTCCCGCTGCACTGACACCGTCTCCCTGCGGAGATCAATAGAGTTTCATCTAATCTGAACCTGATGAAACTGTGTCAGACTCAGCGAGGAGCGCTCGCTGCTTTATTTAGTGCAGGTTTTAAATTGAGTTTGGTGCTGCGCTCCTGCTGCTTTGATATTAAGACTGATGGACTTTTACTTTCCTTTGTCTCAGATGTGATTTTGGCATGTTTTGAAGGGAATATTTGCTCCTGCTGCACCTCTTCAGCTCTTATTATCTCACTTTACATGTTCATGCTGAGTTAGTGTCCTGCATATTACTCAGATATTGCTTTTCTGTCTGAAAGCTTCTCCTTCAGAGATAAATAGATCTCTTCATTTCAGTCAAATGCTTATAAATAAATGAGATTTCAGTCCTCTGGAGCAGAAGCCTGCAGAGAGATGCATTAAACCATCAGGGGCGCAGAGATTACAAATACTAACATGTCACAGTCTTTAAGGACATTGTACGAACAAGATTTTATGGAGACACCAACTGAAATGTATAATCATATATTTCCTGCACATTTTTCTCCTTACTCTACTGCCCGTGTGGCTCATTATGGTTTTTTTTTTTATTCAGTTGGAAACAGCTGGACACAATCTAATGAACAGAAGGGAAATCATTGTTTGACAAAGTGGAAACAGATTACTTTTGAAGACATTTCATGTATTTGTTCTCCAGGAAGGTGCATCTATCCAAGGTTTTTTACGCACTTACACGAGGACATGTGTTACCTGGAACCAGAAACTTCTTTTACATCCCTTAATAGGTTTAGGCAAAATATTATTATTTCAAACAATAAGCAGGAAATATCGGATCTGTTGCACCATTATTATATATAATTATTATACCTTGATGTCGGTAAGTGGTACAATATTAACTGATTTTTTACATTGTTTATCTATGTTGTGATTATGAAGCAAACTGTCCTGAGACTGGTTTAAGATGTGTCCCCAGAGAGCAGATCAAACCACAACTGTTCAGCCTGCTTGTGCGACATGTTCTCGTGCTATTTTGACTTTATAAATAGGACAGTTTAAGGGCGAAAGAACCTGTTGGGAGGAGAGATTGGGGGAGGACATGCGACAAAGGTCCGAGGTTGGATTTAAACCCACAGCAGAGAAGAGAACTGTAACCTTTGCACATGAGCCGCTTAGCCATCAGCACTCCAGCCATTGTTTAAGATATCGATGACTTCAGGACACACAAACAGAAGGAAGAGGAATTCTTGAAAGGAAAGTTACTGGTTTACAAAACATGTTAATCTTATTTGTGGCTAAACGCGTTAATTGTACCGTGATGTCCGCCCTGGCGTGTGATTAAAAAATAAATAAATGTACCTCTTAAGAGCAGCAGCATGATCTGTTTACAAGTCAATCTTGATGCTGAGACAAAATTCTGTTGCTTTTATTTGGAATTATCCTAAAAATGGTGCTACAGAGAGGATGTCAGGAGGGGTTGTATATTAATGAGAGTTTAGAGCATATATATTTAAACTGATGGTCATACAATGATAAACAGTTCGATTTATTTCCTGGACTAAGGAGTTCATGGTAGTAACATTTAAATAATTGTTCAAAATAAGTGTAAGGGTGTGTTTGGATTTATAACAACACAGATACTAAAATAGCAGCGTAAAAAAACCTACACTAACGAAGTGATAACGAGCTCTGCAGCTCAAGAACCAAGAAATCAAATCCATAATGAGGTGAAATATGATATGAAAAATACATTAAAAGCTGAATAAATTACAACATAGAGGGGAATGTATGTGTGTGTGTGTGTGTGCATGTCTACAGCGGCTCCTCGCTGTGTGCTTTCCCAGAATTCCTAGCATCTGCAGCACTCAATGGTGGTGATATTAGGGCAGTAGCAGTTGCGGGAGAACTTCATTGCCGTCTTCCATATTTTGTGTAATAGAATGTAACTAGCATCATTATTTTTTCATCACAGCCCTCCCACAACTGTCTCCCACATCTAGGAACATCACTTTCCTCTCAGCTCCAGCCCTCGCTCTCCCTCGCCGCTCGCTGTTCCTTCGTCACACTGCGAGTCAATTAAAGAGCACAAGATAAAATGTAAGGAGGCGAAAAAAAGGAGAAGAAGAAGAGGCAGCCCACTCGGGGCCCTGCGGCATCTTCTGAGGCTCAGCACCACTCCACTCCGGGCTGACATCTTGGATCTGGTGATGTTTTTTTAAAAAAGGAGACAGAAAAAGAAATTGTTGAAGTTGAAGAGTCTCCTGGCAGCAGCCGGCCTCTGAGCCAGCGTTTGGAGCTTTGGACAGATTTATGCCATTTTTATTTATTTGTTTTAGCCCTGCTGGGACGGACATTTATTTTCTTTCATCCAAAGAAGTGAAACATCACAGCAGCTACAAACGCGACAGCTGGACTTTCACTCGCTGCTGGTCATCAAACACCGACTGTCATGTGTGTCACTACTGCAGTCAATAGAGATGAGTATTTGTGTTTTTTCACCATGTTTGTAGGTTGCACACACAGCCAGATGCATGCTGTTGTTAACAGAGGAGACAAGAAGGTAAAAATCACCTTAAAACCTCAAAATGGAGATATTTACAGAATCACAGGTGTCTAGGAAGAAATGACAATCTGCTTCTTGTGTACTGGTTCTTTCTTTTCTCTTTAACTTCATGTTTGCTGCACCTTGTCGCTCATTTTGGTCAAGATTATCTTGCTGAAATAAGGTAAAAGGATAACTCATGTATTAAACCAACAATATATGGGAATTCATCAGTAAGAACACACACAGTACACACAAAGCCCCTCCCCTCATCTAAAACGAGCAGTTGTTGACAACCAGAAGGTGGCAAAGACGGCATAGATGCTAACTGGCTGTAAAATTACCATAATTTGTGTAAATTCAACTCTGCTCGCGTGTTGTTCGTAAACTGTTTTTAAGTATGTGTAAATGTATTCAACTGCTGCCATGATGTCTATCAGTTGTGGATAAACGGCTGATCTGTGTCAGTGCTAACGGGGAAGCAACACTCAAACAGCAGAGTGTACATCCCTGCAGATAGTATTCAGAACAGATTGTGACTTAACGTTAGGCTGTATCATTATCTGTGTCATTTTTGTCTCATGTCTAGTAGCTTCATGGGCTGCAGGAAGTCATCCTGCATACATGCAAATAAATAAATCCACCTCATGCCACATAGTTGTCTCTTTCCCTGTCGATCTTCAAATTATTACATTTGGAAACTTAAACATCTCAACCAGCATGTAATACATTACTCTCTCCAGGGATGTACACTCTGCTGTCTGAGTGTTGCTTCCCCGTTAGCACTGACACAGATCATGCAACCTTCATGTTGAACAACAATGCTCTGCGTCAGGCTTACACTCTTGGCAACCTGTATAAGCCTGTTGAATATTTACCCAAGTCTGCTTTTTCCACAGTTACTCTCACTTCTTCTTTTCTTAGCTTCATCTGTAACCGCCCTCTTCTGTCTCTTAGCCTCAGCCATTGTCTCAAACAGTACCGAGACAAGCTAACTTTGTATGGCTGTGGGTTGTCTAGGGAACTAGCTGTATACGCTTTTCATTAGATGACCTCGGCCTGCATCCACAGTTATATAATGTTGTAAAAAAGCAGCAGGGCCGCTTCATGGAAATGGAGGCATTAATATCTTAAAAATAGGGACAAGGAAGCAAATACGATCTTTTCTGTAAGTCTCCCTTTTTTGCATGAACTGTTTCCACCTCAGAAGTTCATAATGAATTCATTTCTGAGCTGATCATTTTTTTATTCAGGCACCAATAAATGTGGACATTGACATTTATTTTTTAAATGTAATCCAGAAGAGATTGCACTCCTAAATAATGCATTTAACAGAAGAAGGAGAATAGTGGTCAAGAGGCCTTTACCACAGCTCATGTTCAAAAACACAGACGTGCCCTCCAAGACAGAAATCAGCTCTGATAAATGAATAGAACCCATGTAGTTCATCAACCCTGTCATAAATTCACAGCAGCAGTCTCTTCTATGTGTCATCATTCTGTGTTGACGTCCCTCCTGACCTGTGACGTCGTGTTTTACCTTCAGAAGCCGCTCGAGCTTTGCGATAGTTGAAGCTTTCAGGTAATCCCGCTCACAGATGAGAGCGTCAGACACCGCCGGCCTATTTTCTGCTCGCTGCTCGTCTTGATTGCCTCTGAAAGATCAATCAGTGCCTCGCTGCTCCGCTCTGCTTTCTCCTCCCCGACACGCATCACATAAATAAACTCAAATTACTCAACGCGCTGTCCGTTTTCTGCCTTGTCTTCTTCCCAGCAGGAAAGGCTGGAAAGCGATGGTCAGGTTTTTTTTTTTTGGTTTTTTTTTAATAATGGCTCCAATTGACCAAGCTCACACCATTTTCTCCCTCACAAAAGGCTTTGATTGTGCTCTGGCAAACACCGGCGTCCATTTCCAAGACAAATACTTGAGTTTTCTTCATATTTGGGAGGTAATGGAGAGGCACCACAGAGCATTAGCTGCAGCTCACACCGTCTGCAGACATATTAAAGCTGCAGCCTTTTCTTTTTACCTCTTCCACAAGTCCACTTTGTCCAAAACCAGCAAATATTACACACATATCAGAAAGCCATTTCAGACGTTAAGCTGCTGCCTACTGTTGTGCTTTGTGCCATTAGTTCAGTCAGCAGCCCAGAAAGTGGAAAATAAAGCTTCCAAACCATGCAAGTAAACACCTGTACACCTGCAAAACATATTAACCCTTCAACATCCTTTCCTCAGCTGTCATTTCTGTACCTGCTATATACTTTTCATGACATTTCATTCACCTGTACCTGCCAGTGTCTGATTTTCTGCCCTTTGACTCCACGCTCTGTGTCACAGCCAGAAAATGTTTGAAGAAATATCAGCATTTTTTGGTTGACCAGCCAAAATCTGAAATACTTGATGTTTCTCAGTGAATGATCATAATAAAGCATCTTTCATAAAGTGTGAGGGAGAAGAGAAGACAAGAATACAAGTGTGAAAGAACACGTAAGTGAAGAGATCACAGGAACATTGTCTTCCTTTAAAAAACAATAAAGCACCAGTTTAACAATCTCATCAAGTAAAAGAGCCAAAGAGTGAGTCATGTGAGGCTTTCAAAGACAGGAGGACACACTGGGTGTGATCTGCATGTTGTCTTAATACTGCTCAATCCACCAGCAGATAGGTGGAGTTTTTGAACATATTTTCGAATGACTTGTTTACTCATTGAACATGGTAGACAATATAGCAGTTTGAGCACATCTGTTAAAATGGAGTGACTTTACAGGTATACATTTATAATATTTAAAGATAGAGTTGGCATCATTTTTTAATGCAGCTCGTAAACACAACATTCTAACTAAGCCTCTCCTCCTCAGCTCATTCCTCATAACTAAACTAATAAACTACAGTAAACTGAACTTCTTAGCATTTATATCCAGGTCAGCCCTACTAGCTGATTTTATTCACATCCAATCGTTGAATTGCATCCTAAACTCCACTGATCAGTGTCACTAGCTGAGGGAAGAACACCAGAAACATCACAAGTCGACCAATAAAAAACCAAAAGCTCCAAATACAGTACGAGGGGAGGGTCTCTGCAGACACAGTCCCCACCACACATGTATATAAAGCCCATTAGTGATGATTAAGCATCATTACTTTTGTCTTTATGTTAATCTTTCAGGAAAAGTCTGTCAATGTTTACTGTCGTAGTCGTATGAAGGCATTACAATATGCATAACACAATCATTATGACAACATAACAAACTAAGAACAAATTAATTAAATCTGTGAAATAATGTAGAAAAACAACTAACAGAAAAAAATACTATTTGAATATCGAGACAAAAACATAAAAGATTAATGAGATATTTTGGTGACAAGAGATTTAAAGGTACACAACCTGCTCTAGCTTACATTGATTTTACAGCCTCATTGATTTCTATCACTTCCTGTTTTAAATGTCTGAATTATATCTGAGTTTAAAGTAACCATTACAATAGCACTTCATTTAAAACTAAGTGTACTCAGCTCTTCATACACTTCAAGCGTTGTGATTTGACTCAGCTTGAAACATGTGAATGAACATGACTCTATATGTGAAATACAGTTTCTGCTTTCTTTTCATCTGTTTTCAGTGTTTTATATATGATATTATGTGCATCTGTATGCATTGTGTTTAAATGTCTTCATGTACATATTGATGTACTGATTGCATTGTGATTTATTGTGTTTATGTTATATAGTAATATTGTTTACTTTTTAGCTATATCTTATTTGTTGGAAACAATTCCATTAAGTAAAGATTCACCTGGAAAGTATTTCTTTTTCTGTTGTTTACAAATGTTAATAAAGTTTGATTGATTTATGTAAAAAAAAAATAAAAAAGAGTACTGATTTAAACACACTCTAATATCTGTTACTGATACTGTAACAAATCATCTTAAAGTAAATGTTCAACGTTTATATCACATCATTATCCTGATGCTAATTCATTAAAGTTTCATGTTAAACAGTGAGTTAAAATGTCATTATGAGCAGCGCGGCCTTTGTTCAGTCTGTGTTCGTCACTAATAGACTCTGTCGGCCTCTTCGTCTTCATCCTCCTCACTCAATCCATCTCTGCTCTGACTTCTCACTCTCCTCTTTAACCTACATAAGGAAATTAAAATCCTATAATTATCTTCAATTAACAGAAAGAGGGACATGCAGTGATTAAGGAAATCAAGTTCAGGGACTATTTTCATTATCTGAGTCCCCCACCACCTCCCCCGTATAGAAATCCCCCCCCTCCCCACTTTCTTTAAGGTTCACCTTTAAGCTCACTGCGTTGATTTTAATTAACTTTTTTCCTCTTTTGTTTCAGAGCTTCTTTGCCTGCAGGTAAATATCAGTGAGAACGAAAAGGCGAGCAGCTGGAGAGTTTAGTTGAGGTTGATCTAACTATGGTCCTGTCACATATGACTTCAAACTTGTCAACAACATCACAAACATGCATAATCTCAAATCTAAGAAACTATTTTGTATAATTCATGGAGCTTTATATGTACAATATGTACAATTAGATTACAATGTTTTCACTAAAATATATAAATTAATTTAAATTTAACTAAACATATGTTAAATATATATATTTCCTGTTGGGTGATTGCATTACTTCAGATATTTACAACAGTTATGAAACCAGAGAAATCTGTGATTTTATAGTTGTAACAGAACGTGTCTTGTTGTGGTGGCGCCATGATACAGCTGCTGTGACAGAAACGACATGATTATTGTTGCTGTGTATACATGTCAAAGACCATTACATAAGGACGTAGGAATGCTTCGAAAAGCTGCCACACTGTTTATGTATGTGCTGCTGTGTAAATTATACTTGGATGCATGGTCAGTGAACATATTCTCTGTTTCACCTTCTTCAATACGGTCACGGCAGAGTAGGTTTTCCATGCAAGAGCACTCCCATGATTCCCCTCCAGTCTGAACATTATCTTTTTGTTAATGTATTGATTGAGACCCCCCTAGCGAACATAACCTCTGTACTGTGCCTTTAAGATACAAACGTGAATATGAGCACACGGCGGGCCGTCAGTAACGGGGCCTTACGGTGGAAACTTTTGTTTAAAAAGGGAAAAACTACTTTTTCGCTATTGAAATATTGCAACTGTCTGTTCAGGTGTTATTGTTGCTCTTATGCTTCACTAACACTGCAGGCAAAGTGACTTTGACATTGTGTTTGTCTGCAAAAAAGAAATGACTAATTGTAATTATGATTAGACCTTTAATTAATTAAAATACCACAACTTAAAAACATTGTGACCTTCCCTCCATTTGTCCTTGTTTACTTTGCACTGATTTAATTGGTCTTATACATTCTTTGATTTTGATCGTCGAGCCAAAATCTAAAGTTGGGTTTAATACTTCCAGTGTCCTCATAACTTTGGTAAAACATAAATAATGCGAGTGTGAAATACATCAGTGGCATGTGTAGAGACAGACTGCATAAAGAACTCCAACTGCTAATTAAAACTGAGAAAGCTTTGAAAATAAGTTTTATGAGCCTCAAGTTGTAACGTGCAGATGTGTTTTCATTGTTTGCTGAAATAAAATGAAACAGTGTTTTGGCTGAAGAGTTTCTCTGGAAAAAAAAAAAAAAAAGTTAGTTTTAGTCAATGTGTCCTTCCTGTCTGCAGAGTACTGTCTTACTGCTTCTGAAGGATTGAATATAGGATTTTAATTGTTGAGTAGAGTAAGTGAGCAGTCGTTTTTCTGCATAAAATGGCAACAAGCAGTTTTCTTTTCCTTTTTTTTGGGATTGGAAGCTAAGCGGAAACTAAAGAGGAAGGAGCTGCTGTCAATAATCTGACTGCTAGTACAGTGTGAGGAAGCTACGGGCACTTATTTGTCTGTCGGCCAAGGAATTCACAGTCAGAATCTGTTTTCTGCCAAGTACGAGCACATACAAAGGATTAATCTGGAAGACATGCTCACCATGGAATAATACACGAGTGGAAAACAACAGCTGGCAAGCAATTATGCATCTGTCTGCACAGGAGTAAAGTTTATAAAATACAGGAGATTTAAGATATGTTTTACCTCTGCATTTTTTTTCCTTCCTGGGAGGACTTTTGGAGGAAGTATTCATGCTGGGATTAGAAATAGATGACCTTCAAAAACAGACAGATATGGATGAGTACAAGAAGAAATATGTTCTGTTCACACACAGATAAGAGTTTGCGATATAGCGTTGTATTAAATACAGACAGTTATAATTTCATCTTTTCCCAGTTGTTGTCACACAGGTGCCGTAGGTTTTTTTTTTTTTTAACAGAACCAAACACATCTGTGCCTTTTTTTCACTGAATGAAAGTTTTTTGGACTGTTCGCTTTGGATAAGTAACAAGGTGTTCATATGCTTATGGGAGCTGGGTGCAAGATACTAGTTCATTATTTTCTTATCACAGATTCACACAGAGTAAGGTAATTTCTTTTACACTAGTATTTTTTTTATTTTATTTTTTTTTTTTTGGGGGGGGGGAGCATTAGAGTGAGTAGGGAGGTAATAAAGTAGGAAAAAGCTTTGTTTTGCTTTTTTATTAATTTGGCACCACCCGCAGCCCGGCCTTCTGTCCCATTACTCATTTGTCTCCTCTTTCTTGTATGATGGAAGCTATTACAATTTATTCTCATTTAGTTAACAGTTGTGTGTGTGTGTGTGTGTGTGTGTATGTGTGTGTGTGTGTGTGTGTGTGTGTGTGTGTGCGTGTGCCGGTGTCCATCGGCTTCATGTTGCCTTCCTTTCCTAGACCTGCTCTGGGTTGTCACACTCACTTAATGATAATCTGTTTAGCCTAGCTTAGCACAAACACTAGAAGCAGAGGGAAAGTGCTAGCCTAGCGTTGTTTACACCGTGATAAAAATCAGAAAGTAGAAAAAAAACAACAACTTCCAAGTGTCTCTAATAGGCATGCAGGAGGACACGGTGCTGAAAGAGACAACTCTATGCTTTTGGTGTTTGTGTGTGCATGGACAGGGGCTGGACCGCCCAGGGCAGCGCCTGCAGCTCTGAAGTAGAAGGAAGGCAAAAACAGTGTCTACTGTGTTTGAGGACTGCAGGCATAACTCAACTCTGCTCTTTTGTTGGAGAATATTTTGCAGAAGAAAAAAAAAAAAGCAGAACTGGGGCATGTTTTTCATCTGGGCACCATTTGGACTTGTTTCTGTTTTGCTGTTGGAGGAAATGGCTAAAGAATATTTTACGTTTTTTGATTTGATCCACTGTATATTGCTGCAGTCTGTAACAGGATATTACAGCAGCATTGTATTCCTTTGGGACACCTGATCAAAACACGTCTTTTAAAAGTAATTTTGGTTAACCAACTGACTCAGATCGTCATTTTTGACATCAACAAAATATGAGCGTAAAGAGAAAGCAAACATTTTGTTGCACAGCGCCTCCATCTGCACGAAAATGTTAGTCAAAAAAGCATTATTCAGGGTCATTTTAGCAGCAGGCTCAGAAAAGTATCCCAGTCTCTCCAAGCGTTTATCAGTTCCTCCAGGGGATCTACAGTTTTCCCAGTCCAGATGGAATCTCTAATCCCCCCAGTGTGTTCAGGGTCTGATCTGGGTCCCCTCCCAATTGGACCAGTCCAGTCAAATGTCCATAGGGAGAAATCCTGATCAGATGGCCAAAACCTCCAATAGAACTCAGTTTTTCCTGAACAAAGAGAAGGGCTTCTTATATTTTGCAGCTCTCAATAATTTCTTTTAAATTAAATGAAACAATAGCTTCAGTCAGTTTGATTTAATAGCAGTCATATTTGTTTCCCCCATCCCATAGGCTGAAACACTTCTAGATGCTCAGGTTGCCCCATATTTTCAGATGAGCTGAAGGTTTTATATTCAATATTATTCTTTGAACATCTTCATTGAGAAAAACTGAGAATATCTGATGATCACTTGCTGTTACAATTAGAATAATGAGAACCAAAAGCACGAGACAGAACTGAGAGTAAACGAAATACAATGTATTAGAAAACACGGGTGACAATAGATACAAGTAATAAGTGACACTAAAGTGAAGCATAAATCTAATGTGACAATAATAAATGTGTACAAGTAATTAACGTGACTCTAAATGTGCAACAATAAACTAAGTGACTCTAGATGTACAAAAACACGCGTGCAAGCCAGATGGGGACGAAAACAGACGACGAGGAACACGGGGTGCGGACGGCAGGACTGGGAACAAACTGGGAAGGAGAGAGAACACGAAGGGTCAAAAATACGACAGGGAATTCACAGGGTATATATCACAGAGTATTGAATCAAACGAGAAAACACGAAGAGCTACCAACCACTGGAGATGAACAATAATCTGGCGCTGACTTCCTGGCAGAAGCCAGCTTAAATAACCCGGTGATTAGATGAGCCACACCTGTGGACACTGATTGAATAATTAGTAGACACAGAGGGAGTGACAGACAGGGAAACAAACAGACACATGTGGGAAGAGACAAACAGACCAAAACATGACACTTGCTCTTGCATTTGTTACATTAAGAAGTCATCTGTGTAAGCACAAATACAGGTCATTAACAGTTTCTGTATACTGATTTAATTTAGTTTTAGTTTAATTTCTGAATTCACAAAAAAAGCATAATTGGTGAAGCACCATCTCCTGATTCAATGGCATTTCCTGGATCCTTGACTGAAAGGTTAGACATCAAATGAGAAAAAAGAGATGTCAGGTATAATATCAGGCGATTAGGATAGCCCTATGAACCCCAATGTAAATGTCATACGAGATTTGTAAACAGCAGCTCTTCTAAAGCTGATTTTTTTTTTCAGCAGATGGTGTTTGGTCCTTCCTTTTCTGACAATATAAAGGATTTCATGAACAAGCTCAGGCCAAAAGTTAAAACAACACAACCTTTTAAGCCATGCACAGATGGAAAGAAACAATATTTAATCTATTTTATTGGTGGTTATTTTTGTGTCATTGGTTGTTTTATTTGACTGTTTGGTTGTGGTTTTATACAAAGTCGACCTGTAAGTGTGTGTGTGTGTGCGTGTGTGTGCGTTCAGATGTCATGCCGCTCTGACAGTTTGACTTCAGTGTTTAATCTGTTTAATCCTCCGCTCTGCTCTCGTCTTATCTTCCTGCTTCATGATGTTTGTTTGGAGATCTCCACTTTTGTGTGCTTCTGATGACAGCCAACACATGTGAGCGCCGTGTGGACTCCACTCCAACCAAATCCTCTTTACTGCCTCTATCAGGAAGGTAAATCTGATCCAGTCATCTTGCATTTGTAAAAAAAGAAAAAAAAAAGGTTACTGCTTCAATTTATTCATGCAGGTTTGTTTTCCATCTAACTGACAGTAGAGAGAGGGAAAAAGAGAGAGAGTCAGAGAGAGAGAAAAAAGAAAATCTCTGGCAAAATGGCCAAAGCTGATAAATCCAGATAATCTCTTCAGTCCACAGATCTTCAGCTGCAGCCTGAGTCTGCTGCGCACTGCAAAAAAATCTCCATATAATATTCAATTTTTTTTTTTTTGGGGTTATTTATGTGATTAGGATTATTTTCTGCTAAAAATGATGACCGTGAATCCTCCGCTGTTGATGTTCGCAGATAGAAGCTGGTGAAATAAAAAAAAGAAGAAAACAAAGGGCCTCATGTAATCAGTTTGTGTCACATCAGAGGACAGAAGAAAAACAAAAAAAACAAATCAAGTATTTTCTTCCATGAATGATCGTTGGAAAAATAAGGGAAATAAACAAATTCTGCAAACTGATGAAGCACAATAATAAATGTCCTTTGTGCTATTTCAATGGTGCAAAGATGATTTTAGGAATAACAGGAGTCAAGCCACAGAGTTTTTCTTGTACATCAGGACATTTTCATGTATTTGATTTATTGTGTTTATAGAATGGCATTTTAAGTTGTTGTTAATTCAGAGAGTTAGTTGACACTAATCTGGCTTTGCACTCATGGTTGACCCTGCGTTGATTTATCTCGAAAGCTCTGTTTGCATGCTCAAACTTACTCTGATATATAACAAAACATTTATTGTTTGTGTTTTCATATTCACCTACTGTGGTCTCCTCACCTCAAAGCAATTATTTTGTTTTCATTTGATTCGGTGATCGCGATGATTAGATGATGAATCTCAGTCATTTAGAGGCAAACAATAGAAATAGATGAATGGTTTCATTCATATGTTATTTATAAAAGGAGATGAAAAGCCACGGGTATTTGGTAAAGTCCTTGTTCAAAAGAAGCTTAGAGGCTTTTTATTTCACTTTCATGCTTTGGAGAATCGTGATTGCATGGTATCATGACAAGCTGCATTTGATAAAGTTTGTCAGTAAGACCCTACGGAAGCCCTGAAGGCTCATCTGGTCACATGAAAAACAAATCTGTACGCAAAGTTTCAACATCCCTGTGCATGGAATCTGTGCCCACAGACTGCAAATCCATGGGAACAGATTCACAAATAGCTTTTTTAGTATAGTTTCCTTATCCTTCGGGGGCTCAGTAAGAACCTGTACCAACCTGTTTTTTCTGCCTATTTAGGACTGGCATAGCTGCTAACGTTCTAGAGCCTTCACAGTTCGCAGCATAAAAAGCTGAGTTGGAATGAGCCCACTATAAACATTACGTATCTCTGGATTGCTTTTCATTTTACACAGTCCAACAAACATCTCGTTATAAAATACATCTGGGTTACTTTGTTCGGTCTTTAGCTTATTAAATAGTGACTTTCCACCATCAAAGCAGCTCAAGATGAGATGTACATCCTCACAAACAAACAGCGAGAAATCAATCACAGCACATTGACTGTTTAGCGACAGCCGAGATAAAGCTCAGCTTTAGGTAAACAGAGCAACCCTACAGATGCTTTAATTGGACTTAATTAGGTGAAAACCTAAATGAACCAAGCCATAGATTACTGTGTCCACAAACACAGCAGAGTTTTGACACACACTGGGACTTGCACAATTCTAACCCATATATTCCTCCAGATGTGGTTTTGGTCTGTATCCGCTCCACCACGGCAGCGGAGCTAATAGGTGTTCACTTTACTCAATGTGTGTGCCTCCTCTGGCTCCCATACGTCCTCCTCTGGAGCCCTCTGCAGCAGATACACAAGGTTTCTATTTTTGCCGGATGCCAGAGCACGGCACATTTGTTTACTGCAGAAAAGATTGAGCAAGTCAGACACTGAAACAACACTTAAAAGTCCAGGGGGGATTTTCAGAATAAAACACTACGTTTTGATGGTTGAGAAAAATTACAGTATGTCTGTTTGTTGTTGTGTTTATAAAGGTTTATATGGTTTACATGGCAAACATCATATTACACAATACATATTGCACTGTCGTAAATTAAACCTACAATTACCAAACTCTGTTGTCTCGGCACTCCTGCTGTGCTGCTCCGTAATGTAGCAGAGCCGACATATACAGTATATGCGCACATAAATGGAGGAAGTATTGTATTTGAAGGTGAAATGACTATTTAGTTGAAACACTACAGAGGCCAAAAACACAGCAAGAACTGTGTGATGACAGACTGCTTTCATTGTACTCTGTGATTTAGTTTGAAAGGTTCACAAGCCAAAGAGGTTGAAAACACCTGCTGGAAGGAGACAATGCAGTTCTGCATGTAGTTTTCAGAGCTCACAGCCAAAGACCAAATATAGACTGCACTGTAAAATATTGAGGTTTTGCAGAGAAGATTGTTTCCTTCTTTTCACCCTGTTTGAACTACAAATGCAGACTTCATTATATGAACCACACATAGTAAACACAGCTCTTAAACTCCAGACTTATGGGCTCGATGTGAACTGAACGACTGCTGCTGAGTATTTACAGTGCCTCTGTTCTTCTTGGCACTTCTAATCACACAACATCAGTCCTTTTCCTTTTGTTGTATCTTTTGTCGTTGTGTTGTGTAAAGCTCGAATGCGACGGGGCATAATTACAGATTCCAGTATGTTAATAAAGGAGCGGCTGCTGATTTAGCTAAGAGGCTCAGTGTGTACCGTTTAAAGACGAGTTCCCTCCGTCTGAATATTCATCAGAGTCGCACTCAGCCGAAGATGAAACGGCCTCATTGTTCATCAGCGGCAGCCTCTCGTTCATGTTATGCACATATTAATGACGAGGACAATTCACTTCGAGTGATTCCTAATCTGTTGACAAGGAGTCTCTGCAGGCCCTTCAGTCAGTTTGATGCACACAATGACAAGGTTTTATCTGTAAATCCCCCCGAGAGCAGAGACGGTAGAACACTGAAAGAAATCTACAATCATTTATTCAAAGTGTCCACTCCTGGAAATCATTCTCTCTGGGAAGTTTAAACATCAGGTAATGAGAAGAGATTATGTGGCTGTTTGTGATATAGATCAACATGGTTTTAGAGGTTTATCCACAATCCTACATGATGTTTTATTAATGCTAAAACAAAAAAAGAAGACCATATTTCTATAACATTCATTAGATTAAAGCAGTCTGCCCTGGTTTAAACATGTTTTATCCTTATGAATTACTGTATTGGTCCGCCTTACAATAAGAAGACACAATCGCTCTTTTTAAACGATTTCAAACAGAATCATCATCCAGGTTATTTTTGTGCTTCTGTTTCAAACCAGATGTGTAAACACAAGCCTAATGCTCTGATCCAAGCAACACAAATTGTTTTCCAGTGCATGCAATCATATTTGTTTGTCTTTATATCTTTGTATATTTCCAACACGTCTCAAGCAGGGGCGGGAGGAGCTCAGTATGTAGGAACTTGGGTAGTATACCTGAGGGTTGCCAGTATAAGTCCCATTGCGGACCATAATATGGAAGTTGGTCTGGTAGCTGGAGTGGTGCCAGGGTACTTCCTGAGTACTGCTGAGGTGCCCTTGAGCAAGGCCCTGACCCCCAACCTCTGATGCTCTTCCTGTGTTGCAGTGTGCAGCCTCACTCTAACGTCTCTCCATCAGTGCATGTCCACAGGTCCTGTTTGTGCATGTGTGGGAGAAATATAACACAGTGTACAACCTGAATGCTTCTCTGGGATTAATAAAGTCTCGGAAATAAAAATACCCCAAAAAAATCACACATGATAAAATCAGAAAAAAACAGAAATATCACATTTGTGTTCAATCAGACTTTGCTAAAGGAATTCAAAACAAAAAATACACAGAGTATCAGCGCATTTTTATCAATTGTTTCATTTTTTTGTGCTTTACATACCTGACGAATAAACCAAACTTGTAACATAAACAAGACTCTCATCCATTTATTTCTCAGCCAGCTACATTTCATCAGGTTGATTTGCTTTAATGTGTTAGTGGCGGTGAAACATGTCATACATGAGTGGTCTCATTCTAGCTGCTGTTCTCTCATCTCTTCTTTTTAGGTTGACTCACTTTTAACATATATATTACTTTAAAATAAAATAAATTGCAAGGAAAACCTATCATATATTTGTTTTTTACTGCACTGTTGACCTGTGCTAAGTGAATGTCCTCCAAAGCTCAGAACAAAATCATTTGGTTTCAGGTTTAATGTGTGTGTGTAGGTGTGTGTGTGTGTGTGTGTGTGTTATCATAATCCAAATAAAATGTCATCAAGTCAGTTCATGTATTGTAAAAAGGGATCGCAAAAAGCACCCGCAGGTTCTTACATTACGCTTGTTTATAAAAGCGACACAAAGACAAAAATCCTTTTGTTGAATATTTATAAGGATTTCTGTGCGCACAATAAACTTGGCATTCATATATGTTCCGTATGGTAGTCTTTCGTTTTGTGTTGGCTACTGCATATATGTTCAACGTCATGGGAGATTTGAGACGCTGTGCAGACAGAGGACTTTTTCACGTCATTTCTTCTTTATTTTTTTTCCATTAGAATTTGTTCTTAGAAATAAAAAAACATCTTGTGCTCCCACAGCAACCTGTAGACTGTTTTTTTTGTTTCATTTACTGCAAATCCCAAATAATCTGAGGATTTCAAGACAAACTTTGGAAAGCATTGTCTTGTAAAAAGAATGTAATAACTTGTAAACATAAAGCTTTAAATGGGGTCATGTGAGGTTGTGTATGAATCAGAGATATCAGGATGGTTTTAGACGTGTTCACACCACGAGCATAGAGCATAGAACACTTTGGATGAATTTGTTTTGATCGCTCTCTAACTGAAGCAGCTCCAGGGTGTCAAAACGAGGCTGAAGTGCAAACCGTGATCCACATCCGACCGTTTTTTCCACAACTATTTTTATCGCTCGCTAATTAGCGAGACTTTAATTTCTGCTCTGTCCTCCAGACGGACCACAGGGGGTTTAACACTGCACAACCTGACGCTCCTCGCTCCTTCCCGCCCACCCCGTCCCCTCCACCACCACCTACGCCATGTTGGCAATCACAACCAAACATGTAAAAATAGGAAATATATAAAGGGTAGACTGAAGCATAGAAGACAGCTGCAGGTGTGAACAGACCGTGAGGACACGTAAACACGTTTTGGGAGGAGAAAGTTTAAAATGCTGGCGGGTCGCCAAGTCTTTCTTTATCTTATTGGGTGCAATCATTGAAGGGAGTTCTTCTATTTTAGTGAGGTCCCTGATTAACGTCAGGAACTCAGAAAAAAAGACATCTTTCTGTCAGAGTATAAATATCTCTGTTAGTGATGCAAACTTGTGGCTCTGTGAAGGTGCTCATTATAAAGAAAATCTAACGCTACAGTACAAAACTGAATGATATTAAATCCAATTGTTTTTTTAGTTACAGGATTTGTCTTAGCCTTCATAACCTGTCTGATGAAATGATGTGGGGTTTTTTAAGCTTCTGGGTTTTTTTTGTTGTTGAAATAATGGCGATTGTATCTTTTGAAAAAAAAAAAAAAAGATCATCAGTCACTTTTATCCATTGATGATCTTCCATTTAGGGCAGCTTTGTCTCAGATGGTAGAGTCGGTCATTTCTTACCCTGAAGGTCAAGGGTTTGATCTCCAGTTCCTGCAGCAACATGTCTGATGTGTCCTTGGGCATGACCCCAAGTAGCTCCTGGGATTAGTTACTTCTGATGGTCACTTTAACTCTACCGTCAGTGGGTGAATGAGTGGGTTTGACTTGCAGTCAAAATAGGTTGGTACAGGTTCTTTGACCTGTCCCATCAGTAAATCACTCTACTTTTTTTCAAACACATACATGTGTGATGCTTTCGGTCCACTGTGAAATGGCACTGTCTCTGTTTGCTACTTTTCAAGATTAATTGATGTTTCACTGAAAATTATAAATGTAATTTCTGAAAGTCTATCGGGTCATAACTCAGGAGCTCCATGACTGGAGAAGATTGTGATTCACAAAAAGAGCAAACTCAAATCAATTGAGGAGTGAAATCTCTGAAGGATGAGAAAGATCATGTGAATGGAAGCATGCAGTAAGGAACATTGTTCAATCTTTAAATAGGCTCACCAGTTTGTTATTTGAAATCCTATTAGTAGTGACGTAGGTTGGGAATGCTACGCAGAGCAGTGTCTGAGGGATAATGTCAGTAAATATGCTCTACCCAATCATCATCATCCATTTTCTAAATTTAAAGAAGTCCCCATAGGCAATACTATTTATTTGACTTTTTTTGTTCCTCAATTTTCAAAATGTTCTGTGATATTCAAAAGTGTCCCTATACCTTTCAGTCGAAAAAAAAAAAAAAAAGTCTTCAGTTATTAAACCATCTCATTTTTCTCACATCCTACAAATCTTTACTGCCCTGAAAAGGTCTTCTATCTACAAGAAATATCCTCGCTTTCCACAAAACATCCTCCCTTTTCAAAGCGAACCCACTTCTTTGCTCACAACTCATATTGATCCTCACAAATAAAGGAGAAAACACACACACAGGGACTCACACAGACTGGGTGTGGTGTTCCCAGAAGGTCTTTCTCTATCTCTCTCTCTTTCTCTGAGATGAGTCGGAGGCTTCGTCAGAAATCCTCACACAGAATTCATCCAATAACTGTTGGAGGGGGAAAGCCGAGAAATTAGTTTTGTGCTCTCGGCTGAAATGAAACAATATGAGCTGCACTGTTTGCAGTGTGTGTGTGTGTGTGTGTGTGTGTGTGTGTGTCTCACCCTGGGTTTCTTCGCCTCTCATCCATCCCTGGATCTCCTCAGAAAAGATTTCGAAGCTGCAGAAATGTGAAACGTTTGGATTAAACTCTGAACTTCAGCAGCTGGTTAACACAGTTTAGCTTCTCAGTTAAGATATTAAAATGGTTGAATCTGTGACATGTTAACTATGTAGATATCACAATAAATTAAAATACTTTAAATACCACACCCAGATTTTTGGATAGTGCTAACTTTTTTTTCTGAAGTTAAGGATCTGACTATGTTGCATCCCTTTCAGCAGCTAGTTTGATCATTTCTGAGTATTAATGAATTAAAGACACACATACTGTATCTTCCTGTGTGGACTGTACACCTTTTTTTTTTCTTCTGGAAAAGTTGGGGCTCAGTTTGTACAGTCGTAATCTGTCAACCGAAAGGTTGAGGGTTTGATCCCCAGCTCCCTAGGATTTGCACCGTGCAATAAAGAAGAGAACAGACACAACTGATCTGCTATCAAATTCTATCTTCTTCATTGCCCTGTTTTTTTTTTTTTGTTGTTTTTTTTTAATTTGTCAAATTTTGCATTTTCTACAATGTAGCGTCGGAATAGGAACACAGCAGAACAAGTAAATCCTGATGGATAACTTCAAAGTAACACCTTTAAAGCTGTTACTTCAAACAGACACACAGGATGTGATAAAATTGTGAACTGGGAGCCGTCAGAAAATTTGGGTCATGTTGACTCTTCTCGTGAACATGAAAAACAAGACTGCACCTGAAGGCACCATTAAATCCATCCACAGTGAGTGAGAGTAATGATGTACAGTGAGCGACTGAAGGGAACAAATTAGTCATTTGAGGAGGAAATTTAATAATTTAGGGGACATCATTTGTATTTTCATGTGGCAAAATACAAATCAGGATAATTATTCACTTTGGCCTCTGACTCTAATTTGACTGTTTATCCCTATATATCTGCTGAGGCTGTTTTTATCTTTTTGTCTTTAATCCTGAATAGATTCACAATAAATAATTAAACTTTGCACAACAAGCTATGCATTTTATAGCACACTGTACCATGCTGCGGTGTGTGTGTGTGTGTGTGTGTGTGTGTGTGTGTGTGTGTCTGTATGTGTATGGGTGTGTGTTTTCTACCTGAGGGCTGACAGCAGCAGAGCTCTGCAGCTGTTATTAATTATTATATTTTTACACTTTGTTTTAACACGTCTTCACGTGTGATCAGAGCTGTGACTCTCCTGCTGTCTGCTGGAGCTACTCCACAAACTGCAGCAATTAAAACTTTATACAAATTATTTTTGGCATTAAACTTATTTGAGGTTTCACTTTTCAGATCATACCTGCTGTAGGCTGTATAAAATAATTTGTATTTGAGAAGACTTTGGTAAAACATGTGGGCCTATACGGTCTATATACTGTCTGTTTTAATATGTGTTGAATCCAGTTCAGAGAAGAAACTAACGTATGCATTTGATACCTATCACTTTAAGATTCCATTGTGATTATATGAATGTTTGATAATACTGCAAGCTATAGTTTAGTCCACTTACTATTATTTTGGCTCTTGTATTTAAGAACAAAAAGAAGATTATTTGATGATAGACAAGACAGTGTATAGAGTCAGAAATCAGGGAGAGAGAAAGTGTAGAATGACATGTGCGCTAACCACATGGCTAGCAGCACCTCTTGGTGTATTTAAAATGAAATGTTTATCTTTTTTTTTCCTCTAGTGGTTACAACATCATAATAGTTCTCAGACAGGAAGAGTCACAGAGATTACATTTCAACAGCCACAAAACCAAACCACAGTAAGAAGTTTCATTTCTAAGGTTAGTAGGTGTGTTTGAGAGCTATTTCTATGGCATCTGTGTGTTCTGTCTTCTGCAAAGGTTCAGATTGCTCCGACATCAAAGAAGAAATGTTGGAAAACAAAAAAAATATTATTTGAATTAAAAGTAGTTGATGGAAAGAAAATTATTAACTCATTCTGAATGCCAAGTCATTTGAACTTAAGTTTCATATTTGTGAGGAATTCTGATTAAAACCTAACTTTTATACTATTCTGATTTCTTTATCTGTGCTCACGGTCAAAAGGGGCTACAGCTGGTGTCACCAACATTTTTTGATGCATGACCCCACATTGACTATACAAAACTCTGGCGACCCTAGACATCTGACACACACACACACACACACACACACACACACACACACACACACACACACACACACACACAAAAAACATATACACACGCAAATCTTTGCGTTTGTTTTCATGTGTGGAAGAAAGAATAATTTTAGACCACATTTATGCTTTTTGTTGTTCACTATTGTGTGACTGGGATGACATTTCTGCACAATGGATTGTCATCTATTGTCAACACCGGACACTTTGCAGGTTCTACTGTATTACGAAGACCTTATTTTATTTAAGGACAAACAAAGAGAATTCCACTCGGACATTCTTTTTACAACATTTTCAGCTAAGAGTTTCTGTGGTTTACGAACCAATCATCACTCTATCAACATGTATTTGTGAAGCATCAATTCATAACGTCATCTTTACAAAGGCGGAGCTAAAAACCCTTCCTCTTTGTTCTATTATCTACAAAGACTGAGGTTAAAAGTTCCTAAAAAAAGACTGCATCCTTCGTATCCCATGATGCAACTCAGGGGCATCATGACCTGAAAAAAACACAGTGACAACATCAGGATTATTTGGCTTTACACAATGGTCTCCAGAGTCAGAGGATTATTATGATAATGTACCTTTACACAACTGTACTTCAGTTCTCTTAATGCTGACGTAAATTAATTTTATGAATAGTAAAAATGCCCCATTCTTGTTGTAATACATTGCTGAACACTGCCTATGTAGTTATGTTAACAATGACCTTAATATTTGTACAAACACCCTGCAATGACATATTTCAATTCAAGTGAAGTTAAAACACGAGAAGGATGTACAGAAAATGTCCAGTCGGGCTCACATTTATCCCCGTCAGGATGTCTGAACATTTGACACGCGTGCTTGTTGTCCTGCACAGTCAGGAACAGGAAGTTTTACCTGCCGGCTCTCATTGCCTAACTGCTGCTCTGAACAACAGCAGCGGCATATTAGCGTGTCGGCTTTCGCCTGTTATGCAGAAACAGGAAAGGAGAAAAAAAAAAAAAACTCTCTAATAACGTCTGCTGGCGGAGGAGAACAGAGGCAATAACAGAGAACACATTCAGACAGATTGCCAACACGAGGAGCAAAGTGAGTGTGGAGTCTGAGGGGAGTAATATTACAGCCGTTTGGCTAATAACCAGCATGCTCGTTACGGAGGCTTCACACAGACGGAGAACAAACAGTCTGGGTGATCGCTGAGGCTGAAAACGGAACATTTTAAAAGGGAACATTGGTATTCTGAAGCCTGATGTCTGGGGTCTACATGTTTAACATTTTCAAAAAGGTTTTGGAATTAACAGCTGAAACAGGCTGTAATGATGAGTGCATTAGTGCAAAGTAATCTTGCAGGTGAACCGCACATCATCAGAACGTCCTCGAAAAGAGGATGCCTTTGTCACTGACAGGCTCAGAGTGTTATCGTTAAGCACATGCACTCCTTAAAATATCAGATCATTTCAGGATGACCGCTCTGTATATTCTCCTGATCTGGCTGTTCACATATGGATATCCCTGTCAGGGGTCTAGAGGCAAGAGGCGAGACTTAATGTTAAAAAAGATGACGCATAAGTATTGGATGAAGCACATAGTCTGCTATACAATGCTATAATAAGAATATTTGCCTTCATATAAATGCTACATGTCGTTCAATGGAATCACAATATCAACTGGAGAGAGAAGGACAACATACTGACTAACAGAAAATGTATTACATCCATTTAATTACGTGCTCAGAGGTTGTAGCAGTATTGTGCGTACACTCTATGCACTGACTCCAGTCACAGGATATAAACATCACCATATTCTCCCACTGGCTCGAAGTGCATTCTCCAAATAAGATCCTGCTGCGTTTTCGTATCAGCTCACTTTGACTTGCTGAGGAAAAAATACGAGGGGGCTGGCAAGAGAACCTTTTTTTTTTTTTTTTTTTTACAAGTATATGTTGGGCACCAAGGAAAAGAAAAAGGTTGGTAACCCCTGAACGAGAGGTGACGTACATAGTTCATAGTTTTAAGGATCTGGCCCGTCACAAAGCTGTCATGTTTGCTACATTAAGAAGAGGAACAACAGGCTGTAATGGGACAGCAGTGTTTAACCATTGAACGAAGCTCCTCCTCGCAATGATCATGAATATCTCTAGAAAGCAACTGAGTGTGAGTCACATATACAGAGTCATTAGCTGAACACAAACAGGCACACAACACACACACATAAAACGAAAGGCACTCACAAAACCTCTTCTCCATTCCAGTCCAATTAGCAGCTCTCAGTAAACTTCAATCAACCAGTCACAATCCATTATTGAGATGGTGAAAACACTCTCTCTCAAACACACACACACACACACACACACACACACACACACACACACACACACAACTCAGGAGCAGTTAATGTCGGTTCTTGTTACTCCCATTATGGAGCTTTTTACTCTGCTGTCCACTGTCTTCTTCCATAGCAAGAAACAGTTCCTCCCATTCTTTCTGTTGGTGCTGCTTTCATTTTTGGAGATGGATAGGTCAACAGACAAAAAAAAGGAAATCTTTACTCATACAGTCCAATACAGAATCATAAAAAAATCAGACCTAGTCCTGTTTGGGCCTCTAATGTTAACAGAAGTTGGGCAAAAACTTCCAGAAAAAATAAACTTTCCCAACATTTGTCATCACCTCAGAGAGGGAAACTTCCAGCAGGAGAGAGTCAGCTTGTGTTTGTGTATGTGAGGGAATAATGACTAATTATGATGAGAATGAATGATCGCATGTAGTCGTATAACTCAGCCTCCACACTGATATTCAGAGGGAGTCATATTGAAAGTGGTGACGTTTTTGATTGGTAAGCGTAATATTTACTGAGTAATATTTACGGAGCAGTGCCTCAGCAGCCGGCTCTGCTTATTAGAGCAGATTTCCAGCTTCAGCGTGCGGCGACGGGCGGTGGTTTGGCAGCCGAGACGCTCAGATGTGGATGTGAAGATAAATTCTGCCGCCGCCCTCGGCTGTCACAGGGAATACGAATATTTCACAACAGGAGAAAATGGCACAGATTGCAGATTCTCCTGAGTATACGAGCTCTCTCTGTGTGCGTGTCTGTCTGTGTGTGTGCGTATGTGTGTGTGTGTGTGTGTGTGTGTGTGTGGATTCCGCTGAAGAAACGCAGCCCCTCAAACACCAATCACAAACATAAATCACTGCACTGCACACATGTTTTATGTGTCATTGTGTTGTTTTTCCTCCATGCTGGTTTCTTTGGTTCCTTTGTGTTGTCTTTACCTTAACTCCACCACAACAACTTCCCGCTCCAAACCGCAGCTGCTGGATTCACCTCCCAAAGAATCAAGAATGAAAACTCAGAGACTTGAAAAAGCCTGAGGATGCAGTTGCTTTGTTTTTCCTTCTACAGTGTATCAGCTGAGCACTCAGTCATTTCTGCACGTGGCTGCAGAGCTATTGCCCTTTGGGTTTACTTCGATTGTTTTCAACAGCTACAGGACAACTTCAAATCAGAACTCTGTATCATAATTTTTTTTGAATATCCTTTTTTTCCCACCATCAGCATTTAGAATCACCAACAAAAACTTGATTTCCGTTTATACTTTTTTAGTGGGTGGCCTCTGATATGTGACTGACTGGTTTGTTGCTACTCTGAACTGAGAGATAGGTGCTATTATTCCTTATGAAATTTGGAAGAATAGATATCTTTCTAGAAAGATATTAACCAGAAAATTCTAACAAAATTTACAAAAAACTGTCTGCATTCTATCTCTAGCCTACCTGTGTTAAATTTAGCACTTTCTTTTTCCAATTTTGAGTGCTGGCTTTAAGCTAGATTGAAATGATAAAAATCTGTGTCCTTTGTCATAACTTTGGTACTTTTAATTTGATTGCAGCAGAAAGCAAAAAGGTCTATATGATCCCAGAATGAGTAGCCACAGCCCGTATGGACCCAGAGAATTTGTTCTGAGATCCTGAAATAAATCTTTAGACCGGTCAAATTGTTGCCCAAGAAATTAGTGATTATATATCATGCGAGTCCAAAAGCAAAACATCCAAACACCTACATCTATCGACTTAATAAACAATTTTCTAAATTACCCACTAAAATGACTATTTTTCTTATCATGTCATATCCAATGGACTGATCTGATGAGTTTTGGATTACAGATGCAACCGTCTCATCAGTACAACAGCCAATCAGTGCAGTACAATGCACATACAAGAAAGCCATTTCAACTGTGTTGAGATGGACACAAATGAGTGGTTAAAAGTTAAAAGAGTGATCGAGTTCAGCAGTTATATAATGAAAATGAGCTTTGTGTACTCTGTGGCTGCTTAGAAGGTTGAAATCAGAGGAGTAAGTGATGTTTTAATTCGAAAAACATTCAGCAAGAATGTTGAGTGGAAATAACTTATAATCTGATTGATGAACAAAAAATGTGTATAACTGAAAGTATAGTCCCCTCAGCGTGGGCGGAATAATTCCATGAGTGAGTTGACAAGAATTCTGCGAAGTGTTTAAAAGTTTACAGAAAAGACAAAAATGTTCTAAGTGCATCGATGGAGATAAAACAGGGAGAAGAGACTGCGAATTATGTAATGGTAATGTTCATCAGCTCAAGGCTAACCCACACAAACATCTAGTGCATCTTCTCCTTTCAAGATGAAATGAATGTCACTGGTGTAATAATGAAATGGGTTTTGGCCCATGTTTAATCTGGTGGTTTCATCACAGTAATGGGGTGGAAAGTCAAAGCTTGAACTACATGAAATAGATTTAAAAGGAAAAAAACTAACATTAAGCAACAAGAGATACAAAGGGAACAAAGATCTCTTTAAATAATTTTAAAATATAATCGTAAATCCTACAACTCAGTTAAGATGATGCCCCATGTTTATCTTTTTGAATTATTCTTTGCTTCATGAAGTATTAACAATAAATCCACATTGAGGAGCCCAACAATGAAATTGTCTCTGCTCTCAGTCTCAGCTCTTTCGTTACACTTGCAATGTCAGTCAATCTATTTAATTGAGCACTTGGGCACACAGTCTTCAATCATATCAATGGAGGATTTACACTCCAAATATAAAATACTTTTTTTTGCCATGCCACCATCACAGATAAAACAACTTTTCTTTTGTGGTTGATGAATGTCAAAAACTGTAGCTATCAAGTTAATGATTTTACTCTTTTCAAGTTAAGTCAAGAGTAAGAAAAGCATATAGAAGAATTATACTAGTGTGACAATCTGATCCAGAGCTGGCAGCAGTTTTGTGATGTGTAAGTCACACTTGTAATACCTTGTTTTTCATCCAATAAGTGGGCTGCATCCAATAAACCAGTGAAAACTTTTAAGACATGAGCCATCGTCAGGAGAAGTCAATTCAATTCAACCACCATTACACATTGCAACATCACGCATAGAGCAGCATACAGTAAACTGCTGGAGTAGCTTATTCAGTCAATTATAGGCCTAATATATAACATTCTATACATTACAAGATATCAAATAAACCCAAGTTTAAATGGTTTTGAAGTATTGATTTTTCTAAAAGAGAGTGAAGTCAAACTCCCTTTGGGTTTGTTGTTCTCAGCTATGTGTTCACACTGACAGGATGGTGCTTCCTTAAACTTCTCAAACATGTATAATTCAAGTTTCTTTTTAACCTGAACCAGTCCCTCTCCATCCATTAACTATGCCAGCATTTGGGGGAAGAGAGACGGCCTCGTCCACTTAGGGATGTTGTTTCTAGGGGCATATGGACAAGAAGCTATTGGAAGGAGAACCAACAACCTCAACCTCACAGCACAAAAAAAGAGGATTTACCGAATCAGCTTTGAGATGCATATATTGCTACTTGAAATTGATAGCAAAAATCTTGTTTTCAGACGTTCATCAAAATGATATCCTGCTCTGTCTCACAGCTGGTGTGACAGGAAAGAAAAGACTACAGACTGTTTGGGTCTGTAAATGTACTCTGAAAGTATAGTAAGCCTATAAAAAACTTGATGTTATGCCATGAATTGTTTTTTTAATGTGTTTGAATGCTATTTCATTAAATTGTAACTCATTGTAACTAATGGTAATTTAGTGTGTATTCCAAAAGGCTCATTCTTTGACAACAGACAAGTAGCATTAGCGCGATAAGTACTTCTTACAGAATAGACACATGCTATCCATCATGGTTAAAATAGAAATACATAACACATTAAAAAGCTTCAATAATAAACTGGATGTCCAACATGGAGCATGATAGAACCTCTAATGTTAGCCCAAACTCGTATTTAATAATGAAGAAGCTCTAATATTGAAGGCGCTATAGCTCCATGATCTCCATATATCATAGGGAGAAATCAGAAGTTTGTCTTCTTGAGCTTCAACGTCACTACTTTTTTTGAATCCTACTTTCCTTGGATGTACTATCGTTATTATATCTGTTCATTCAAAGTATAATAAACTTTATTGCTTTGTGCCGTATAGAGCTCTGTTGTTGTCTGAAAACTATTAAAAACAAACATGTTCCTTCATTTCCATGACCACGATCCCTCACACCCACATACACTGTCCTGCTGGACAACATACTCACAAGAGCGGGAAATGTAATACGCCACTGAATATAGTCCCCATCATGGGCACTCTTTCCCCTTCTTTATTGATGTTTGAAGGAAACAGTTTTTTTTTTTTTTTTTTTTTTTTTGAAACGTGCTAATTCTTCTTTTTTTTTTTTTTTAATGAGAGTTCCCATTTGCAAAGTCTTTGATTTGCATACAAGGAAAACGAGGTGTTCTGTGACAAAAAATCTTTTTTTTGGTTATCTTGCTCCTTTGTTCCTAGAGAGTTGTCCCTTATATTGAATTAAAAAATAATAATAACAATAATTCAAGATTCAATCTTTGAGTAAAGAACCTAAAACAAATTGTCAAAGAAATTGCTTTGGAGAAAAAAGACAAAAAAAACAACCTTCAGTCTTACCCCTCCATCCTCCAAGGTCAGCCACACCGACAGCTCACCAGCATCCGCCCGCTTCCCACTATCACGCCGGACGTTCAGCATATCACCAACCTGTCCGAAAGGTCAGCTGTAGCGGACAGCTTCGCCTCACGCCGTCTCACCTGGGGATGATGTATGTCTGTGATCACTGCTTGTTATAAATTAGCCTCATTAGCAGCATGATGAGGATGATGATTATGTCACCTCGGCAATGGATTTAAAGGGGAAATATTGGGTCAGTAAAATAGAGGTGTCCTGCTTTTATTTCATAGGGGGTGTTTCCTAAGAGAAGAGGAAAGGGGACAAGGAGGAAAAGAAAAGAGAGTTTGACAGTCAACGATGAGAAGGAAGGGAGGACCAGAGGGAGGACAAATGATGAAAAAGTGAAAAGGAAAATGAAGAGATACAAGGAGGAGAAAGGGAGGAAGAGAAGGAAATTGGTGAGAGAAGAGAAGGAATAAGCAGGAAAGGAAGAATTAAGGAACCAGCAGAAGATGAGTAAGAAGAGAAATTAAGAGGTGACAGGGTTAACACAGGAAGCAAACAAAGTAAGTAGAAAAGAGGAAAAAAGGAAGTTAAAGATGAGGAAAAATTGGAGGGAAGAAAAGGATAAAGGAGAAACAGGAGATATAGGAAACAAACGTGGAGAGGAGACATTAGGAGGAGGAGAAAAGAATCAGAAGAGGAGAAGTAAGATAAAACAGGACAAGGCTGGAAGGAAAGTGAACGGCATATATATATAAAAGGATAAGAAAAAGAAACAGATGAGTGGTAAAGTGTTGGAAAAGTGCCAAATCTGTTAAGGTAAAAAAAAGAAAGAAAAGAAAATTACAAAAAAAGAAATAAAAAAACGGAGGAGAGCAGGATGATGGAGAGAAACAGGGTGAAGAGTGGCAACGAGGATAATAGAAGGTAATAAAGGAATGACAAGAAAGTCAATGAATGATGAGGAGGTGTAAGAGGTGGCAATAAAGAAGGGGAGGAATGGAGGAGCAGATGAGATAAGAGATTAGACGAGCAGGTAATAAAAAGAAAAGTACTCAAAAACAGTGGAGACAACGAGCAGAGAAAACGGAGTGCAAAAGAGAAAAGAAGAGAGGGAGAACCAGGGAACGAGGAGGAGACAGTCAGAGGAGGCGGGAGGAGGCCTGCTGAGTGGAAACTTCCTGCTGGTGTCATCATTACCATTGAAATGCTGTTGAGAGATGAAGGATTAGAGTTTTACTGCTGTTTGACCTCCCTGCTGATCTCCTCTCTTCTCCTTTATCCCTCTCTTTACCCCCACACCAACAACTTTATTTACTCCTCTCATGCTCTCCCTCTACCCTCAGTGCTTTCTAGAGAGGTTTCTCCTTATTTACCCTCTTCTCTTCTTGTCTTTTGTATCCTGTTTTTTTCTCCTCCTTCATCTCTTTATGTTCGCCTCCTCTCAATCTTTTTTTCATCTTCCAGTGACCTTTTTCTTGTTCTCCTCTTCTGGTTTCTCTTTATTCTTTTAACCGTTGCTCTCCCTTGCTTCCTTATCTCCTATGTCCTCATTTAGGTTGGTAATTTTCTCGTTCCTCCTCTTCTCGCTCTCTCCCTACCTTTTACACCTCTTCCATCTTAAATTGTATCCCATCTTTCACCCTAACCAACCGTTTTCTCTCTTCTTGCAGCCTCCTTCCCCTTCGGGAACTTCCTTGCCATTTCCTCTCTTCTCCTGTATTTTCACATTTTCACCTCATCTCCTCTCAGTCTTTTTTTTAATTAACCATTTATACCTCCTACATCTTGACTACCACTCTTTTCTTTTTTTGAATCCTTTGTATCATCTTTTTGTCACAGTTCACCTCTCTTTTGCTCATGTCCTCCCATTCTTAGGTTATAGTATCTATCTTTTTGTACTTGCATCTTCCCCTTTGCATCTTCACTTTTACTGAGACACATCCTGAGTCCTTCTTTTTCTCCCTCAATCAGTCCCCTCACCTCCTTCCTCGAACACCCCCTTTACTTATACAGCACATCTCCTGCTCTCTTACACAATATCATTCTTTGATCTTAATTCCTCCTCTTCTCTCCTTTATTTTCATCTCCTCTCCTTCCCTTCACTCCTCTGTTTTACCATTTTCACCTCCTACATGTTGACTTTAGCCTGTTCAACACCTTTTTCTTTTGTCTTTCTCCACCTCTCTCTTTTGTATCATCAGTTTTCTCTGAACTAAACTGTCATAACATCTTCTTTTCTTTACTTTCCTCGTGTTTTACCCTCAACACATTCTCAATCCGATAAGAAATATATGTGTAATAATGCACACTACAGTCTTGCAGGAAATAGGAAATGTTTGTTTGCAGATTAGGATGCAATAAAAAATATATATCAACATCTTTTTTTCTACTCTTTATCCTTTATTTCTTTTCTTTTCCCCTCTTCTTGGATTGAGCCTTTTCTCTGGAACGTGTACTCTTTTTCCCGCCTCTTTAATACCCTACATTGTTGGTAGTCTGCGACTTTTCTCTTTATTTGTCATCACTCTTACACCTAAGTCACCAAAACTCCATCCTTTTGGTTTGCTTCCTTCCCTCCACCTACTTTGGTCTCCTCCCCCCCCCTGGCTTTTTTTCTGTCAGCCAAGCAGTACCCTGTCTTCTTCCCTTTACCTTTTGCTTCTGCGCTGTATCTCTTCTCACTCAGTGAGGTGCCTCCTCACATCACCTCGCACCCCCTCAAAGGTGCTCCTGACAGGTCTTCTCCTCCTGCAGTTTCCTCGGCAGAGCTGAACTGTGACACCGAGCAGACGCTTTGGCCAAAACACTGTGCCACCTGACAGCTGGCAGCGCCCAAAGAGGAGGACGACGAGGAAGAGGAGGAGGAGGTGATAGTGTGGTGAGAGACAGTGCTGTCGGAGGAGGCCCCGGGAGCTGAGGAACAGACTTAGGGGAACAAAGAGAAGATATAAAATAAGCAAGACATGAAAAAATGATCAAAGGAGGATGAATAAGTTAAAAAAAAAATAGGAGGTAGCATGATCAGTGAAGTAGTTTTGGAGGAAGTAAATACAAGGAAGGAAGTAGTATACAAAGAAGAGGTAAGGGGGAGTGAAAGAGATGAAGGAGGAAGATGGAGAGCAAGAAACAGGAGAAGTGGAAAGTGGAATAAAGAAGGAAATCTGATGAGCAAGAGGGGGGCAAGGAAACAAGACAAGGAAAGTGACACAGGTTGGAGAAGTGAAGTTAAGGCAATACATGTTTTTGAGACTGGACAGGTTGTGTGTCAGGGAAGAGGGATTAGAAGAAGATGACGATCAAAAACATGGAGAAAGACAATGTTATTTTGAGTAAAGGTAGAGCATGACACACAAATGTATCAAGTTAAGAATGAAAAGGAGAATGTAGGGACAAAAAAAAGAGGTATCTATAAATGTAAAAGGTTCGATGGTGGGTAAGGAACAGTACAAGGAGGAAAAGTAAGTAAAGGCAAAGACGAGGAGAAAATAAAAAGTTTCACGAGAGGAAGAAGGCAAGCATGGAGGACGCGAGCCCTGACTTTAAATTGTTCAAAAGTATTTAAAGGAGAGAAGGAAAGACGACGAGTAAAAGTAAAAGGTAGTGATTGAAAAAAGTAAGGCATGAGGAGGCAAACGTAGAAATGTAATGACGGATTTATGGACTTCATATCATTCACGATGGAGAGACAATTTAGAGGCTGGACGGATGGACTAAAAGAAGGAAGTTCATCCATGCAGGGTCAGAGGGAGAGAAGGAGAGAGAGAGGAACGAAGAGAGGTGCTGGGGGATATCATCCGTCAGAATCACCTTCTCCTCCCGTCGAGTGATTGATACGAGTGCTGCTTGTGGAGGTCCTGAGGGGAAACATCTCCCCCTCTACTCCCTCTATTCATCCATCCATCCATCCATTCATCCCTCTCTCCAGCTCTGCACCCCTCCGTCCGCCCCCTCCTCCTGTTTTTACTCCTCAGCGGGCTCCTCAGCGGCCTGCCCCGAGGCCGACAGTGATGGAGAGAGGCGGCAAACATCACACACACACCAGGGAGGAGGAAGAGGATGAGGAGGAGGGAGAAAGAGAGGGAGTGGGCTCGATACTGTCCAAAGCCTTACACCCCCCCCCCCCAAAAAAAAAAAAAAAAAAAGAGGAAACAATATGTGAGTGCAAATGTTGACTTTATCATTCTTGGGAGTAAAACGTTGCTCTTTGTGCGATTACACGTTAAAGTTAATGTTGACTAGTGTTTATTGAAATTGCACATTTCTAAAACGTTGTCTTACCAGGGTTCATTGGACAACTGTTGGAAAGTTATAGTTCAATATGAACCCCAGTTCTGGGACATTCTGCCAACTTCAATGTTATTTGTTATATGCTGTTTGGAACGATGGATGATGTTGGTGTAGCTAGCAGTTAGCTTGAAACGACTTTCAGACAAACTTCTTTTACCATGCGTTGCCTTGTTCACAGTCCCTTCAACCATTGGATTAAGTTCTGTCAGTTTCACAGACTGATTTTCATGCATAGAAAATACTCCCGATACGTGATTGGTTCAAACCACTCTGACTACAAAAAAACCCAAAAACAACACACACACCTGTCAGTCCACACCCCGAAGTACAGATTTTATATTATTGTATAGAATCTGTAAATTAAGATGAAGATAGCTAGCTTGTCAACAGTGCTGCTTTAGTGAGTTTATGGTTCTTCAAGCTGCAAATTGCCTGAATAAACATTGTTTGCTTATTCTCAAAACAAATCATGAGCTAGCTTGCAAACTGGTCAGCTTTTAGCTTGCAGGCCTTGCACAGGCAAGAAAATGTAGTTCAATGAAATCACTCATAATTAATATCAAGTCTTCTTGTCTCATGTGGTGAGGAGAAGCTCTTCTTTCTGTGACAAACAGGTTTTTTTTCTCAATTCCTTAAGTCACAAGTAGGCTATGTTTGATTTTACATCCATCTTAAGTATTTAAAGGGCACCGATGGCAATCAAGAAAGGCTATAAAAAAAAGCCTCATTTTTCTCAGGTGACAAACCACCTAGTCACTCATGAGAAGAATGAATATCTCAGGTTTTTTATGTCCAGTCTGCAGCACTTATAATTAATGGATTAATGCAAATTGCAGTTTGTAATTCATTATGATCCTGGGGGTGATCTTCATCCCTGTGAACAGCTGTACAGTGTGACTCAGGCAGCTCCTCTTCCTCTGCGAGATGAAGCAGGTTCAAGTGTGGGTCGTGTTTTAGCAGCAGCAGCCATTATTCCCTCTAACTGTGCATTTGCATGAACCTGCCGAGGTCAAGTTTGTTAGCTGCTGTTAATGCAGCCAACCGGCTCTCTGCTTCCTCTCCGCTGCCACTTCACCGCTGTGAAAAAAGGAGCTATTGTTCGACGTTTCAGTGGCAGGAAGGAAGGGAAAAAGGCACATAACTGCAGGCGCTGTGTGAAATGTTAAAATGGAGATTAGCCCGGCCGCTGCAGATCTCGCTTATAATGATTAAACATCATGCCTTGCATTTCAATGGGAACACTTGTAGCTGGGAGCGCTCTGATAAGGTCCTGCTTTAATTCACACATACACATGCGACGTTTAGACGGAAGAAAGGACATGCTTTCAGAGAGAGAGCGAGACAGAGAGAGAGAGAGAGCAGTGGTCAGTGCAGCTGTCTGTCCACGCAGCCCTGTGTCCTCTGACAGCAGAAAAATACAATACAAACAAAGGCGATATTAAAACCCCTCAAGCTCCCGTTTTTTAATGCTCACCTCAACACTCAACCGATAAGAAATATATGTGTAATAATGCACACTACCGTCTTGCAGGAAAAAGGAGATATTTGTTTGCATTTTAAGATGCAATAAAAACAGATATCAACACGGATTTTCCTCTAGCCCTACCTACTATGTGTAAACCTACCAATCATACCATTCTTCTTCTTTTCTTTTTTTTGAGATAAAAACTAAAAAATGTTGTAAAAGAAAGAATCCTCTAAAAATAAGCAGACTTAACGGTACATAATATATGTTGGCTATATTACTTGTATGGGTATGTACGGAGGCCCTAAGAGGACATGTCTCAGCCAACTCGAGACCTCTGTCGACTGTCGACCTGACGACAGGATGAGAACTGGAGCTGAGGCAGGTTTTAAGCCTCAATCAGGTCAGCCCTACGTCTAACAAGAGACAGGTATCATTCATAAAATCATACAGATGGTTTACAAAAACATTCACCCCCTGTGTGTATCCATGAGAACAATAATTAGGACTAATATCGTTTCTGGTGCAAAGCTGTTAATGTTATTTCCTGCAGTAAAAACGGGCACTTCTAAATGTGGCGTGTGTGTGACTTCCAGTATTCTTGGAGCCAGCCTCACACCCACCTCGATGAACTGCAGGATTTTACAATTTCACATTGGCTTACTTTTCAACACTGGAGGTTTATCGCAGCAGGTTATCTGTTTGCTGATACGTTCTTTTCCACTTGTTAGTAAAGTGAACACATCCAACACTTGATGTGAAGGTAAAACATCAGCCATTATACTGTACATTGTTGCACTTTTTTACTCTATTCTATTCTATTAGTTCTGCAGCATATGTGAATTCGCACCTTGGGAAGATTTCAGGGGAAAAAAAAAAAATTTCAGGACTGCATGTACGGTAACAGATTCCAAAAGAGAAGAATATTAATTTTAAGATAACTTTGACATAGTGATTATTGTATTTCAGTTTTTATTTGTTTCTATGGCGCTGCCGCAGATTGCATCATTGCTGCCTTGTGAGGAACGTAAAGACTTTTGGAAGCAGCAGTAGCAGCAGAGTACAATGCTTCCCCTTATTTTGTGTCTGTACACTTCTTGAACATCTCCTCCATCCATACATCACCTCCCTCCCACCCACCCACCTACTGCCTGACAGTCTGCCTAATACCAATTACACCAAACTCTCTCTGTCCTCCAGGCTCTCCATCGCTTTCTCTCTCTGCCAGAAATGCATTTCCTGACCACATAACACCTCTCTCCTTCTCTTCTCTTTCTCTTCATCTGTAGCTCCGCGGCTGCAGTGTGAAGCCTGCTGAAAGAGGCTTTCAGCGCCACTTTTTCTGAATCCCATTGACAGAAAAAGTTTTTTTTGTTTTTTTTTAACCACACTACATTTGAAAATAGAACTTTGTTAGAGAGATACCAAATATATCCCACTGCAGTGTCATATTCATTCATACATTCATCCTAATGTGCCCTTATCACACTAAAATTGCTGCTTCTGCATATTTGACTTCCTCTGTTTTCTCTTTTCTACGACTCTAATTTCTCCTATTTCCTCCGCTCTGCTGCTGCTGTGACCTGATTTCAACACTTAGAATCAATACAGTTTCATCTTACATTATTTGATTAATCTGCTTCCTGTTTAAGTTCGGTTTACATTGCTGCTTCCTCGCTAACCGCATAGAGAGAGTTTGATAGACGGAGGAGGAGAGGAGGTTATGAGAGAATGGGCAGAGATTAAGAGTCAGGAAGGCAGGGGAAAAGAGAGAAGAGAAGAAACAGGAAGGAAACAAAGACATGGAGAGAAATATAAATGAATAAACGACAGGGGAACATGACTTCTGAAGAGGGATAAGAAAAGAATGAAGATAGAAAAACAGAGAGTTAAAGAAGGAAATATGGAGATATGAAAGGAGACATTTCCAGAGAATTGGGGGGAAAAGAAAAGAAGGAGACAAGGAAGGGAGATTGGACTAAAGAAAAGAGGAGTTAAGATGAAAGACAGTGTTAAAAAGGAAGGGGGGGCATGAGAAGACAAACAGCCTAAATAAAAAAAACAGAAGACGAGAAATGGGGTAAAGTGATGAAACCTTTGGGGAGCGGAAGGCGGAGAAAAGCAACCTGCCGCAACTGTGTCATCCTCTTCAAAACAAGCTGTGATAATATTTTCTTTTTGTTGTTGCCAGAAATATTGTGCAGCAATGAATTTAATCATTTTGCCCCGAATTTCAATTTACTGCTGTAATGCGATGCAACAGCGCTATAAGCACAGTGTCATAAGCGCCTTCCTCTGAGTGCGTTTGATATTCCTCATACTCGGCGGCCGCAGACAGGGTTTATTTTTTATTGAAATGTGATTGGGTGGTGTCTCGCTTTAGGGCACGACACAAAGCAACTCGAGGATTCACGAGTCAATTTCCTGAAGTGGAATCCAATATAGGCGAAGAAGCAGAGGCGAGGCGTTTACAGCTCCTTAGGAACATCAGGAGAGAAAGACAGTAAGTCACTCCGAGCTCGCAGACGGAAACATTTCAGGAGGAAAGATGGAAGATGTCGGTTGTCTCCTTAAAATATGTCTGTATCAGACCGACAGAGCTGGAAAAACCAAGAGAGAAGAACCTTTTCTTCCAGTGTGAACATTGTCCTCAGGAAGGTTTTCTAAGATGATCCAGGAGGTGTATTGAGTTAAGGTGTGACATTTCCCCTTTGTATTGCTCGAGTTCCTGCTGTCCACACTTCCTTGCTGCTGAGGTGGAGGTTAGAGCAGGACGACACTTTCTGATTGGTTGTGGCTTGGCGTCGGTTAACGGACAATATTTCCGATGGTAATGGTGATAATGTTCCCGGACTAAACACATTTTCCATCGGGGTGATTAAAGAAAACGCAAAATAAATACAAAGTCAAAAATGATGTAAAGACCTGCTGGGCAAACACTCAAACTTCTCAGCTGGAGTCCAAACTTCAAAGGCACTGAGTTGAGAGATTCTCCTCTCATCCCTGCAAAGTTTGACTAAATATGATCGGCCCAACTCTTATAAAAAAGAGACTTTCTAAAGTTGTTTGACAAAACACAAATTCAGACTTTCAGGCTCATGACATTTAGGATTACTTTTCCTGCACGTGTAAAAGTAGGATTGACTAACCGAATCTCTATATATTCATAATATACGTAGATGCTATTTTGATGAGGTCATGCTGCAGTGTAGATCTTAAGCTCTCCTAGTGTGGTCTTAAATTTAACAGCAAAGTATCAAAAATCCCAACAGTCTCAACAGATTTAATTTGCACCATAAACCTGTTTATGTCTAAAATAAAGATAAACTGCTCTGCTTGTTCCCGTCTTTGTGAATGCTAATTTTGCTTGTTTAACTGGCAGGAGTAAGGTCATTTGAAGGGGAATGTTAAGGTTTAGAGGTCTTATTTTGATGGGTAAAGTAATGGTCAGGGGCTAAGGAATGCATTATGGCGGTTGTTGCCCGTGTAAAAAGAAAGAGAGAGACTCTGCAGTATGTTTTGGAATTGGAGTCAGATCCTGTCATTTCAGCACCATGGACAGAGCCAGCAGTCATGGTAGTTACTGCTGCAGTGAATGCTCGGATCAGAGAAGCTTAAAAAACAGAGGCCTGAGTGGAGTTTCACTACTTTTCTGACTATTGGCCTTAAAAAAGAAGACGCTAATCTCTCATCTGTGGGACCAGATGCCAAGATTTTCAAAATTCTCCATAGTCCAGTTATCCACGTCAAGCTCAACGATCAAAATCAACAGAATGTACTGAGCAGAATTCAGCGAGTGGGTGGTGATTTTTATTCCCTTTGGTCCGTGCATGTCTATAGACTGTAGACACTCAACCGGCTGCATTCTTTTTTTTTTCTTTGCCACTATGTTCTTCTCCACTCTTGTGTTTATATTGGGATTATGTCTAGCTCAACATAGCATTCACATACAAGTACATATTGTAATTTAACCTTGCTCATTCCTTGCTTCCCCTCCTGTGTGACAGGCGAGGTGCATGTGTGAACAGGACAGAGTGATTTCAATTGAAGTCTGCTTAAAATGCTCTAGTAATGTTCAGAAGTGTACATTATGAAATCTGCTTATAACTTCTAGACAACCAATACCCCGCTTATGAAACATATAAATGATTGATATATGATGAGTAAGTAAGTCAAAATGATCAAAGATAAATGATCATTTTGACTCACTGGCAACATCAACCAATGAAGCAGTAAAACCGTATTTATATCGACAGAAGAAAGACTTGTGTTTTATGTTTGTAAGTGAAGAGAGAAACCTCTGAGGACAGAAAGACAAGTCGACAGCCTTTGTCTTCCTTTGACTGAATGTATTTTATTGTAAAGCTATAAGGAAGGAGTAATTACAAGATATCATTTCTTTGATTTGCTCAGCAAAAATAAAAGACCACATTATTTTTATTCTTTTTTTTTAAGTCAAACATGCGGATGCTGATCAAAAGAGAACAGATGAGGCTCAAACAAGCACATCACCCAACTTCCTCTAAGAGAAAACTCAAAGACTCAAATAAAAACAACATAAACAAAGAAACTGTCTCTGGACGAACATGACAGAACAGAACGGAAAGGAAAGCGCTAAAGCCGGTGTGTGATTGGAGGATAGAAGCTGTCGTCCTCCACTCTGAGCCTGACTCATCACTCCTACATTTAAAAAGCCTACGGTACTTTAGACAACAAAATCCTACAGGTTCAGATTTCCTTCACGGCGTTTGAATATATATATATATTGTTTTTTTCATCTTAATTTTTTAAAAACCTACACTTCCATGTACATAAAACTGTACAAAAAAACAAGGCATCACTAGCATTGTTCCTATATAAATATAACCGACCAACACTGAGGCTACAAACGTGGACTTTCTGCAAAGACAAAAGGGCTTCGGCAGCTCCGGCTTGTTGTTGTCTGACACAAGATTAAAAAAAAAACAAACAGAAAAATGATCCGTTTCATTGTTGCAGTATGGAAGTTCAGAGCTGCCACTGTTACTTTTGTGGAGTCTGGAATCCCAGGAACATTTTTTTTTACATTCATAGATCACTTTTTAGATCAGGTTTTGTACCTATCTTTTAAATGGCAGGCAACTAGCAAACAAGATATGTTGCGCTAATGAATAAGTTATAGGTTTCACTTTGAAGGATGGCATTTCAGCAGGAGGTCTGATGTAACATAATTAAACTGGGAATATTTTCTAAACTTAATATTATTTTAATTTTTGTTCTTGCGTATCTCAATGCCACATCAGCTGTCAACCTTTGTAAATGTCTTCATTAGTTCAATTCTTTGTTTGTTAAATTGTACTTTCCACTTCTCGACATGTTAACTAAGTACAACTGAAAAGAGTGTGTGCCCTGTAGTTCATATTGTCCTGACTTTATTGTCTTTCTGTTTTATAAAGACTATAGTTTTTTTTGTTTTTTTTTCTATGCTCCTATTACCTTTAAGGCTGAATAACTGATAATGACCCTAACATTATCAGCCGCCTGAACGACTGCTCTTAACTTCCATACTTTTTAAACATCCTGAGTGGCCCATCATCCTCTTTGGGGTCTGAAAATAATTGTAATTGTTTGAGAGTCTGATTTGAGTCAGATTTTGTTTGGAATCTGGTACAGATGAAGTAAAGAAAAACAAAAAAAAACAAAAAAAAAACTGTCCAGTCTGCCCTGAAAGCATCATGTACACACAGCCGCATCTGGTAAAAAACAGCAACGACCTTTTATATTCATACAGTATCTCTATAGCAGTGTTGATTCCATAACATTGATTAAAAACAACTGCGACAACAACAAAAATGTATATTTATAAAGTCGGCTTGTTTCATGCTCAGCTGAAGACGCCAGCCTCAGTATAATACACAACCAAAAAAACCAAAACAAAACAGCAAAGCACTGCAAACTTGATCACATGGTTTCATGAAAAAAGACTTGGTTCCTCGTGTTTTCACTCACTGTTTCAGTTTTAAGCCTTTTGCACCGATTACACTGTATTGAAGTCACAGAATTATTGACTGTGTTCATGAAAATGAACCAAAAACACAGAAGATTATGTAGCTGTTCTCTGATCCTCAAAGTTTTACTATTATTTTTTTTTAATGAATATTTTTTGTTGTAATTGTTGCCCAAACGTGATTTCTAGTGTTCCTACCAGCAACAGAAACTTGGCACTCAACCTCAGGAGAATGAATCAGTCTTGAAAACAGAAGTGAACAAAAGTGACACACCAGTCAGTTTTGGAGGAGCTTCATGTTTCATTAAAGTTGCACGCTGCAGATTTTTTTTTTTTTAATGTCGGGGTGAATTAAGACGTCTAGAGAATACTACTCAGCCTGTGCTAAGATAGTGATATAATGTCTCATGTGGCTCTGCTGTGTGTAGTCTAAGGAAGCTAACCAGGGTAGGAGAGGTTGTCCAAAAGGGCCAAATTATTGAAAATTGGGTTAAAGAAAAGTGGCCAACAAACTTGGGCTTGAGGTTGAAAATTGTGAAGAAGGGTTACCAAAAGAAGTGAAGTGTTCGTGAAAAAAAAACTGTATCTGAAACATTTTGTCCAAATTTACTGAGTTAATATATTACTCCATTGCCATAATAGAACTCTCCCTTCTTATGGAGAAAGCTGTGTTGTTGACTTCACAGTAAAGTAAATTAGCCAAAACCTTGCAACAGTTTGCAGAAAAGTTTTTTTTGTCTTTTTTAAGCATGGACATCCATTAAAAAAAAAAAAAAAAAAAAAAACTCAGCAACTTAACTGAGATACTTCAGTTTCCCTCATTTGGATTGTTGTATCATTTTGAAGCTGGATCTTAATTCTGTGACTTAACACCATTAATACAAAAGTCTCAAATGTAGAAACAAAATGACACGAGAGGCCAAAACTCATTCCACACGGATCATAAGTGGACAGAGAGAAGAGATGATTTCACTGAGTCACAGAGTGACGGACAGACTCATTGTGTCTCTGACATTCACACTGAGGAGAAAAGTCGAAGGGAAACACTGACGAAAAAATCATTCCTGTGTGTCTTTAAACAAAGGGAATCTTTCGTTACACTGCGCACACACAAAAACCAAACCAACAAACAAAACAACAAAATCACATTTTAAGTGCCATGTAGGAGCAGATTCCAACCTACAGCTGAACTCACAGCTACGACAACGAGATTCGGAAAGAGAGCAGAAGATTTCACGACTGGAGCGCACGATTAGTCAAAGAAGCAAAAGTAGGAAAATACAGACTACGTCTCAAAGTGTGCTCTGTGTACCTAAATAAAGCGAAGATGTCTTATTTTAGATCCTGAAATGTTTTTAGTTAAAATATTTCTGTGATGTGAGAGTCAGCCAGGCTATCGTTACATTTACATTGAAGTACTAGCTCTAAACACAACTTATTAAAACAACAAGACATATTAAAACTGTGTTAAAACTTTCAGGAGTTGTGTCTGGATAAGATCCTAATTCTTGCTCTTTAAGTTGCAGATATCCAGATGTTTTGCAGATGTAAGCCAGGTGATTTTGAGGTTGTGTCCTGAACCAAACATCTTTTTTTAGCTACTGGATGTTTTTCTTCATGTGCGTGATCACGAGAGCAGCAGCTGGAACCACTGTGACATCACTAGACAGGATTTCCCGCCAAACTAAAACAAACTAAAATTAAGTTTTAAAATGTCTGGAAAGCTGCAGAGTTCAGAATATTCAACAGTGGGTAAGTCATGCAAATGATTCTTTTGAAGTTCATTTGATTTTTTGTGACACTCTGACGAGTGCAGCTTTAAGAAACTGACCTTTATTAACAAAAATACAACCTACAATTTGAGACGCAGTCTGTGTTCTTGACGTTTCTCTGTAAGTACATCAGTAGATTCATACATAAATAATGCCCGTCAGTAGTAAACCAATAAGTTCTTAAAAGTAAACCAAAGTGTTTTCTGAAGACATTTATGCATTTAAGTCATAAATCAGTAAGTCTATGAAGTGTTTTCGAAGTGAACTAGTGCACTCTGTATTAATAATAAATCAAGGATAGACCAGCGGTTTTGAACGGCAAAGCACTTTGCTTGAAAATAGAAAAAGCATTTTACATTAAGGATTGCATTTGTATTGTAAATCAGCGTTTGGGGATTATTTTAGAGTAAGAGGAGGGGTGTTTTATAAGAGAAGTTAGTGTCATCTTTTAAAAATAATAAATGAAAGAAAATTCCTGTGCATTCCGATCTGACATTCATTTTCCTCTGAATTCAAAAACACTCCAATTTATGATCAGTAGCTTTCTCTTTTAAATATTTGAAGATAATAAAATGGAAGATGAAGAGACTTATTAAGATATTCGGTAAATCATGACAAGTTGTGAGAAGGAGCAGCTTCTGACTGAATATGTCCATGTTTTGTCTCATTGACTGTTTAGCTCTCAGTTTGTGTAAAAACATCGATACTTTACTGATGTGATAAGGACAAACACATGTCCATTAGTCACTGATTTGAGATTAAATGCGATGGCAGCTGAACAAAAGGTAGATGCTCTGCATGAAGACGCACACACAGTCGCAGAGGTTGTCAGTGTGCGTGACAGCAGCTCTCCTGGGGGCTGATGGGTAGCTGGCGGTGGCTGTGTTGATGGTGGGGATTAAGGGGGATGTTTTGTGGGTTCATTGGTTCCTTCAGGGAGCAGGAAGTGCTTGTGGCCTCACAGGTGGCTTTAAGACTGTCTGATCATGTGCACGCACGGTGTCGTACGTGTTTTGATTTTACATTAACTCCGCAGACGTGCAACACAGCAAATGCAAATATGTTAACTTTTCACTTGTGGAAAAAAAAAACTGTAGAATTATTTAGTTTTCACAAATTCTCTGTTCGTGCTAACCAAGACATACTCAAAGTCTGTAAATACTCACTAAACTGAATTTTTTAGAGCCTCTGTGTCCAGCATTAATATGCACACACACTTTCAGTAAGTCATGGACAAAATTAAGCATCCTGTACAAAGTCCTGAACTCTACATCAATGTACACGTTTGGCAAGACAGATTTGTAATCTAGACTATCATTGAAAATTATGCTCTTGCGTCTAAATTTGACGCAAACACTTGAAGCAGTAACATCTTGTCTTAAGCCTAAAAACCTGCAGTGTGGAGACTGTTAAATCATCAAAGGTAAGCCCAGTGTTTACAAGTAGCTACTGTATAAGTAGCAGTATTCCAACCATCAAAATGAAATCAATGACTGACTGTCCCTGTTCTTTTGGCCATGTAGAGTATTTGAATCTGTTAGCAGGCACAGTTACAAACGCACAGACACACACAAGCGGGTCTTGCAGTGATGTGAGGTGCAAGCAGCAAAGCTTGAGGAGGTCACTAAAGGTCACCAGGTTACTTTTCTTCCTCTGGGGTTAATTGGTGCCAAGAAGTTGAGGTTAAACTTGTACTATATAACTTCGACCTCTCTCCTCTGCCTTTACCTGAGACAGCAGAACACAGCGACCACCTGGGAGGCCAGCGGCTGGTCGGGCAGTACGTCGGCGTCAGGGAGAGGAGAGAGAAAAAAAAGACTTGTTTACTGTGAAACGGCGAAATGTGGCCATGGGAAAAGGAAGGAGAAGAGTCGATGTGGACCTCCATGTTAGGCCTTAAATAATCAATCAGAGCTCTGAGCCCCGGCGTTAAATCACCAGAGGAAGACGAGGAGCACAAGAGACCGCGGCGGCGCCCGTGAACTCTAAATCTCTGTCACAGGGAGGGTTGAACGTCGGTTGAATGATGGTTGATTTATCTGCAGGGGAATACAGGGATTGTGTATGTGTGTGTGTGTGTGTGTGTGTGTGCGGCTTCTGAACAGGCTGATATGTTCACAATAAATCAGATCACCTTCAGAGAGCAGAGGAATCGTGTTTTGAATCGCGTTAACATCTTGCTCATTGACTTACCACACATTAAAAACAAATGTAGGAACAATAAAAAGCAATTCAGCGGCACAGCAGAAACGAGAGAGCACAACGTTTAAAACGAATAAAAATAAAGCGATGGATGGAAGGGGGGATTAACCGTGCAATATGCTCATTGAAGCCGATTGTTTGCCAAATAAAACGAGGTAGTGTGACCCCCACGCGACCCAGAAGATGGCCCATTTTGCTGCAGGTTTTAGCTTCGGAGGCATCGCAGCCCTGCGGCTTCGCTTTTATGTTCCTTCAGTGATTCTGCAGGCTGGATGTTCACCTCACACACGCTGCAAAAAAACCCAAACAAATGACAGGTCATTTAGTTTCATATTTAGCCACCGAGACATCTCTGCCAAAACGGGAGAATTATTCAGAAGTTTTCTGTGTTGCGGAATGGAAGTGGAAGTCTTGCGACATGAAGAGGAAAAATGTACTTCTGTTTGGACTCACTATCTTAACAGGAGTCCCCACACTCCTGCTCTGTACTACTGACCTTGTCTGGACATCACCCAGAGGAGCTGCATGTTATAACACCGGTGTCTGAGTCAGTTAGCTCGAAATTGAAGAGACTTTCATCTGCCATCTTCTGTAGTACAGAGTCCAATTCAGCTGACGTGTAAACAGGGCAGGTAATTGTGGGAAGAATTCTCGACTAAGTGACTGTACTCCTTCTGCTCGTGTGTACAGATTCTTCTTATCAAAGATAAGTCCCTATATATGTTTTTGGATGATTATAGACAGCAGCCAACAATTGAAAACAAGAGATTGTCTGCAGGCAAACTTGTACGAAATTGATGTTAGCTTTTTTGTACTAGAAGGCTTTGCTATATTTTCAGTGAAAACACACCGGTATTAGCTCCACATTATCTTATACAGTACATTGCAATTTATTTGAAACTAAACAAACAACAAATCTGCTCATTTGCTCACACAAGAAGCCTTCATAATTTGGCTAATAAACTAAATGAAAAGTTAAAAACAGAACGTCATTCTTCATATTCTATACGCACACAAAGAGAGGAGATTTCACATTTTCTGTGACATGTTTGTTTCTTGATGAATGGCCATTTGTCAAGTTGGACAGGGAATTAATGATAAAATAAAATATGCAATTATCAGCTCTTTTCCTCAGTTGTTTAATGATGATTCACTGGACCGAAGACAGAGTGGGAAAAAAAAAAAAGAAAAAAAAAAAAAACATCTGATGGTGATGGTAACGTGGAGAAATCTTTCTCTACAGACTGATTTCTACTTTGTTTCAAGTTGCGGGTCTCCGTATGAGACTAAATGACTTGTTAGAGGGATTTTTGCAGCACTCTCTCTCTCGCTGAGCCCTCCCATTCATCCATCCGGTCTCAGCTGGTGTGCATCACTACAGGTGAAATCTCACATTACCCTCAGCAGCCATTAACACCCGGCGCGGAATGAATGGACTTCTTAAAGCGTCTCGCTTTCACTGGCGCAAATTATCGCCGGTGATGTGCAGAGCCTCGGGTTGTAATTAGAGTTTGTGTGCAGCGCTGTGTGGAGTAGGTGTTAGTGAACTGAAGCCTGTACAGGTGTCATTAATCCTGCATTCCTGTGCAACTGCAGCACCACAGGAAGCTAGGCCCACCTCCCCCCGCTGCACAGAGCTAACAGGTTTAATAAATACCTCTGCTTAACAACGAACGGCCCGGCCTCACACTGAGGAGGTAAAGAGGTGGGAACTAACGAGAGGAGATTCTGACCGGAGAGCTCTTCCTTCAAGCTTGAAAACTCAGCGGGGAAACATTCAGCACTGTTAGCACAAACAACACACTCTCAGCTGGGATGCGTGCCGGTGCAATCATACTGGTAGAGCTGTCATTAGCGCATATATGAAGATACAGCTGCTATGTGCTGCCACAATAGTTTGTGAAACCACAACAGTCATTTTAAGCAGCACAATTTCTGCCTATTAAACGTCCAGCTCTTTTGTTTTGTGCTGATTCTGACATTCACTATCATTATTCGTATTGTTTCAGTTCGTTTTTTGTTTGAGACTCATCAATGAGCTGGGGGTTTTCTAAAAACACTCTGAACTGGGATGTCGATCTGTGCCTGATGGAAAATTTATAAAAACTACTTGTAGAGATTCAGAGGATTAAAAATGCAAATACTGCCAGGACTCCCTTTGCTGTTTCCGTTATTGCATCAGCCTAAACTCCAGTAACACTCTAACAATCCAAAATTGGAGTGACATTTTCTTCATGATATTTATGCTCCCCTGAGGATGAACCCTTACCAATAATCTCCCTGACTTTTATGTTAGAAATGCCAACTGAGAAACAGTTCAACGCTTGATTTTCTTTCAGATTTTACACAAATCGAATCACACAACTTGACAAAAGTGGACTAACCACGAGACGAGTAAAAATGACTTGAACAGCAGATGATGCATCTAGACCTTCAGGCAAAGGTTGATGCTAAACTTCTGCTCACAACATGTCCGGGACAATTATCAGCCTGCCATAAAGCTGACTGATCACAATTATGCTCCCCCAGAGGAAGAACCCTTTTCATTTTAATGACCTCTTGACTTTCCTAAAGTGCAATCTTTAACTTTCAAACTTTTTTTTTTTTTTCTATGGTCGGCTCTCTGTCACTTTGTTGGTTCATTAAGTAATTTCTAATATTAAAATGAAAAAACCCAATATGTTAAAAACACATTTTTGTAGATTAATTTGCCAGACATTAAAGTGATGTTTTCAAATGTTTGCATGACAACCAGTAAACTAAAAATGTTCAGTCTACTGGGCTATAAAAACAATACACTGCTGACGCTTGAACGATAAAGATAAGCCTAGATTTTCAGTTTCAAACTAATTATCTTTTCCACTACTCTTTCCAGCTCTACAATTAACACTGCTAAGAAAGCTAGCAGTTCACAGTTTTACTTTTTACATGACAATGTTGCGATGTGAGAACATAATATATACCATGTGAAGTAAAATGTGCATTTCTAAAAATGTAATTTTTTTTTTTTTTTCAGGAAATATTTTATGATAGTTTTCTTTTGCACACTTTACCTTCTAACAAATTCCCTTTTTGATGGCAAACTACTGACAAGAGCATTAATGATAATAATGGTAACCCAGGTACTCGGCTTAGACCGAACCCCTGACTGAAGCTCTCAGAACTCCGATTTCCTTCGGTCCTGAATTATTGGTATCATGCTCCTCTAATGATTTTATCCCGTCCTGAACCAAAAATCAAATTGTGTAGTGAAGTTGTAGAGAAGAGGAAAAAAAACAAAACATTTTGTTGATAACTCGGCACCGTCGGTGATGCTCAAGCGTCCAGGCTCCTGCATTGTGATGGCGAACGCCTGCGGTGTCGTTTCTCTGTACATGCAAAGGTTTTCAGTTCATCAATGCGACGTAAGATCTGCAGACAGCACGACAGCAACGGATCCACACTCACAGCCACAGCAGTTTCCTCTGTCACTGTTTGTAGTATTTACAGCTCTGTACACTGGAAAAAAAAGACTTCTTCACAGCAAAGAAGAAATGAACAGAGTTGAAAATGTTCTTACTCCAGAGGGTGGGAAACAGCTGCGTTACGGAGAACGTCTTACGTTGGCGACTAGCTGTTCCTGATAAAAATGAGCCAGGTTGATTTGATGCAACTTGGCTCAAAAATGTATTCCTCTGCTCTGGAGTTGAAAGAGAAAAGTGTAAAGTAAATAAAACCAAAAAATCCAAACGAAATCAGGATACATAGCATTACACAGTATACTTAAGTAGGATTTACAAGAAGTTCTTTCTCTCCCCCGAAGGTGATTTTTCTTTTTCTGTTCCAACACAGCGACATAGCCTAAAGCAACGCACAAAATCCAACTCAAATACGTGAGTAGCTAAATAGTTTCCCATTAAATTATCACAACGATGTGGTGTAGTTTACATTCCTTCCACAGCCGCAAGAGCTGTGTTTTCTTCATTGATTTTAATTCATACTATTTTACATTTGATTGGTTTCTAAAAGGGGGGGGCGGTGGCAGTGGGCGAGGTGGGGGCAAGGGTCTAAAGCCTTTTATGCAGTTATAAAAAGGAAGAAGAGGAGTTGGTGCTGCAGCTCAGCGTGTAATAGGCACAGGGGGCGGCAGTGAGGGGGCGGGAAAGGTGATGGTGAGCAGCAACAGGGAATGATTGGGAGCAGGGGGAGGTGGTTGGGGGTTTTAAGGTGGAGGGCTGAGCCCTCACAGGTAGATCTCCCTCTTCAAGGTCTGGCCAGTTGGTGTGGTGGCAGAGTGATACTCCACCGCCTGGCTCAGCGGGATCTCCTCCAGCCCACAGTCTTTACCGGTTGAGTCTCCGCCCCCAGGGTAGGCACTGCTGTAGGGCGTCATGAATCGCATGTTGGCCACTTTGGAACTGCTTCCTCCACCGCCCCCTGTCCCGCGCTCCTCCATCATCATGGGCTTTGGGCTGCCGTTGGCCATCAGCTGCTCCTGCCCGTCCATCTCCTGGTAAGGCACAAAGGTGGAGAGGCTGGGAGCATTCTTGGACACCTTGCGGTCAGGGGAAGGCTGGCCGGGCATCCAGCAGGAGTCAGAGTGGCCATACTCGGTGCACTCGCGGGTGCAGTTACCAGTCATCGCCACATCGGGAAGAGGCCTGAGATCTACGGAGAGAATGACAAGAAACAAATAATGGATGAGCATCGAGGATAAAAAGGTAAAATACAGAGGGCTTTAAGAGATGAAGTTGAGGTACAAAGTTGAGAACAAGCAGGGAGACAGTGAGGCATGATTTGTTTATAAAACTTGTACCGAGTGTAGACATTGGTCACAGTTTGTACAAGCAACCGCTACATATGACAGATTTTCTTTGTTTCTTTTTCAGAGCACGAGTTATTCATTTCTGTCAGGACCTAAATACAATTTTTACCAACATTTTAAAAAGTGTATCTGGAGGAAATTACCAACCCTGCCTTTAAACATCAAAAATCAAAAAACAGTTAAAAGTTAGGATGATTGTTTAGAGAAGTGTATTTGACAGAAAATAGAGAAAAACGTCTCCCATTTTCTTTTTCCTTCTTCTTCTCTGTGCAAAGATCCCAAAGCGCTACGTTGGTCCCCTGAAAACCGACAAACCTGAGAGCGCGGTATGACAATTCAGTCAACAAAAGCAAGAGATACTGAATAAGACCTTTGTTATCACACTATAATTACGCACACACACAAACAAGCAGATTTTAATTTGAGGGAAATTAATTTATAGTTTGTATTTTCAAAGTCACTAATGGTTCACAAAGTGCCAGGAACGTTTTGTTGCTGAAAGATGGAAACCACATGTCAAACAAAGGGTGCAGGGCGTGAAACAGGATCATCTGATTTTAAAGGAGAAAAGACATGTTTAGACTCATTAAAACATTAATTGTGTTGCACAAACAGCCAATTAAGACCAAAAAAAAAAAACAAGAATGTGATTTTTTTTTTTTTTCCCTTTAACCTCAACAAACGGACACAGTTAAAACTGACACACAAAAGATGCTTCAAAAAGCTATTTTATTTGCATCGCTGTTCTTTTAAACAATGAGGGTGAAGGGCATCTGCCCTCTTTTTTTGCCCTGATTTTTTGAAGAATTGAACTCTGATCACGTGTCCCTGAGACGGGCAGGTGGGCAGACAGAATATGATAGACAGGAGGACGCAGGGCTGAGTTCGCATTTAAAAAATCACAGCCTAGAATGGAGAAAGGTCAGAGATGGAAGCAGAAATATCAATGCGTATGCAGAAAGTAACCTTTCCTCCGTGCGTGACATTAGATCATTCTTTGATACTGGAGGCTCGGGGCTTGCAGGGGAGGGGGCAGAAGCGGGGTTTGCTGGTTCTCCAGGGGAATGGCGCTTATTTCCCAAAATGCCCTCTGCTTCATGCATAATTTAAATTCATTGCCTCCCTTTTTTTTGCAAAAGGAGCTACAGTCGGCTTTTCTGTCTGTTTGCGGGTTGATGTGTACAATCTAATCCCAGAGAGTGCTGAGTAGCGGCCGTGCTCTGTCTCTCTTTTTTCTCCACGTTCTCACAGCCGCTGCTGCCGTGGATTTGAGATTTTAAGCACTTCCCATGCAAAAAGCAAGGTGCTTGCAAAAATGTTAAGTCATGTGCGAGTGGCTGCTGAGTTCAGAGCGGCCGCCTAATAAGTGCTTTTGCTCTGAACGTGGTGTCAGCAGGAGGCTTATAGAGCAAGAAGTCCTCAGAGCTGCACGCCTGAACAAACTCTAAACTTGGCTCACTTCTGCAACAACAACAGAGGAAGGACTCAGCCGCCAAGTGCAGCTGGACAGCAGCCTGCAGGGAAACTTTGTTTAACAACAGCTCAGAACCTCTGACCCGTCTGACTTTGTGTCTATAAATGCTGCTGGAACCTGCAAATTTGGCCACCAGCAGTTGTAGACTCAGTTAAACACTCTGTTGCTAGTAGCAACCACCAGAGGCACAGATGTAGCAGTTCAGTGGCAGAGTTCAATCCACCATTTTGTTAGGTCTTTGACCAGGCAAATATTGACAGCCATTGTTTTTTTTTGTTTTTTTTAACTTTTCATACTATCTTTGGAGGACAAGAGTTTGAGTAATTGTTCTGTTAAAACTTGGGCCCTATACAGGAGTAGAGTTGTAATGATTGTAATTGCTGCAAATAATCAATCAGGGCAATCAGGCACTAGATGTGCAACTGTACTTTTTTTTTTTTTTTGGGGGGGGGGGGGGGGGGGTTGGTTTTATCAACTATGGGTGTGCATATTTAGTCGGCTAAACGGTCAAAAGTCATCACACTCACAAATTGGGGATACTTTTGTCGTCGGTTTAACACATTTTATTTGTTTTGCCTTTGCTTCCAGTCAAATGTTTGCAAAACACTTTGACCAGCCGGGGCTGTGGTTTTAGACAGGCTGTCGCTCCAGTTAATGTGGGCTTTCTCGTCTTGCTTTACTACCTGGATGTAAACAAACAAAGTAAATCGCTAGCATCTCGTAGGACCAGCTTGGCTCGGCAGGATATTTAGATAGAGAAGATTGAGATAAAGTGGTATGTAGGCTGTGTCAGGTTAAACAGGCATTCCGACCTGAGCAATGTGAGATAACATTTAGCAAGGGCATGTGGCTGCTATGCCGGTGGTGCTAACACTGCTAACATTAGCAAAACTCTGCTAACCAAATTACATTGTTGATCCACTGACAATGTCGGCTAAAATTTGATTAATTTGTTTCAACCAGGAAATGAGTTGACTGTGATCATCTCTTTTATTAACTGGGACCCAAGTTTCCACAAAATGACAAACAAACCCCTGGCCTACGAGTAAAAATGGCTTTTTGCCAGTGGAGTTTGGTGTCATTCAAGAGAGCAATGTATTGGATGTTTCTGGTAAAAGAAAATCATCCTTAGCTTTAACAAAAAGCTAAATCTATGTAAGCATCATTTCCTTAATGTAATTAGAAAGTTGAAACATTCTTTTTTTTTGCTGCCTTTTTACGAGATTATTTACTAGTTCATTTGTAATCATCATTTTGACTCATGAGGGCCAATAAGCCATTCTACAAGGTTTATCAAAATTCACTTTTATTCAGAGAAACAACTTGCAATGCTCCATGCGAAACACTTCAGTCTCAGTTGATAATACATGTGTCTGTTAATATCTCTGTCCAAATCAACAGAGCTGCAACAACTGGTCAGATTTCCTTTAAATTACCTTTTGATATTCATGGTCTCCATACAAGTCTGGCAAAGGGTTGTGCCCCCAAACTGCCCCAAGGCCACAGAGTCCCAAGGCATGAAAAAAAGCTGCAGGCTTACTGTGACATCTGGTTTCAGTTAATTGCATCAGAAAGCTGTTTTGAAATCAGCACCTAAAGTATAATATCACCGGGCATAACGAGGAGCTTAAGACAAGACTGCATAACTTCCTGCCTTGTTTTGAAGATGTTACTCGCGTCAGAATCAAGTTTTTTAAGACCTATTTTTATTCGGTGTAGTGCTGTTTAACCATCATGTTCATAAGACTGTCTCGTGTGACCAATGAACTGGCTCTTCTCGAAAGAGGTTTAAAAGAAAGCATCCAAAGCTTGAACGTGTCTCAACAGTCTTCAGTTTGTGTGTGGTTTTGTGTGTGTGTGTGTGATGAGTCCACTTTGTGCTCTCTTTCCTGAGTTCACTCACAGCTGTTCCTGCTGGAAGACTCTCCGCTCTGTCTGTTTATGTTTGTCACTTATACAAGCTCCCCGACACTTGTCAGAGTGGAGCGTCTTTCTCAGGGGAGCCATCTTTGAACAGGTGATGTTTACGAGTTTAAGAGGAGATAAACAGAAAGCTCACCTTCTGTTCAGTCACTCCTGTAGTGGCATGAAGTGATCAAACTGTTGCTTCAGTGCAAGCTGTCTTTTCCACGCCTCATCTCAGATGAAAGTACGCAGCTCATGTCCTACATTTCTCAAAAATGCATACCAAGATGGTACAAATATGATACATAATTGATCCAACAATATTTCTAACAAAACTGGGTGTTTGAGTTATACTCTCATTATATGAGCAGAGTGCAAAGGTGTTTGATCGTTGAAAGAAATATTACTCCTATATCAACATTTTTGCCCAATCTCTGAAAGGATATTTAAATGCTTTATATCTCTGAAATCTGTAGAGCCTGGATGTTTTGTTGTTTTGGGATGAAATATTACCACTATAGATAATGTAATAATAAATGAACTTGAGCTTGTATAGTGTTTTTGTCTTCTGACTACTCAAGCACATTTATACCACATGTCACATTAACTAATCTCATCCATACACGTTCATACGCTAGAGACGAAGCAGCTGAAGCAATTTGGGGTTTTGCCCATGGACACATCGGACATGTTGCTGCAGGAGATGGGGAGCAAACCCCTAACCTTCCGGTTGAGAGACAACCAACTCTACTGAGCCACAATGAATCCTGATACAGATTGAGGACAGCTCTTCCAGAGTAAGCATGCATGGTTTCACATTTTAAAACAACATCCTTGATGACGTAAAACCTTGAAGCCATAGCCCTCTGTTGCACGAAGAATAAAGGCTTTCTCTATTATGTATACATCTCTGTTTCAGCATATATATTTTTTTTTAAAATGTAGTCTGGTTCATTATGTTTAAATTCATACTCACATTCATCATCATGTCAGTTTCAGAGAATTTTATATATTTCACATGCATTTGCAAGCACACGCAGTAGAATAAAACATACATACACATGGCGGAACTGCAAAAACATCGCCCCTCAATGTGCATTCATATGAATCAAAGTGTGTTAAAAAAGCAGAAAAAATATTGGCCAATCAGAGTTTGAGCCTGTGTCAAGGCCTTTGGCAAGCTAATGTGTAGCTCTAATCACAGGATTACGCGCTGGGCTTAGACGGGGGTCTTGTTCGTCCTAATTAAGAACAAGAACTAATTGGCTCTGGTTTGAAAAGGAGCTAATTGGTGAGCATAAAGGGACTAAGAGTTTGGGTGGTCAGGGTGAGCCGTGGCTAAGATGCAAGATCAAAAACAGTTTTGGATAACAGTCTTCCTCTGGGGGGTTGGACATGAGCTGCCTTCGCCGCCTCTCACCTGCAGCCCAGATCATCATTATCAAAGCCAATATGAAGGCTGATTAGGGCCGCTGACAAAGCAGGTTTGTTCTACTGCCGACTCTCATTAGTGACTGAGTCTCAAACATCTCCATCATCTGACATCTCTGTCCCATGAAGAAGAGTTCTCTTAATTACTTAACAATATCATTCACATAATTAGTTAACAGTTTTCTGATCTATTTTGCTGGGTAACTGATAGTACGAATTTCTGTGAATACGTTCAGTTTGGTTACACTTTGTAGAGGTGACTTTACTGTTAGCAGACTACGATCTATTCGGAGAAGCTATGACCATATTTGAAGAGAAGAATGTCATTAGAGGTATTCCAAAAGTATAAATGTATGGCCTCAGTTGACAGTGGAATGAGGAATTGTTCTTCAAATAGAGGTTTGACATTGAAAGAGTAAAGGTGATGTGATTCTCTTGACCATGTATAGAAATATCCAAAGTGGGAAGGAATTTATGACATCTGTTGAACGGTATATAATGGCTCCAAACTGAACATTAAATTGTCTATTTTTCAGCCTGCACAGAGTCTCAGTGTTGTCTGTTAGATTAGAACCACGGGCGTGATTTGCTACTATGTTAATATTATCCAGTCTGTTGATAGATTCAGTTTTAGGGACATTTATATTATTAAACCCATCAGTAACAGTTTTTTTCTTTGTACACAAAATACAAATTGTATTGGTAAACAAGGCCCATAGCTTTAGTCTAGATGACTAATGGGTATGAAAGGTTTTAGATTTGCTCCAAGGGGGGCCTAACCAAAGTATGTCCACCAAAATATCCTTCCTTTTTTTTTTCTCTTACAGAAATGTACAATAGCCACCAGAGGGGTCTGACAACATTACAAAAGTATTGACTTGTCAAGCATTCATCCTCCTGAAATCTTCAAGATTATAACTCTGATGACAGTGATGTTGTTATATATTGGACCCAAAGACATGATCTTCTTTCCTGAAACAACTTTTCTCTGTTTGGATAGGACTGATGTAGCGAGACAATCAACGGGGGGTGGGGGTGAGAAAGTGGTGTCTACCAAAATGCACCATGATGTTGAACCTGCAACCTGTGTGACACAATCATCTGTACGGGGGCGCGTCCTCCTCCATCATCTCAGCTCAACCAGCGTCCCAGACATGATGTGATTCCAACTGATACAAAATGACTCTCTGTGTCTGGTGACAGTCTTTGTCAGTTTTGGGTTCGTGCAGTGAAGAAATGCTAAATCATCAGTAATTTCAGTATATCACATGTAAGGGTTGGACGATCTCTGAAGCCTCAAGGGGGGAGTCTATGAGGGCTTTAAACTGAGTGATGTTCCATTAACTACAAAAGTGTAACATGGTGGGAGTGGAGGCAGGATTGGTGGATGATTGCAGGTTTCTCATCAGTACTTAAAGGAAGTTTAAAAAGTTTCCGTGGTAACCCCCCAAGGAGGAAATGCTATCTGCGCTGCTCTTTCTGCGGAGCCCTGGGCGAGGCTCGGCCGCTGCACTGTCAGAGGGCCGTGACGCTGGATTCAAGGTTGCCTCTATTAGTCAGGGCTGTTTAAAATGGAGTAGCCCTCCTGAGTTTTTTTTTTTTTTTTTACCCTCTCTAGCCCTTATCTGCACTCCTGAGTTTCAGTTAACCCCGGGGACCCTCGCTCACCCTGGCACCCTCTCCCTCTGCATAACACCCTCCTCTACCTTGGTCACCATTTTCCGGTCAAACGAATTAGATTTCAGAGTCCCTGCTCGGGAGGATGTCAGTGGTATGAAATGAAAATAATTTTCAGATGGGTATCTGACATTTTATGCTGTCACCTAAAGTAAAGAGCCTAGGCGGATTGGCTCTCTTTCCCTTCTTCCCCTCCTCCTCTTTTTTTCCGCTCCATCACTTTAGTCCCAGAGATATGCTAAATCCTCATGCTTCCCCTCGCTCTGCTCAGTCCTGGGTGATAAATGGAAGCGAATGTACACAAAAGAGAGCTCCTCTTTTTTTTCTGCTCCTTCTTGAAGTGTTAATGTGTTTAATTACTTTGAAGCTGCTGTGTATATGTGTGTGTGTAGGTGTGTGTGTGTTGCAGTGAAAACTACTGCAGGAAAACCTTCAATTATTGCTTTTCTCTGTTGGTGACAATGGCTCCAATTTATCTTATAAGAACAATAGAGGAGTGAGAGGAGGTGCAGCCGCTCTGAACGCTTAAAAACGTCCAGGAGGGAGCAAATGATGTGCTGCTGCTGCTGCTTCCCCCGCTGCAATCAGTGGTGACTTCAACAGCCCACACACACACACACACACACACACACACACACAAACAGGAATACTGTGCTTTTAGAAACACTGTACTAAATCAAACAATATAAAGGCTTTATCTGGAACATTTATGTAAGGGTTTGGTCATCATGTGTGTTCCAGTCTTAAAATGTCATACGAGTCAATAAAATGAACCACAGTCAAACCAATCTCTTATAAAAAACAAGCCTCAAAGGTGGTCAAGTATAGCTCTACGTATTAACAGTAAAGTATAGTTTAAATATAACACATGTCCTATAGTTAAATAATCATTTGATTAAAGGGATAAAGCAGGTCATTAAGAGTATGAGAAGATCATTTTGTAAACCCAAGCTTCTGTTGGCTACATCTCTCTCTCTACTTCATTTATAAAAAAAAAATGTTTTTTTTTACTGAGCAGAAGACAATAGTTGCTGGACTTCTACTTCAGCTGGATCCAAAAAAAACTTGTCAAACACTTCATTTACAAAAATACCAACAAGCAAACTGACCAACAAGGCAAGGTAGACAACCATATTCCTCCGGTGTAAATCAGTGGTTTCGTCAATGGGGTCTCATGAGTTAACTTCAAGGGACAGGTATTTAAACATCAGTTTGTCATTACAAAGTTGGAGCTTTGTTTCACAATGGTGTTGTAGTAGTTCACATCTGGTCTTTGTCTCAAGACCAATTTTTCAGGCCTTGTCTTGGAATCAAAAGCCTTTCCCATGCAAAAGAATGCATGCCTTCAATTGATCCATAGTTTCATTAGTATCCCCTGGTTCCTGCATCCTTCCCGGTGTAACGTCTCAGTGAGTATGATAATATTATATTTATTATATATATTGATATTTTTTGTCTTGGTCTTGTCTTGGTCTCGTCCTACAGTAGTTTAGGTCATCTTGAATTGGTCTCGATCTCTAAAGGTCTTGGTCTTGATCCCTCTCTTTTCTTTTTTGGACCCTGAAATCAAGTTTTTAAAATACTGAATTAACCATTCTCTAAGATGCATAGGTATAATTTATGATTCCCTAAATGCTGAACTATTCTGTTAAAAATTCATATTTTCTCCAGCTTTTGCCATCTGCCTGAGGTCTTTAGTGGGCTCTTGGTTTTAAAGTGGATTATTTTGACTGTAAGCTTCTCTGATTAGAGTATTTTTCCGCAGAAAGAAATATAACTCTTGTGCGCATGGATACATTAATTCAGGTTAAATACGTTTAAGCTGTCTGCTTCTCTGAAGAAATCATGCATCTTTATTTAGTGCCTTTGTTTCAAGCTTCCATTTCTCTTTTTGTGTCTCCTCCCTCCATCACTCCATCCTCTCTCTCATTCTCTCTGTTTCTCCCTCTCTCTCTCTCAGTCTCTCTGTCTGTCTGACCCCCCAGCCTGGCTCGGTGCGGAAACCTTGCCGGCTCTAATTAAACTTTGGGCAGATTAGAACTTTGCCTTGTCAGTCTTTATTCATGCTTAAACAAGTTATTACTTTTTGAGAAATTAAATTAGCCGGCAATTAATTAATCGACACAGAGCTCGGAAAGAGGACAGGAAAGGGGAGGAGGGATGCAGAGAGGGAGGGGGGTGAGGGGAAGATGAAAGTGGAGTAAAAAGAAGACAGGAGAGGGGATTCGTGTTTGGCAGAAAATGAAGGAAAAGGAGACACAGATTTATCTCCGAGACAGAAGTAAAGGGAAAAAAAAGACGAATCATAGATATTACATGCCATTCATTCTTTCACTAATTAGCACGAGAGAGCCATGAGGATGAAAATGTTTTGTTTTTTTTCGGCTTTCAAACATCAACATTTGATGCTTTTAGAAGTCAAAACTACCCTCCTCCTCCTCATACAGAGAAGTTATTAGACAGACAACCACTTCCTTCTCCTTCTTCATTTTCCAAATCCAAAATTAATCCAACCTTGGACTCCTTCTGACAGCAGAATAAAAAGCAGAGAAGAAAAAACATATTTGTTTGATGGGTTGCTTTCTTTTTCCTCGTTTATTTCATGAATGCTGTGTCTCCCCACTTCCTCTTCTCAGTGGCTCTGCTCCTGCCACCGACATCGACGTATTGACTGACACGTTTAAAATTAGACCCACCCCACACACACACACACACCTCCTCGCTGTTTCCTGCGAGGTATAAATCCATTTCCTGCTTCAAGCCCCAGGTCTCCAACCAACCAACCAAAGACACAGCAGCAGAGGCGAGGAGGCGAAAGTCGATGGGAAATAACCGTGGTAATGTAGCGGCAGTCCAACGGGGTCTGGGAGGGTTTATCTGACTTTGTCACAGTGTGATGGAGGAGGGAAAGAGTGGACTGCAGGTCAGCCATGTTGGAAAACGCTCCAGCTGTGTGCGCTCAAGAGTGTCAACTGCTGCTCTGGAAGCTTCTCGGCCACCTGTCTTTAAGTCCTTATATATGGAAATGTCTGCAGCTTAAAAAGTTATGATAGAATGTTTGTTGAAATAAAAAGGGTATCCCTCAAACTTCGAGGTACACTATGTAGAATTGCATGCTAATGTTTACATTAAAATATCGTTCTTCAATTAAAAAAGGACTGAACTCATGTTATATTTTTTCTTGAGTACTTACATCACCTCAAATATTTCCAAAAGCTAATAAAGCCAGAGAAATCTGTAGTTTTATAGTTATAAAGGGACGTGTATTGTAGGCGGCCGCCATGACAGACACGAAATGTTGATCGTTGTCAAGGTAGCACCAGATGTTACGTCAAGCAGTGCTGCATTAGGTAGCGCTTGCTGCGAGTGAAGGCTGCTGTTCTGTTGGAAAAAATCCTTCAAATACTTTTCTCCAATGTTGTGTCTTCTCTGGAATCTTTGCTACTTTGAACAATGTACTTGACCTTTATGTGCTATTGTGCCGCAACTGCAGCTGCTGTTTTTACATCAGAAGCTAAGCGTGATGCAACACTACCATGCTCACAGCTCTGACCTCAACTGGAGAGACTTCCTGCCTCTCATCCAACCAGCTTCTGTGTTTAATCTACCTGTGATGTCATTGGTCAGAAGGCAACCTGCAAACTGGTCGAACATATTTCTTAAAAAACCTTGCAGATCTGTGCAGCTCAAGAGCGGAAAGAAATCACCACAATCTTTTTATTTTTTTGTAGCGTTTTGTATTTGAAAGAGGCAGCTGAGGAAGAACCAAGGCAAGGGCAATAGAAATGGCCTGAAGCTATATCAAGTACAATAACACAGCAGCTTCTTCAGGCCATAAATATTTGACCAGTGCACCCTGCTGAGTGTGTGTGAGACAAAAAGACAGAGAATCTGAGAGAGAACGGTAGGAGTGGTCATTATAGATGCCGAGAAACACGGTTTGTGTTTGCTTTGAACGCACAAACTGACCTGAATATAACACACACACACACACATATGCTGGCTGGGCTCGGAGCTGGCAGCAGCAGCACATCTGCATCTCTTTAAAGGGAGATTTGAGGTCTTGCTTTGATAAGTTTAGGAAGAAGGTGCTCATACTGTAAACCAGCAGCTCAGGGAATTTGATACTGGTTTGATGTTTTTTGTTCTTTTTTTATGTCTTGTTTACACAGATAAATGACCAACTAGTCAGCCAAACATGAACTAGATTCTCACATCCATACATAAGACTAAACAAGACTTGTGCTGCATGACTTGTCCAGCTTAGAACACGTGATTCCTCCCGCTTGTTTGTGTTTCACTCCAAGGCTCAAACATGATTTTTTTTTTTTTCTCACACAAACCCCTCCCTTTCCTAACTGTTGGCTTGGCCTCCACTTGGAGGTAGAGAGACGGCCCCACCTATAAAGTCCCTGCATTAAAAAAAGGATTTAATCGGGGATCTAATCTCCTTCTTCCAGGATATCACTGTTTTTTGGTATCTTAATATCCATTAAACACACTATAGAGGCTTGTGTTGAAATGTTCTCAGTGGTTACAAGATGTGAAATGTGACAGACAAATAAGCTGTAATAAGTGCCAGATTGTTTAAATAAAAACACGACTTTCTTTTTAATGTTTCTGCTGAGACGGAGGGACGTGACTGGTTTGTGAATCATCTGTCAGAGCCGCCTCACACACCTGTCAATGTTGTTTTGCATGCATCAAACACTCACTAATATTGTAGGTTTAAAGTGTTCCTGTTTATGCCTGTCTCTTGAAGTTAACTCACACTATCGCACATCAGGCAGGAAGCTGAGGCTGTGAATCAAAATCAGTGACCCCCCCCCCCCCCCCATCCGTGTTCATCATGACTGTAAATAACATCAACCAACCGGGAAATAGAAGAAAACAACTTACAGATCAGATGTGAAAAAGGACCAAATTAGCGGTGATGTGAAATAAATCTGCACAGTGAAAGAAACGCCAACCAGTCAATTATTAATAGTCCAGAGGAATAGAGAGTACACACACACACACACTGCACACACTGACACCCCTATGGAATCGGCCTACTATGAAGGAAAAATTCAATTATCCTACAAAAGTGAATAAATTTGCAGCATGGCAGCCCCTGGCTGTAGTTCCTTCTGCTGCCATCTCCCAAGATGCTTTTGGGTTCATGTGGGGGGGGGGGGGGGGGCATGAAGGAGGGTTGAGGCTTATTAATGGGACGTTGAAATCTTTTAGCTCTGTCACACACTCAGAGCAGATCCTTTACATTCAGCAGAATGTAAAGGATTGTGTGTGTGTGTGTGTGTGTGTGTGTGTGTGTGTGTGTGTGTGTGTGTGTGTGTGTGTGTGTGTGTGCATATGTGTGCATATATGAGTGAATCAGCTCTTTGGCAGCTGCTGATGTTCCAGTTAAAATATCAGACAGATTCTGATACTTTTTTTAATTGACAAGAAAAATGGAACACTCGTAAAACATGGAAATGTTTTATATTATACTGGCTTCATCTACACTTATGTATATATCCACATTAATGTCAGATGAATCTTCCTCAGGCGATTAAGAAATATACAGATATGAATAAATGTAGCTGTATAAGAGAATGTATTTCATGTTCCAGGACATGCACAGTACCAAACATGATCAACATGACCATGTGTGGGGTAACTAGCTATAAATGTAATGTTAAAGTATTTATAGTGGAACAACACAACTGTAAAAAAAAAAACCTGTAAAGAGGGGTAATACCGTGAAAGAAAAACAAGTGTATACAAACTTACTACTAAAGTATTAACTACTGTATATGTCAAACATATCCATAATACATTAGATGGGTAGTAAACTAAGACGAACTGCAAATGTCGCCTTGTTATTTACCCACCAAATACAGTGCGAAACAAGTACTTAAATCCAAGAAGAATCATTTATGCCTTTAAATGTGTCCTACGCGCTTAATTAATTTGGCATCACCTCATACTCTTCATGTATGTAGTGATGCCAACATTTTGTAACACTACGGTATGCTTAAGATTCTTTCTCCATGAGATAGAGGTATATCTTCATTCAAAATGTTAAAAGGTATTTTAGTAGCAATTTGTAATGCTTAATGACTCTAAGTGAAAGACCTTGATGTTGAGGTGGACCAGCAACTCCTGGAATCAGAAAAGTAAAATGACAGTTTAAGTCAATGGAGTCTGGTTTTCAGTAAATGAGTAATGGAACTTTTTTTTATGGTTTTAAAAGGAAAATCTTTAACTCTAATCTCTTTAATTAAAAAAAAGCTTTATTTGAGGGAACTTTTCCATAATGTAGGGACCTACTTATCAGGCTAAACTTCAACAATCTGGCCTTCAGAAACCATCAGTGTAAGTATCAGTTCTGAGAGTGATTTCTGTTTGTCAGCAGCAGGTTTTCATGCTTCCTCACTGATCGTTTGTCTTTTCATGACTCCAACCTGATTGTGTGTTCGACGTGATGACTGTCAGCAGCTCCGCTACGAGCCACTTCCTGTTTCATCTGACAGTAACGGTGTATCTGCGAGTGATTGATGCGTTCTCATATTCCTCCTCACGCGGCGGAGTGATGCTACAGACAGATTGATGGTGACACGTATGACCGGCCACAGAAAACAACATGTGACAGGCGTGTTGAGGAGCGAAGAAGCACAATGACAAGCTGCACAGGTAACGTTATGCTGTGTTTACAATGAATCAGCTTAGACCGCTCTCAGGGGAAATCTAGACTTGTTTGTGCTTGCTTGTTGATATATGTGGAAAAAGTTGAGCTGAGTTCAGAGTTATCTTTCTGTGTTTGGACGAAAACTAAAACAAGAGAAAATATACACATTTTTTTTTTTTCCTTTTAAGCATCTTAAAATCAGATTTTCTGTCTTTGTAGCCTTTTTTTGTCCAAATTTTAGTCTTTGGTAAATATTTGAAAACAGATTAAAAGAATTAAAAAAGAAGTGGAGCACAGAGGAGAAGAATCCTCCTCCATCTCCTTGTGGAAACACTGGAGCAAAACGAGGAACATAATAAATTATAGCTACCCTCCTGCTTTATGTTTACACATCCATCCAGAAGACACCAGAGATTTACATCAGAACATTCAACAGAGATATATTTTGGTTCATCATACTGAAAGAAACCAGCTCCAAGGACTCTCAGACCTTCTTGAAAAGAGACTCAAACTATGCAGGGATTATTTAAAAAAAAAAAAAAGAGGAAAGCTGCAGATATACTTCCCTGTCAGACATTCTGTAATTTTTTTAAACACTGAGATGAAATATAAAGGAGATTTTGTCCCGTTTTTTAAATGGCGGAAATAAAGTGTGACGGATATCTTTTTTTACCTCCTCCCCTGCTGGAACTCTAAAAGTAAAACGTCCTCAAGCAGAAGCGGAGTCCGTCACTGTGCATTGAGGCTGCAGCTCGACGATGCTGCTCTCTGGAGGAAAACTGCTTCACTAACTAAACTTCATGTGGAAAAAAGTGGTTCAGTGCAACTACAGTTACTCAGAGGTGGAGATATGCTGCTGCAGCTGTATAATGCAGGACGAAGGGAGGAAGGAGAGTTTATCTTCTGCATTTAACGCCTTTCATGAACAGATGTCACAAAGTCAAAGCAAGACATAAATATTCAGACTTATAGAAGTAACACAATAAATGTAGAAGACTTATTTCAGATGTGTGTTGAGCTGTTTTGTAAAGCCTTAAGTACAAAAACATGGATCCTAAGCATAGAGAATTGTTTTTAACCAACAGACTCTTAAAGAGATTACCTCACAGTCTTACTTTTGAATCAGTTTGTGTAATGCTAAAACTGTACTTATTTTTCTTGCACCTCATAAACTTGAGGTTTGTTTTAGCCTGCTTTAGTGTCCACACGAGCCGAAGCATTGGCCGATCCGGACTCTACAGCTGCCTATTGTGCCTTTGTCTTTGAACCCAGTGCTTTGCAAAGCAATACATGACCAGAAAAAAAACTAAAAATAATCACTAAGGAGCAGTAACGGGGTAGATAAACTCTGAAGAAGCAATATTTTTACATTAAAACTATATCACAACAATACAAAACTTGTGCACAATAACAGGGACTGAGCGGTGACTGGCAAACTTAGAAAAAGGGAGACCTTGTTTGGATTGTTATCATACCCTTGATGTTTGCTTGCAAACCATGCAATAAACGTTCATATTAAAAGTTACCTTAGGGTTCATGAGCTTTGGAAAAAATGGAAGCATTTGCTAGTTCTCAAGGCTTCAGAAGACCATTAGACCATTTATTAAAATGATTTAGTCATCGCTCGCATTAAGGTTAATAATATAATTGCTTTTTTGGAATTTAGGATCATGAGAGGTATCATCTGCTTCTTGGCAGAGAGATATACAACTTCAAAACAAGTTTGAGCGATGACATTATGAAGACAAAAAAAAGGACCCAGGATAGAGCCTTGGGGAACACATCAATACAACATAATAGGGAGGGCTGCATCGTTACCAACTGCTGGGACACATTTAACCAAACAAATGACATACAGAAGAGATAAGACCCACTCATGTATCAAAACTACAAGAATATGTTTTTACAAATACAAAGTCCTCCATCTGAGCATTTGGAAGGAAATAAAAACTAACATTTAAACTTCACTCTGGTTTTTTTTCACTAGTGTTCAGGGTCTTTGAGTGGAAGCTTAATGTCTAAAGAGGTTAATAATAGCCTCCATGATGTTTTTTTTTTGTCCTGAATTTAACTTAACAGTCTGACATTCAGCTTCACTTAAGTGTCTCCTTTCAGTACAGTTTGTTCATTAAATAACAGAAAATGATAGAGAAAAACACTGAAAAGCTTTTCAATTTAAACTTAAGGACTGCTGAAATGTACGTAAAGGAAAATTGCAAACAAACTTATCAACCTAGAGTGTCCTTCTCTATCTTGTTTCATTCTTTTATCTGCTCTGGTTTGTTTTCTACACCAACTTTGCTTCCATATTCCTTCTCCTCCTGTCCGTCTGTCTTTTATCTTTTGTCCTTGGTTACCTTAGTTGCATGCTCGCATATTTTCTACATCTTCCTTGTTCTTTGTTTTTTAGCTGCCTTTCTCTGTCTCTCTGTCCCCCTCAGCCCTGATGTCCCATCAGTCTTTGTTCTTCCACTGTAACGTCTGCAGCCAACAGGGAGGAAAAGGGACCAGACCTGCTGAGATCAAAGTTGACTTTTTTTCTTTATGCTCATGTGTTTCTGAAATGAAAGAAATGTGAAGACTTTGAAAAAAGGCAAATATTCCAGGTAAAGTTTGAGAATCAAAGTATCTGGTCAGTCTGAATGGCAGTAAAAAAGCTGAAAACAGAATTCAACATGAATGCAAGCTGAACATGACCATAAATGCACCTACTATAGCAGGTGTATGTAGAACTTTCCTGAGTCTATAGTTTGAAAAGTTCTTCAAACTATAGAAGAGTTTACTTGAGAGGGACAAATGATGAGAGGAAAAATGTGGTTTTCTATCTTATTGCAAAACTAAAATAAAGTATTAACAGTAAAGGTTCCTTTGGTGTTACAAAAGTATTAACTTTTTTATCTACATTCCAAAATGTTGTCTTTTTTTTTTTTTAAGAGTACATCTTCCTGATCTTTCATTTGTATACCTGGCCCCATTCTTTTTAATTTCAACGATACAAAACTCACTCAAAAGTGCAAAATGATCTTCACACAAAAGCTACTTTATCCTCTGCGTCAAAGAGAAGTGATTCTGGAGATGAATGAGGAAGATTTGAAGACTGCTGAACACAGAAAGGGACATAACTAAGATCACCAACTCAAGGCCTTGGCGTGACTCCTGTTGAGTGGACATAATGTGATATTTTGTGTATTCATAAGTGACATTCATGCAGAGCCGCTTTCAGGAAATAATTCGTGCCTTGAGGTTATCTTTACATATCAGGAGATTTTCTTTTAAAGAGATTTTTTTTTACTTGAAATAGAGGTCGATTGCTTTTTTTTGTCACATTAGACATGAGTAAAATATCCTGGCACTATCCAGAGCGCTTTGATTCAGGGAGAAAAAAACATCCTAGCATGGACAGATTCACAGTGACTGCCAATTAAATACATTTAAATGGGGAGATGTGTATTTGTCACATGGTTTGACAATAAACAATGACGCTGGTTTAATTGTAAACCATTGTACATCTCATTGAAAGATTGAGATCATGAACGAGTACTGTCATGCCATGTCACCATACACATTAAGCTTGAAATATCTTTGGAAATAAAGTTCCAATGAACAAAAAATTAAAATAAATACATATTATTATACACATTATTTAAAAGAAATGGCCAACCAAGCGCTCAGTCAAGATGCCTTATTCATTGAAAAAGTGCAAATTGAAAGATTCTGATGTGCAGAGATGACACTTACTCAGATGTATCTTTTTACCAAAAACAGAAAGGCTGATGTGTCCTTTGACATCATACATCCTTCAAACTACAATTTTCTTCTGTTAAACAAATCTTTGTTTGCAGTAACTTTTTTAAAGTTTCACAGTCGATCTGAGTTTCATTCTCAGACCAAAGTTTCATTCCACTACGTATGGAAAACCAGACTCAAGGTGATGACACTGTTGCAGCAACCTGAGATTTTATTCTGACACAAACTCTGTTGCCAGATGAATGTTTACAAAAAGAGTTGGGCTCAATGTTATGATTCAATAACACAGGGATGGATGGTAAGAGAATCGACAGGTTTGAAAAATGGATGGACGGATGAGGTAAACAGAGAAGAAGAAAGAAAAACAAACAAGAGTTTGTGGCAAAGAAAGAGAAAGGGTCCAGAGAGGTGGCTGTGGTTCTCTGCTTCAGGCTACAGCTAACCTCCTCACACACACACAAACTTTTTTACAAGCTTATACGTGCCTGAGCTACCACACCAGGGTCTTAGGTCAGCTGAATGCCCGGAGCCATACCTGAAACAAATCTACAGCTGTGTGTGTTTCTGTCTACCTGTGAAATCAATGTGTATCTCTCAGGGGTGTAGCACAAACACATTGCAAACTTCCACAGACAGAGTCCGTTGCTAGCTCACATGAAGTTAAAAACTAAACTGTGAAGCTAAGCTAACTATCCCCCACTTCTGAGTGGAAAAAACAAACAAACAACTTTTAACCATGAAGGATTCTCAGGAAACAGCAACAAAAAGTAACGTAGAAGGGAGTTTAGTGCTGACATTGGCAAGCTAGGCAAAGCAGCTTTGAATTATGAGGGCAAGCTAGGCTAAGTAGCTTTGAATTATGAGGGAAATCAGCAAGATAGATTTAACGCTGTAAACGGACTCAGATCTTTAATTTCATACGTGTAAACACAAGTTGTTCATTATCGAAGCACAAACAAAAATTTCCTATAAACTACTGGACTCCACTTAAAGTCCGGAAGATGATGAAAGAATATCCACATTCTTGTTGTTTATTAATTGTTTTATTGTGGCATTTTGTTCTCACTGGATGTGAGTGAGAATCAGTTAAGGTGCTACATTAAAATATAAGCTCACGTTGTCAACAGAAAGGGACTCACAGGGAGACAACTGTGAAGAGTCATGGCTTTAATCTCTTTTTAAGTGTAACAAGAGGAGGAAAAGGGGGGAAAGAAAAGGGACAAAAAGAGGAAGAGGAGGAGTGTGGATGGTGCTATTGTTGCTCCTGATGAGTCCACCTTATTTCTATCTCTCTTCATCAGTACGGACCATCTGTATGGACGCTGTTTCTGTGAACCAGTTGGCAGGCGATGAGATGGTGTGTGTAGGTGTGTGTGTGTTTGTGTGTTAGTGTGTGTTAGAGAGGATTGCCAGATCAATAGGAAGCAGGAGCCCAAGTGACTTATGGGATAGATCAGTGCTACGAGCTGCTGGTTGCCCTGATAACACACACACAAACACACACACGCACACACACATACAAACACGCCATACAAACACACAAACACGCCATACAAACACATGCACACATTCTATTTATAGTTTTTGTCAACATCGAAACTACGGCAAAGAGGTCAAAGGACTAATATAAAGCCATATATTACTTGTGTCTATTATATTTGTGTGTATGTTTTATATCTGTGTGTGTGTGTGTGTAGGTGTGTGTTTGTGTGTGTGTGTGTGTGTTATAGCTCATTTGGATGCAGAGCCGGTTTGCATCTTATCAAGAGAAGGACCATATGTCTGGTCCACACATTAGAACACACACTCACAAAGCCCTGAGATGTCTGATCTTTTAAACTTTAAAGATGTTTAGTTTCACCGTACAGTGTCTTTATAGTGTTCCTAAATAATAACCAAAAAATATGTATCCTTGGAAAATGTCTTGAAACCATGGCATCCTACTGGCCAGCAGGGGGCAACTTCACATAGTTGCTAAAAAAAAGTACGAAAAAACGTAAGTAAGATGTTTTTATTAAAAGTACATATGAATGTGTTTATATACACATAATAGGTATTTGTATTTCACTTTGTATAATACGAATGGATAAACTACAAAAATGTTCATTGCAGTGAACTTGTAACCATAAGGTTGTCAGTAATTGCCTTGCCTTTTATCCCTTGCTTCCCCCCCACCCCCAATGAAAAAAAATTGGGGGTGGAAAAAAACAAAAAAATATACATATATATATATATATACTGTATCACAAATAAATTATGACTTTCTTTAAGTACAAGTCATATAATTTGGTTTGTACACTATTTAGTAAGATGCAGTTTAGGATACTTCAAGTCCACAACCTTAGGACAAAGTTCTTCTCAATGAAACCAACTAATATGCGCATCTGTACAAAATCTATTAGATTGTATATCGATTATTGAGTGATTTATGGTCACAGTCTGGCAGCAAATGGGAGGGAACTCTGTGTGCAGCCTGAGAGGCAAGACCCAGGAGGGAAAAGTTTCAGAAGTATTTTGACAAGCTTAGTGCTTTGTGTGCAAACGAGTGTTTTAACTTTTTGATTAATAACAAGAGAAAAGAAAATCCACATGGAACAGGGCGTGTGTGGGACAAAAATGAAACAATTAAAAAAAAAATAGCTAGAAGGTGAAGACTTAGTTGAAGCCCCCTGATTAACAATGTCTGCTTTCAGAGACTGCTATGCATGTATAAACAATTATTTTCTTTTCTTAATCCACTCACTTGCTAATTTAGGGGGAAAAAATAACCCTCAAAGCAGAGTCAAAGATCCCTTACTGTTACAAATGTCCCCGCAGTAATCAGGCCAAGATAATCATCACGTGTCAGGAGACACTGCAGGCCTGAAACATCCTGATAATGTTCAATTAACTGCACGAGCACACTGATCAAAGATGTATGCGCAAATAAATATAAATTCAAATATACAAAAGGTTTAAATTAACTTTGCTGGGGTCTGTGCCTAATCTCTGAAGCCCCCCTGGTTTGGAGATTAAAACCACCACACTGAGACTGTAGTGGTGTTTATCAACATTTTTCTCTGCGCATGATGAATTTTAAACTTAATTCACGACTTTTGCATCACTTCTGAGGCGGTGCAGTGAAAATTATCTTCACACTTCAATTCATGCAATTTACATGCATTAATGTATTTAATGATTTGGCGCTTTAATAAATGGACTGTGAAGTGTCTCAAAGATCTTCATCAGTGTGGATTCGACTGAAAGACTCATCCAAGTAAACGCACACTCTTCAGCCTAAACTGCTTTAGTAATGATGCAAAGTAAGTGTGATTTGTTAAGAGAAGTGTGATGGGGCTTTCATCACTCTCTTCAGGAATCAGTGGGAGAAAAAAAAAAAAAATTTTTATTTCATTTATTTTATTTAACAGCTGACACAAACAAGACAAGACATAAAAACGAACGTATAAAAAAAGAAAGTGAAAGGGAAATAAAACGCTGTCATGGAACTTCACAGCGTTCTGTCACTTCAAGAAGAAGAGGAGGCGGGCGCTGCAGGAATGACCGTCAAGAAAAAAAAAAACCTGCCCGTCTCTCCTTCTCCATGGAAGTGACAGGAGGCAGGAGGAAGATGAGGCGTCCGAGGGCAGCGAGGAAATATTACAACTCTGACAAACACTGACTGTCTTCTCTCGTTTCCTCATAACATCATCCCAGGGCAACAGCCAATTAAAGCCTGACGTCTGAAGAAAACGGAGGGTGTGTTCGGTGAGGTCCTCAGGTCAGCAGGTCGACAGATAACGAGCCACCTGCAGCATCTCTCACAAACACTGAACTCAACAAAGCCGTTCGGTTTTTGCTTGATCTGTACTGTCCCTCCTCCTTTCTTTCTTTATTTCTTCTATTCATTTTATGTGTATTGTGTAACAACGTGCAAGAGACAGCAAGTAGGTTTTACAATGTCAAAGGTTTGATGGCTTTTACTGCAGGCATTTGAAATGAACACAGGTACATGTGCCCTAATGAAAGGATAGGAGCTCACTGAAGCTTTTGCCCCTATGCCCTACAGATAAAATACATACCCTAGGGCCCTTAGCTGCCAAAAAAACAGCCACGCCACCTCGAGCAGACCCAGGCTTTGTGAGTTTAAGTGAGCTACAGGTAGTCACATTGCTGACAGTGCACCTTATGTACCGTACCACATGGACAGGTCTGGATCCTACAACTCAACCGTGTAAAGGCTGATGGATGGGAACATGTGCATATATTAGATCAAACTGGCAAAATGCAGCTGTGGTCAAGACATGCAACGGTCTGTTCAGTTATGGTTCAAACAAGTGAAAGAGAAGAACTGCAGATGAACTCCGTAACACAACACCCTGCACCTCCTTCGAAAAACGGACATTCCAGGTAGAGCATGTTTAAAAGCGTAAAGAGCAAAGCTTAACAAACCACACATTCAGTCCGACACGAAGCATGATGGTGTGGAATTGGTCGCGAGGCATGAAGGGCCAGGTCTACAGTAATTTCCTATGATGATGTGAAAAACAAGCAGCTAAAACATTTCACGCAAATATTTGGAAGACAAACTGATTTGGACGGGCACGTCGTTCACTTTGCAGCTCTGCAAACGTGCACGCCGTCAACTTCATTCAAATCACTCTTCCATTTCCAGGAACCTTATACACTTTATTTCATTTTGAACATAGCGTACTGAATCCACCAATCCACTCGGATTGTTGGATAGCCGACTCCCTTGAATATTTCGAAAATAGACCTCCTGAAGGAAATCTCGATTCTTAAGATGCAGAGAGAATAGGAGCGAGGACATGAAGGATTGTCAGAGAAGCTTTGAGCCAGAATGTGTTTTTATTTTTATAAGAACTTCCTTTTACCAGGTATATTCCCATTGAGTTTAAACATCTCTGTAGCAAGGGAGTCCAAGTTCTTTACAAGAAGGCAATGAATGGATTTAGAATAAAATAGGGGGAAAAATGCCTGTGTTTCTGCATCTGAGGGTTGAGATGTTTGGTAAAACATGTTTGATATCTGAATTTACGAACATGCATGAAGTGGCATTAGTTGAAATAGTTTACGCTTGGAAAAGCATTGTAGAAAATGTGTAGGTGTTTAGACCTTACAGTTGACGGTTTGTGGTGTTTTTGGGATTGTCTTTTCAGCGATGACAAATAAAAGGTACGACTCTGAACCTTGTCTTGCTCTCTGTCCTCTGTCATTACCAGGAAAAACCTGTAACCGGATACTTTTTGGGCTGCACTGTCTTCTGTCCACTTCACTGTCAGTGGGAGTTTTAATCTTAAAGGTGAACTTAACTGTCATGGAGTACTTTAGTGCTGACATTTTTTTTTTTTTTTTTTTGTGATTTCATATTCCACCAGGACTCGCCGACGGCCTCGTTTTAGATTCTTAACTCATATTTAAGTTTGAAAAGTTTTCAGCAGCAGTCTGGCGGTGACTCTAACGTCCTGAAACATCGTCTGCAAACAGATCTGAAGCAGCAGAGGGAGGAGGATGAATAAAAAAACACACACACAGACACACACGCACACATAAAAAAAAAATCAACTCTCAGAGGTCAGACGATAGTTTGGCCATCCGTCCACACTCTCCTGGTGTAACGTGGCCTGGAGAACGTCAGTGCACACAAACACACCTCCGAACGGGTGAAGCGATGCAGAAAATGGGATTCAGGTTTGTCCCTCTGCAACCTTCCCTTCACTCATTTAGATGCACTAACTTATCCAAACTGAACACTTTTTACACTCAAATGATGCTGCTGTAACTCTCCATCTCACGCACACACACACACACACACACAGAACGAGTTGGGAGAATTTCACGCTCTATATAGGCCATCATTATTGGAAATGAAGAAACACCTTCTCGTTTAAAGATGCGCTTTGTTGCCACATCTCATTTCCACTCGGCCTCTGAGTGTATTTTATCTCCTGTAAGATAAGCAGGATAAAGGAACTCTTATCTGCCCACTGCTAAGTGGATGAGGAGCCTCACTGTACACCATCTACGCGCTGTGTACTCGACTGGGGAAAGTGAACAAATAAGGCTGATACAGGCTAAATCTAATACCGCCCGGGGCACATTACACCCAGAATGCAATGTGGCAGACGATGGAGAAGAAAGGAGATAGGAGGCACTCGGAGCTCAAACGAAGCAGAAAGTTTGGACCAACAGAGGAGCGTCTGAGGGATGGTGCGGAGACATTTTAACATTTGGTTTTCTATTGCGTGTGTTTGTGATTGTGTGTGAGCAGTAAATCACGGAGACGAGCTGTCCGCAGCGACCTCATTACAACTCTGTTAGGAAGCAAGACTCAAAAAAGATCCTCAGATTAACCTCACAAAAGTGTTCACTGTTATATGTTCTCCTGAAACGATTTAGATTTCAAGGACAACCAGGTCGAGCTTTTGCACGAAAAGGAAACAAATTAACGTTAAAAATCCAACTTCGACATCAGCTCAGTGAAGACACAAACAGCCAAAGTTAAAAGTCCTTCACAGAGCAAAGTAAAGAAAGGCTTTGGAAATGTGTTGTCGTGGCAATGAAATGCTGAAAACTGTTTTAAAGATGAAGAATGAACACTTGAAGCTCAAGTTTATGTGGAGTATGACTCAACAATCGCACATCTATAGGTGCACTTACTGGCTTTCTCTTCCTTCCAGCTCAATCGCAGATTATTCTCTGAAGTGTCGGCTTTTTCAGCCAGCTGTGCGTCACTGTGATGTATGTATATTATATGTACAAGAACAATGTTTCACTCCCCTCAGTTTTAATTGCAAAAGAAGGTGCCAACCAGCAAAGCAAAGATCTAAACAAAATCCTTTCGAACTACAAACTGTACTTCCACATTTTCTCTGTGTCTGCCCACGGAGGGTCCCCGCCAGACTCAAAACATCCCGTCCAAGATCAGCGGGTGAGGACTCGTGTTGGAAGAAAAACGGCAGAATGCAGAGTTACCATGGACATGGAGGAACATTTGAATGTTGGAGTCAGATATTCAGCGATACTTGTTCGAGCAGGAATACGGAGCGGAAGAACAACAGGCCTCTGCAGCAGAGGATGAAGCAACAGCAGCGCGGTGAGGAGAGAGAGCGAGAGCCTGCTTGAGCCGGGCACCGCTGGTGCAGCGGAAATCGTGCACAGATAAAAACTGAAGTGGAGTCGTTATACTGCAGAAAACGTCACCTCATAATTTTAACAAACATTTAATGTCTCAGCGCTTTTTTTTTTTTCTCTTTCTCTGACAGGTCGACACGATGAAACCTGCTTTGTGTTTAAATTTAATAACCGACCTGAAGAGTTGCTCATGCATCCAATAGGGAACAACCTGGGAGCGGCTTTCAGATGTGCAGAAGAGAATTTAATGTCTTAGTTTTTATTTTTAAGATTAAAATAAGTTTGTCCTTTTATTTATTTCTTCCTCCTTGACTTTGTGTTGGTTTTTTCTTTAATTGTGCTCAGGCGTCTACAGAGACACTCCTGGTTATATAAAAGGTCAGATAGAAAACACAGGACGGAATAAAAATAATTCCTCCCCTCCCTCCCTTCTGGCTGTAAATCTCCATTTCTAACGAGCGTGGAGGTGACTGTAATGACCTGGCCATGGCGAGCACCAGCCAATTAGAGCAGCCAAAGAAGATGAGCGCACTCTCTCTCTCCGTGTCCTCTGTCTGAACATCTGGTTTGAATCCGTGTCTGCCTGCTGTAATGTTGACCGAGCTGACGGGTCTATTAGGAGCACCTTGTGAGAGTGTGTGTGTGTGTGTGTGTGTGTGTGTGTGTGTGTGTGTGTTTGAGCAAGTACAAGAAATGACACGGCAGCAGCAGGTAAACAGGCGCTCCCGGAGCAGCCGTCCAAACTGATCAGACGGAACCTGAACTCACATTGAACGCCGGCGGAGTCGTGTTCAGGGACTCGATCAGCTGTTGCTCTGTACAAACATGGCGGCCGGAGAGTGAGCTGTTAAACAATGCCTGAGAGATGAGGCTGGTGATGATGTGTAAATGTAGATTTTAATTGATTCTAAACTTAACTGAAGAAAGCCTTTTAGTCAGGCATGAATGCATGACATATCCACGGTTTCTTAAGATGCAGAAATAGTGTAGGCATTAATAAAAAGGTTGTTTGGTCCCTTCACTTTTATTGAGGACTCTTCAGGTTTGCCTTTGGCCGGACTGATGCTTTACAGAATATTTGGCTTGGACTGATATTTGAGACAACATTTTTATTCCGCAGTGATTTTGTGATGTATGTTGTCAGTCCAAGAAATTTTTTTTGTCTGAAAGCCAAGTAGTATCATAGTCATGATCACATAGGGATGAATGCCACAGACTCGGTACATATAACAGGTATAGAAACCTGTCTTCTGTGTAACCTAACCATCTATCTCTGTACGGCTCCGTTCTGTAACGCTTTCACGCACTCTGGTCAGTGACACAAACAAGAACTTTTAGTGGATGTATTTGGTGCTTTCGCCCCAAAGGATTATGTTGCAGCCATTGCAGTCCATTGCCAGGCTGCAGGCTCAATAAATACAGTGCACAAACCTTTTTGTACACTTTGTTAAATTAAATGCAAAAAGTATGTTCAAAAAAAAAAAAAAGACTCTGGTCTAGTAAATGAAACTTCTTCAAGATCTGTTCATTTACAAATGAAGATATTTTAAAGTATAACCTTCAGTCAGTCAAGTCTCATAATGATGTGTAATTATCGACACCATCTAACGTCAGCCAAAGAAAAAGAAGAAGCTCTTTAACTAATGATGTGGGTCCTCGACTTTAAAGACCCTTCTAATTTGATATTTGACATCATTTACACTAACTGCTCTCTGATCCCAGACTTTCTCCTCTCTATGCCTCTGACCCAGTTGCATGCTGGGAGAGGAGCTATCCTGTGACCCTGAAAAGCATTAAGAGGATATAGAAAGTATTACTATGTGTAATTTAAATGCAAATTGAATAAATCACATAGTAAAATGTTTCTGAATTCATCATTGAAGTAATCGATTGTAATGAAGAGCTGAACACTGTGTAATTACCTGCCGCCTCCTGTCCTCCTGCACACATTATCTCGGCTTTATGGAGCGACTTTGCTTCAGTCAGGAGCTACTTTAATAATCTGACATGAGATGACGTGGGTGAAAGTGGAGAAAGCCGTGATGGAGGCTGTAAAAGAAAAACCTTGCTGTCATTTGAAGGAAATGACGGGGGCGGGATAATGAAGGGACTTCTTATGCAAAGCGGTTGATGTCACGGCGAAAGGCTGGAGCTGGCTCGTCTCCGTGAAGTTATAATGATGCATGAAGGGCCCCTTCATGTTTATGACATGATTGTGAGTGATTTATTGGCACCCCATGGTAATTAACATCAGATTATCTTCTCCGGGAAGCTGTGAAGTCTCACGTCGTTGCTGCTGCTGCCGTGGCTGGAAGTTCACTGCTGCCACTTAACAATACAGACAGGAGCGTCTGGAGGGCTCCATTAGCACACAGCCATATGTTAAACAGCAGCAGCTTTAGGTGCCACTGCATCAGCTCTTACCTACTCCAACCGTCACCAACCATTACTCAACCAGGCAGTACCATTAAGATCATAGTTTTTCACGGAAAAACGCCGGCGGAGCTACTGAGCGCGCTCCAAAGACACATCTGTCTGAGGGAGGCCTTTGGACTCATACTCAACCTGCCACATTTATTAATGTTCACCCTCAAACTTGTTTTCGGCTTGAATTCAGGATCCGACCATGGAGAACGTTGTCTTGTTTGAACACTTGGAGATCGACGCTCGTCTGATACAGACAGAGCCTTCTACTCTTATAATAAAATAAAAACACTATTAACATTCGAGGAAAGGTGCAGCCTGTGGTATGAATATTACCCTCAGAGGGAACTTCATTCAGCTTTTATACACTGTTGGACTATCATGGAGAAATACATCTATCTGCTTCTATGCGTGCGTGCTAAGTATGAAACCTCATTATCTGAAGTCAAAGCAATTTCAACAAGAGGTGTTGTTTGACTGTCTACAGCCTATTCATATGCAGCTTAATTCATGTGTCACAAACCTGCACATGATTAATAATCCACCTTCATCCCATCGCACATGCTGCAGAGACACACGACCCGTAAAGAACAACGCACACAGAACCGCTGATCTGAAAACAGGAAACGTGATGAAGTTGACAGGAGCAGATCACTCTGCTGATCCATCAGCCTTCCCTCCTCCTGCAACTTCCAAGCATTCATCAGCAGCTGTCCAGCAGCTTAGAGCATCCTCAACCGGCAGTCACTCGGTCCACATTATGCAAAATGTCAGCAGGCGAGCAGGGTGTAAAAACTGCAAAACAACATTAGTCAGAGTCGCAGGAGTAGAAACAAACAGAGGCCGGAGAGATTCCTCCGCCCTTCATGCGCTCGATTCTTGAAAGTTTCCTCTCCTCTGTTTGCCTGAAAGGAGCCGAGAAGTAGGCCTCTCAATATTTAAGGTGAAGTATAAGAAAGTATACGGCTTTGGAGTGTGTTTGATTCATTATTCAGCTCTCGCCTATTCTCTTTCTCCCGCTCTTTCCGTCGTGCTGTGTGCAAGAGATAACAGCTCTGCTGCATGCTTTAATTCTTTTGCATCGCAGATTAAAAAAAAAAGGCAGAGAAGAGAATAAAAACAATCCTGGAGAATATAGGATGCCTTAATTTCTTATTCTCTCGCTCTCCTCGTTTGCGGCTTTGATGAAAAAAAACGACTCTCGGCGATGCTGCGAAAGAGCCTTGCACGCCGTTGTCCCGATGTGAAGTCATTCTGCTCTCCCTCTGGTTTTTTTTGGCAAGTAACTCATTTTCTTGACATTTACTGTAAAAAAAAAAAAAAAAAAAAAAACATTGAGAGGAAGATGGTAAGTTTTCGCCCGACAGCTTCTCCTCTCTGCAACAACAGGCCTTGAGCCAAGTGCCAGAACAAGGAAGAAGCGAGATGAAAGCATGAAGCTTTGATAGCAACAAAAATAAGACATGAAGAAGACGATAGAATCGCCCTAACCTACTCATCATCATCATCATCATCATCTGCTCGAAAAACTAATCAGCAGCTCCTTTTCCCCTTTCTGAGGATGTACAGTGCGCTTTAATAAAATTAAAGAAATCTCTCTCACACTCGCAATCCAACACATAATTGGCTTCCTGGATTGACTTCAACTGCTGGGGGAAATCTTTGACAAAACCATACATAAATAAATCCATTTTCCTGTGTTTTCTGTTCCCCTGGCTGCCTGCAGAAACGGCCTTGTTATATATGCAAATGAGATTCTCCTCCTCTCCCCATCGCTCTGTCTCTCAGGCGTCCCCCCAGCCAAACGCCTTATTGGCTCCTGCCCATGCAAATGCAGGCCAGGGCCGCGGATCCATTTACAAAGGAGACACTATGAAAGAGAGGGAGAGAGAGATAAGACAGGAGAGGAGCTAGGGAGAGAGGAGCGAAGGTGTCCAAGAGTGTGATTGAAGGAGAGAAATCGGAGGTGTGTGTGTGTGTGTGTGTGTGTGTGTGTGTGTGAAGTGTTATGAGTGACAGAAATGGTAAAAAGAGGCAATGCAGCAGTGAAAGAGGAAGAGAAAGTGTTGGGAAACACATTTTACATGTATTCATTACAAACTGATGTATATTTGCAGAACACACTGACCCCAATTCAACCTGTAAATCACCTGCAATCTGTGTCTGCAGGCAAATACATATAAATCATGTCAGCTGGACCAGAAACGACAGCTCACAGATTGATTGAATCTCCACCAGGAGAGTTAAATGTAAATGACATCCTTACAGTCAGACCGCATTCTGCAAAAAACGACTACGTTTCGCTTTCATTGCAGTCCGGGAAAAAAAAGGATGCACTCACGTCTGACCAAATACAAATTGCCGCTGCTTTTTCAGTCCACACAATTCTCTTCATTTAAAAAAAAACAGCTGTATAATCGGCAGAGATGCTCTCCGAGGAGAAATTTGCAAAAAAGAAAAAAAAAAAATTGAACTTGCGTTGAACTACATTTTTTTCCCTTTAATTCAAATCACATCAATGAAAACGATATCCATCCAGACGAGCGTTTTTCACACCCTTTACAGAATGAATCTCCTTCCATAAAAACGTGCCCGCAATTCATATCGTATGATTATTCATTTGCACCGTGCGCGTGTGTGCCAGCATTTAAATACACAAAAAGGGACTGGTTCTCTCTTCCAAAACAGCTGCTCTCCATGTAGGGCTGATAACGCAGCTGGAAACAGAATCACTCGAATGGTAGCATCCCTCCTGTTCGTGTGGGCAGACGTAATAGTGTAAAAAGCAAAACTTACCATTCAGCTGAGGCTGTATGTTTAATATTAATAATGAGTGAAAGGATGTTCATTTGTTTTCTTCAGGAAGGGGGTCAAGTGTTAAGAGTTGTGAAGAATTATGGAAGCAGAAAGAAGATCTTTACCCATGAAAAAAAAAAACTAAATGCAAGAGTAAATGTTATAGTTCTGCCTTAAAAAAAAACATGACTTAATGTTCAGAGGTTCGGAGAGAAACCTTTTTTCGATTCTTCTGTACGTCCAGCACATGTTGAAAAAATGAAAATAAAGATGATTTTGACTTTTAATGTGGATTGAGCTACAGAGTGCTTCACTTCAAAGCACATACTGTATATTTGATTAGAAAGAAAGTAATCAAAAGCTCTGCCACAGGTTTCTGTTATCCATAAAAAAAGAGAAGCTTTACATGTAACTGTTCCAACAAGTTAGCGTCAGTGTTTCTGCAGAACAGAGAGTCAGTTGAGTATTCTGTAAAGTCCTTGTCTTTTTTTTTTTTTTTTTTGCATTTTCACCATGATGACAAATGTCAGCAGGAAATGTGTGAGCACGTCTGTGACAGCCATTTGCTGTACCACCGTCCACCTCGACAAACACGTCTGTCATTGTGTTTGAACAGGAATCTGAACTATCTGAAAGCTTCTCGCTTCCAACACAAGCATGCCCATCAATGAGACTTTCTGTTTGCACAGAAAACGTAACAACACAACACCTTAATGCAATCCAAATAACCTGCACAGCTGCGTCACTCAACCTAACATTTAGTCAACCTAGCGACGGCCTAAGGGCCAGAGCTGACGCAGGTTTTCAGCATCCTGACACATTTTTTGAATTTAGTGTGTGTGACTCTTGGAGCCAGCCTCAAGCGGCCACTCGACAAACTGCAGAGGTTGTACACTTTAACATTGGCTTCAACAGCCTGAGGAAAGAACAGACAAACCAGGCCTGTTGCTCTTGATATGAGTTATTACAGTTATGTAAGTACAGCTTTAGCCGCTATGGGTTTTTATTTAGAACAATCTGAACTGCTTGATCTCCAGCAGCCAGTTCACCACTGTAAGTGGTTAAGCAATTTTCAAACCCACATTACATAACTTAATGATGCCATACACAAGTATACTCAACAACGACACAAAAGACACAAGCCAGGGAGATAAGGCTTAATCCTCTTTCTATTATGGTTTTATTTTTTTAAATCGATTTTCTTACTGACAAATCTGCAAGAATTGCCCACAGAGGGAGGTCAGGGGAATCAACAGTCAAGAATCTTGGTCTCCAGTTTGACCCCATAAAACCAGTGCTCAGTAATTAAGAATAATTGCCGTTTGCTCTCTTTTTTTTAGATAACAGAGGTGCTCCCTCAGTAGTTCATTCCTGGGAAATAACAGGCTTGATGTCTCCTCGCTGAAGTCCAGAACAGACTGAACAGATTGTGTTGGGTTTTGGCCCCCACAGGTAGCGAATGGGTCAACACTGATTCACTAATTAGCAGCAACATGGGCCTGGGCATCAGCGGCCTGCTCCCCACTGTGCTTAGGGAAGCATCCCGGCGTCCCGACTGTGAGATGAGGACCCCACACTGCGGCCCTCTGAGACCCCAACGTCGAGCACAGGAACGAGCGGACACGCAGTCCTCGCTAAGGTTACCGACTCTGCTGGTGACACACAGATGACAAGGACAATTTACTGCATGACTGCGCCTCCTTGTCTTTGAGCAGACTGCAAACACACACACACACACACACACACACACACAAGCACACACGCGATGCAAATTAAGTTTAATAAGAGAAGATAAAACTTTGAGATCCCTGCGGGGAAATTCGGAGGTCGCAGCGGCTGAGAGGAAGTGGGTACACAAAAGAAGAAGAAAATTAGGAACAAAGCACCTGGGAATATGAAAGGCTGCTGGAATACTGTACACTGCACGCACACTGTATGTGTGTGTAGGAGTTTTTACTGTTGGAAAACTGCTAAATCATGCCTGTATCTTTGCTTTCAAACCGCAGAAACATGCTTTACCAGGATTATTAAACCTCCGTGCCTGCAGTGTTTCCAAACAGCTGTCATGTTTCCTAATGATTCATGTTTTGTCTAAAAAATATTCTCAAATCTTCTTCAAATCAAAGGTGACATAAAACTCAAATTGCTCATTGTGTCTGAGTCACGCTACAACACCCACACCAATTCAACATTTAAAAAGCTGGAATCAGCTCTTAGTTTTGGTGTTTTTGAAAAAGAGACTCGGGTATTTCTTTCTGGAGAAGAGTATCAGTGCAAGGCATGAGTCAAAGGAAGGATTTGTACCTGCATCTTGAGAGTAACAGTTGTGACGACCCTCCACCTTTGCTCTCAGTGTACCTGCCTGTTTGTCAGTCCTTTCTGCTCTGTCAGGTGCTTGGAGTTGGTGGGGGGAGCTGAGAGGGGCTTTAGGTGATCCCTGCTCAGCTGAGTGGATCTGATTCCTGTGCTATGTCCCAAAACTCTTTTTTTTTTTTCTAAACTTTTCACAATTTTTCCACAAAATGTGATCTAACCAACAGCAATGTAACATCTGATTGAACACAGAGACAACCTGCAGGAAATCAGGTGATGAGTTGAGATCGCACAAAAATCAAGTCTAAGTGGATCAAAGCAGAAACTGACATTCATCCAAAAGAGTATACATTGAGCAAAAAGTCAAAGAAACAGGATGAGCTCTAATTATAGATGAGACAGGAGACAGGATGAAGTCTGCAAATGCGAGGTGAGTCATCTCCATCAAAGAGATGTGAACTGGAGCTGAACTGTGGCTCAGAACCGCAACTACAAATTAGTCTGAACACGTAGATATTTTAACCCGTCTCAACCTTTTTGACCCCTCCAACACTTTTCAGGAGAAACTTTGAGCGCTTCCCTCGTAAAGCTCACAGAAACATGAAAGTTCACCTCAGCTGCTCAGTGAGACAACGGTATGTTTTTTGTACTGATTCACGGTCTCCTGACTCTCCACTGTCTGGACTTCACATGAACTCTGACTCGGACTCACATGCAAAATGTATTTGATCACGCTCAAGTTAGCCCAAGTGTTAGTTACTGTGTCTATGTCTCAGAAGTATCCATCAAACTTTGTGTTCCTCTGCTTCAAGCACGCTGGTGTCTTTTTTAGTCAAAGATTATTCCAAACACCTCACCAAAATATATATTTATTTGTCATTTATTTTGAGGCTTAAATGTTCTAAAACAGCTGCTCACTGGAGCTTTTTAATAAACGCACCAGATGGAAACAGTGAATTTCTCTCAGCCCATTTTCAGCAGCAGATGTCTCCCACATTTTTGGTGCTCTTGTGAAAAATGACTTTTTGCTTTTGACGTTAAGGGGTGTAAACGTTGTCTGCATTAACTTGTATCAAATATTAAAATTGTACCTGCGATTTGATTGGCTCTGATGAAACCTTGGCTTTGTATAAACGTTTTGTACACAAACTTTGTACAAATGTTCTTTAAATCAATACATTTTTGAGTATGCATAAAGTGATACACTTACATGTTTGTTTAGTTTTCTGCTTCAGAAAAAGGTTATAAAAAACAACATGAGTTACTGTATCACACAAACAGCAGTTATAAAAGGAAATCATTAGGGACTATTTTTAGCAGCGGAAGAATCCACATTTGCTGCACTAGTGGGTAAAGGGGCAGCATGTTTCTGTCTGTTGATCTGAATCAAAATAACGTACATTCTGTGTGTTTGGTGGTACTGTTTTCTCCAAAAAAACAACAAAAAAACCAGTAAACCAGTGTTCTTTGATCAAAGGTATATCGAGACACGTGACCTCTCTGGGTTCCCACAGATTTTACTGAAAACAGGATCAACTAGTTGAAGAAAAAGTGACTCTGCTGCCATAAACAGTGCTATGCTACTTCAGCAAATAGAGCTTCTTTTTTTTTTTTTTTTTTTTTCCAGGTGACTATTTTCAGGATTGGAAGCAAACCCTGCTGTTTGCATGATGTCATCTGTGCCACTGTATAGCCTGTGTCATTGTTCTTCTGTTTTACAGTTATTGTTGTTTTAGAATGACTTGTAATGTTATCTAAACACACCCAGAAAAATCACATATTGTCAGGAGAAAGATGAGAACCAATAAGGAGAAAGCAATGCTTCTATATCTCTGTGTATAAAAGTCAAGATATGAAGTCACTGTACACATAGCACCCTGATGGCTGCACATCCCAGTCCTGGGAATCCATTCCACATAATTAAAATGAGATTACGGCGTGATGAGTCAAATACGGCTTTTTATTGGGTTATGTCATTATTGTTTTTTAAGGGCTATGTGAAGTAGTAAGGGAAATATTTTCTGCACTGTTTTGAATTGCTAAATTGTCTGTTGTTGTTCATGTTTTGTTATGTGCTTCTGATGTCGTTCATACGGCTCTTTTAATCATGTGAAAACCACTGTTTGACTGCTTTTGATTTATGGACCCTTACAGAATAATTTCTCAATTTATATTCTGAAGAATAATTGACAGTTACTGTCAGTTTTACCTTTGTATTCATACATATGTGGTAATTGTATTAAATTTAGGGTATACATTAATAGTTTTTGTTATTTTTCAGTGTAACGGTGCACTGAGGGAAAATAATTCCATCGTCCTCCGTTTTTGCTTCATTTATTTCTGGATTTTGCCTCTGAGGTTTATAAAGGAAACACCCCCTAAAACATACACACACAGACACACACACACACACACATACACACATCATCCAAACCCTCAGGATCTCAAGTCAGCCAGCAGAGTTCACAGGTCAACAGGAAATGGACAGGAAGTGGACCGTGGAGGGCTGTGCTGGTGTCTGACCGCTATAACTGGAGCAGAAGAAGATCTCCCCCCTAGACAGCACTTCCCTCCCCACCCACACACACACACCCACACGCACGCACGCACGCACGCACACACACACACACACACACACACACACACACACACACACACACACACACACACACACACACACACACACACACACACACACACACACACACACACACACACACAGACACACACACACACACACTCACTCATATAGCAGCAGCCCCGTTATGGCCCAAAACTGTTTCCCCTTGTAGTTGCAAAACAGACACACAAACACAGATTGGCTGGCACATAAAATTGTTGCCACATGCACGCACACACATACGTCCCGAAACCATCATAAACACACACACAGACACTCAGTCACACATACAGGCACTAACGCGGGAGTGATGCGATGTGATGTGAAAGCAGCCCTGTCTGCGTGCCGTTTGCAGTCCGTCATACACTTTCTCTCCCTTGGCTTTGCCTTGCAGGCTCATCCACACTAACACACACACTCACTCACTCACTCATAGGCCCTAAACTAGCTCCACCAATCAGAGGCTTCAGGTTGTTTGAAGTTTAATCTAACCAGAAGCAGCACACACACACACACACAAGCCTGCTTGTCCTCCACACTGAACACAAATCACACACTGACGGGGAAATGGGCAGAAGTCAACAAACTAGATTCCACGCTCCCACCAAGAAGTTTCGGACACACTTCTTCTGTTTACTCCTAGAAGGATTATCTGCAGCATGCTGAATGTCCAGAGTGTGTGCCAGATTGTGTACTTGTGTGAAATATGTGTGTGGTAGATGTTATTGTGTGTGCGTGTATGTGTGTGCTCACTGCTACACGGAGTCTGTGTGCAGCATTACAAACATCATAAGTAATGCTCTGCCCCCAAACTGTGTGTGTGTGTATACGTGTGTATTTGACTGCGTTCCAATGTGTGTAAGTGTGTGTAAGTGTGTGTAAGTGTGTGATTGTGCTCTGCATTAAAAAGCACCAGCAGCATCACTGACCCGTGTTCGCCTCGGTGTGTTTTTATCTCTGCCTGTGTGACCCGAATTGTAAATACTGCATCCTCCGCTAAGCTGTGTGTTTTATCTCGTGTGTGTGCGTGTGTGTCTATTGTGAGTGTGTGTGTGTGTGTGTGTGTGTTGGCCTCTGTGCTATGAATTATGAGCAGCAGACTCAACCTGACCCGATCAGTGTATGGGCTGTGTGACTTTGTATCTTGCATATCAATGGGAGAGTTATCTCTACAATACGTGAGTGTGTGTTTCTCTCTCTCGGTGTCTGTGTGTGTGTGTGTGTGTGTGTGTGTATGTGTGTGTGTGTGTGTGTGTGTGTGTGGGGGGGGGGCATGCCAAGGGGTTAATTGAGGGGAGGGCCTCTAAACCGTTGCCCAGGGAAACGCTCTTCCATCTATCATCTCATTGGATATTCAGCACCATGCATTGGGAAGAAAAAAAACAGACTAACGCCTGATTCTCGCAGAGCTCCTGGACGGAGGGGGGGCTCCGTGCTGGGTCGCTGTGCCCACTGATGGAAGCTCCTGGCTGGACCGCTAAGGGCAGGGAGGCCCCCTTGTTCCCCGACCTGCTGGAGCTCAGACTACAGGCTAATCCTTACAGCACACAGAGGAGCAGCTAATAGACGAGGATTAACCCGACAAATACACCCACTCCCTCAGCTTCTCCTCCTCTTCCCACTCTACTCCCTCACCCCCTCTGGGCCCCTCATCTTCCTCACTTTCTGCTCCTCTTTTCCTTTCTCCTCATTTAGTCTCTACTCTGACAGTTCGCTTATCCTTCTTATCTCCAATGGTACTCCTCTCCTCATCTGCTCCTCCAGTCTCTCGCCTTGTCCCCGTCAGGTATTTTTGTTTTTATTTCTTTTACACACATTTTACTGCTCCTCCTTCCCACCTTACCTCCTACTTACCTCTTCCTCCTCCTCTTTCCTTTCTGAGGCTGACAGACTCCATCATAAAGCTCTTTCCTGATGCCTGAACTCCTCTTCCACATATTTACCCTTCTACTCACTTCTTTGCTGCCCCATTCTGTGTTCCTGCTCCTCTTCCTTGCTCCTCCTTTTCTTGCCAATGTTTCCCTCCTCTCCTGCTCACAGTTGTCCATGTTTACATCACTCTTTCCACTGTCACTCCTGACTTTTCTTCTCTCACCTCCTCTCACCTTAAATCTTCTGTTGACACAACTCTCACTGTCCCTTGCTTCACTTGACCTCCTCCTCCTCCTCCTCTGCTCCCTTTGTTTACACCACTCTATCTTTAATTGCTCCATCAGCCTCCTCTCCCCCTCAGTGCGCCGTGACATCCTTTATTTTCCGTTTTGCTCTTTTCACTCCTCTTTGCCCCACAATTTAGCTTCCTGGTGTGACGAGGCGTGAACGGAGGAGGTAGAGGATGAAGGACGGCGGATGACGAGTAGAAAATAAGGACTTAAGGAAGAGGAACAGTCTAATAAGGATGAAGAGAGGGAAGCCAGAGGATGGAGGAAGTGGAAGAGTCATCTTTCTTGTCTTTGCTTGCTTGAGACTTCTGCTCCTCCTAAGCTGCTGCTGTCACTTTCTCCATCTGTGGGTTTTTTTTCACCCTTCTTCTCATCTCCTTTTCTTCATCTGGCAGTAATGTATCCCTCTTGCTCCTTGTGTTTACTTCATCTTCATCGCCTCCTCTACAGCCTCCCTTTCTTTGTTTCCCCCCATTCTGTCCTTGAATACCTGTTCCTATATATATATATTTTTTTTTTTCAATTTCCCATCTTCCCCCTTTCCTTCTCCTCCACCTGGCTCCTTTAACTCTCATTCACCCCTCCTATATTTACATCTCAGCTCCCTTATCGTCTCCTTCCTTTCTAGCCATCTCATCCTCTTATCTCCTTCTTACTGTTTAAACACTGTAAATCGTTCTGTTCACACCAACCTTTCTCCCTGTTTCTCTTCACCTCTTTGCTTAACTCCTCTTTCCTCCCTCGAATCCTTCCTCCCATCTTATCTTGACTCTCCTTCTCCACGGTCTGTTTAACACAACTCTTTTTTAATGTCTCTATTTCCTCTCAAAGAAGGACCAAAGACGCCCTCTTTCCTCCTCTCCCTCCTCCTTCCTTGTCATCTACACCTTTGCCCCTCCTCCTCGTGATTTAGATGTCATCATGCCTTCTCACCTTTTCACGACACACTCTTCTTTCAACACAGTCTTTGCACCTCTTTCTCCCCCATTTCTCATGATGCTCGTGTCCTTGATCATCTCCATAGGCCTCCCCGTTTCCTCTTTTCTTCTTTCCTCCTCTACCTCTTCTACTCACCTCCTTTTACCCCTCAGCCTTAAACAGTGCAAACCTTAAGTTCACCTCATGTTCTCCTCCTTCCACTTCTCTGCATCTTGAGACACAGTCATCGTCTTTTCACGGCGCACTCCTCAACATGTACCCGGTTCTCCTCAGCAACTTTCTTTCACGCCATTGCTCCTCATCTCTTCTCCTGAATTTCACCTCCTTCTAGCCGCTGGTTCCCCCTTTACTCCTCTGTGTTTACTCCCCCCCCCCCCCCCGTCTTGATCATCTAACACTCCTTCTGCTCTATTCTTTCTCTTTTTTTTTTAAACCTCTTATTTATTTCCTCCTCCTTTCTATGACCTTCCCTCCCTCTTAAACATTGTAAATCATCCTGTTTACTTCACCTTTTCCTTTTCTCCTTTACACATCTTCAGTTCCTCCTCAGCCACATTTTTTATGCCGGCTTACCTTTAGCTCTCTTTAGCTGTTTCTCCTTCCCTCCTCAATAGCATCTCTTCTACTCCTCTTTAAACTTCTTTCTTACACCCTTTCCTACACCTGTCCTCCTCCTTCTCTTTTTCCTTCCTCCCTTACTTGCTTCCTCTCCTCCTACTTCTCTCCTCATCTGACCTCTTCTCGTCTCCTCTACCTCCTTCATTTCCCACTATATTTCTCGCTTTACCTCACAACCTGTAACCATGCAATTCATCTGTTTAAACTACATTCTCCATGTTACTCTTGAGATTACACCTCGCCTGCTCGCACTCCTGCTTCTTTTTTCCTCCCTTTCATTCTCACTTCCCTCCTTCTTGCCCTTATCTCCACTTCCTCGGCTGCTCTTTCTTCCATCTTTATTTTTTTCTTTCTCCAGGTGACCGTTAAGTTGATACAAGGGCTGTAAGTCAGCAGGCCTGAAAGAGCTTTACTGTGCGTGTGTGTGTGTGTGTGTGTGTGTGTGTGTGTGTGTATGTAATTGTGTATTCAGGTGTGTGTGTGCGTGTGTTTTGGGGAGTGGATTATCCAGGTTCCAGAACTCGGATCTCGCCGGCAGCCGAGCGGAAAGCTTTAATGAGAAGACGCTGTTTACAGAGGACAGAATGGGACATGCACACAGACCAAACACACACACACACATACACACACACACTCACACACAGAACATGGTTTTATAGACTCACAATGACAAGAAACACACAATGGTTCACAATTTGTACAAACGTACACACAATGATATACACTCCTCCTCTGAACACACACACAAACACAGTAACCGGTGCAGTAATGGGATTTGGAAGGTTTTCTCTATAAACCAGTCTGTCCTCTGTCTCCTCATTAAGGAGGACTGTCCAGACCTGCAGACACACACACACACACACACACACACACACACACACACACACACACACACTGCTGGCTCTGTAGTGATGCAGACTTCTGGGCTCACTAATTATTTGGAACTCTGTATCCCTGTCCCTTTGTGTTTGTTGGTGTGTACATGCAGGTGTGCATGTTTATTGAAATATGCTTCATAAAAATAAACTTACCTATACGTGCTTCGTACCTCACTAAAGTATTTTAATATGTGTATCTGCATTTAATTTAAGGGACTGGAAATAAACTTATGTTACTGATTTTTGGCGTCCCGTGAATACAAATACTTTACACATATTTTGGAAAATCAAGAAAACAAAAGATACAAGTTGCTTTAAATTCTGTCTATTTTTTACAAGTTAGAGAAAATGAACGCTCAGGTTTGCATGCTTTAAATCACTTATTGTATAGAACATGTACAGGCAGGTAACAGAGACTACAGTCTAAAAACTCCTCACAGTAGGTTTAAGTACACACACATAAATACACCAGAACATACCGACTGTCAGGAACTGAGCTAAGCGGAAATTAAATTTGTAGTTTAGTTTTGGGTGATAAACTTCCTCATCACTGAAATGTGGAAATGTGAAACTAACTTCGCCCTGCCAGCAGGAATATTTGTCTCAGCGGAGGAAGAAGTTCATTTGTGTGTTTCCCGTCACACACTCAGTGCTCTCTGGGCGGCCATGTCTCTTTCTATGGTCCATTTGTACAGTCGGTTTGAGCTCAGTGAGCCTGTGTGTGGTTATTAAACTGCTCTCTTTTGTGGGATGTTTTCACGTTCACAGATTGAGAGCAGCAGAGCAGAGAGCTCTGAGTCACAATATTATCGTTAGTTTATACTGACAGCATTTTTTTTAAATCGTTATATGACTTCATAATCCACACGGTTTCATTTAAGCATTCATAACAGCATAACTAAATCAAATGATGCTGAACAGTTTTCCCTTAAATGGCCAATGACTGTTGACCAGATTATTATTCTCAACCACACACACACACACACACACACACACACACACACACACACACATACACACACACACACAAAAGCACACACACAAAAAGGCATCATTTTGTGTTATAGCAATGTTATGAATAGTTGTTATATTTTCACTTATAGAGCTAGTTTGACAGTAGCCATCCTGATTTTCCAGCTGTGAATGACCACATTTGAACAATCCGATAAATTTTAGCCGAGGCGACCTGATGGGAGCCACGCCCTCTTTTTTAGTCATGTTTCCCCCTGCTGGCCATAAGAAAGACTGTAGGTTAAAGTCCCTTTTACATTGGCTTTACTTGTGAAAAAAGAGAGGATTCATTGACTTTCTGACAACAGGGTATTACATATCCAATCTATACTGGATCTATACAATCTATACAGGGTAAAAATATATTTAAAAAACACTTGTTGATGTGACTGAAGTTCCAAATATGCTCAACACTGATGAATTTATGCATCCACAGTTCATATCATGAAAACTTGTATATGCTTTGTGTTGTTTCTGCACAAACAGCACACTGAATGTTACATGCAAACACACACACACACACACACACACACACACACACACACACCCACACACACACACACACAGGCAAAGTGCAATGGCAAGCATAAACACGTTTAGAAAAATGGCTGCTTCTACACAGATTCACTTTTTATCTTTTACTGCTCATACAGACATGAATTTGCTTTGGTCTCTAAAAAAAACTCTCTCTCTCTCTCCTGTCCAGAGAGTTGGATGGTGATTAGCGTTGGGATTCTGGGACTCTGGCCTCAGTTTTCATTAACAGCCATAAACACAGTTCTGCTGCACCATCGAGACCGACCGCGGGCTTTCTGTGTGTGTGTGTGTGTGTGTGTGTGTGTGTGTGTGTGCATGTGTGCGGGAGTGTGTACATCTGGGCAAGCTTTGCTGGTCCTTTGATGACAAGGGTGGGGAGAGAGAGAGAGAGAGAGAGAGAGAGAGAGGGAAAGTGAGATACAGAGAAAGGGGGAGAGAGAGTGGTGTTGTTTATCATGGCAGTAATTAAGGCCGCTGTTCAGCTTTAATTAAAATATAACAGCGGCACTAAGTATGGACTAGTTTTTACACACACACACACACACACACACACACACACACACCTACACACACACCCCTGTGAACACACAACATCTTTAGCACTTTATTTACCACTGGAGATAAGGTTAAGAGGCAGACACTTCAAACTTCCAGAACAACCACACTCACTCTTCATGTGTTCTATACCTGTCAGAAATATCTGTACCTGAGCCAGGCACACCCTAATCCACAGAGCTGAACCTGAACACACCACAGAGCTCGAGTGTTTGTCTCAGCTCCCCTCCGATTGGCTCTTTATCGATCCATTCCAAGCTCGTATTGGTTTGTTCAGTCTATCATTACAGCAGTGATTCCTTTTCTCTGTGTGATTAGCAGCAGACGCGGGAGATAATGAAACACTCTTAAAGGGACAGGCAGTCTGGAACATGAAAAACTTGCACACTGAGTAGTGCAATGTGGAAGGTTTCGAGGGCTTAATGCTGAAGTACCTCCTCAGCAAAGCCTGATAAGGGTCTGTTCTGAACCTTTAACACAAAAAGTATACCATCAATAGCTCTACAGATGAGAGATCACGTTTCCTGCAAAAAAAGTTGTCATGGCGCCACCATTTTTTGGACTAATTCATACACCAGATGTCTAAGACGCTACTTAAAATCTCTGATTTGAGATGTGTCGAATAGCCTAGCGGTTATGTTGAATAAAAGAAACGTTGATATGTTTTTTGTAGTTTCAACTCCACACATATCTGTAAAAAAAAAAATGTATCAGTATTTATCATCTGATGTGAATTTAGTCGCACAGTCTAAATGACAGCAGCACACACACACACAGAAGAGGTGCATGCGTGTGTGTATGTGTGTAACCAGGTGTGAAGTTGTCAGTGAAGGGGAAAATTAGTCATAAAATGACAGCAGCATACCCGAGGGAGGGAGCCAACACACACCTCACAACACACACACAAACCAACACATGCACAAACAATTTTTAATCTATTTTCAATGCAGTGCAGCGTCAGAGACTGCATGATCTATAAATATATGGATACAAAAATATCCCGAGTGTTCCTTCTGTCTGACTCCATCTTCATCTTACTTTTCATTCCAGTATAACTTTTGACCGCCAGGCCATGCTCATCACACTTACCAGCTCGAGTACAGGGAACACAACACAACTACACACCCCCATTTTATTGCGAAACCTTTTAAATGTATAAATAATGTATTATTTGTTTTTCTAAATGACGTGTTCTCCTAGAAAACATATTGACGTGACGGTATACATTGTAATATTACTGTAGCAGTATGCAGTATAGCTCTTTTATGAATACAAAAATACAATAAATGTGACGTTAATACCAAATAATACATGCATTCAAAGTATTCCAAAAAGAGAGAAGATGTGTGATGAAACATCCCCACTTTAGTTTTCTCTGAACTCTCTGACTTTCAGAAGAAAAAAAAGTTAATAACAGTCACAGGAGTCATCCAGAGGGCTTCTGATTCACTCGCCCCACTGCTAATGGTGGGATTAAGGTAGAGATTAAACTTCTTAGATCTCGTTGGATGAAATTTGAATTAATTTTTAGATCAGTTTTGGCGCAGTTCAGCAGCTACCCGGCACAGGTTTGTTTCTCATCAGAGCTTCCAAGGTGTGTGATCGTGATTAAAACTCTGATTTGACAGTTTCTCCTCTTAAATTCAGTCTTGGCATGATTTGGAAACTTAAAAACTATGTCCATTTAAAGTTGTTGTTTTAGCCTCTTCTTGGCTCTGATTGTCATTATGATTGTGTGAGAAGATTTCACAAAAGATCCCTCCATAGGACCTCTCCAAACAGATAATGTGTGTAGCCACCAAACTCCACTGGCAAGTACAGCAAAAACAGTGTTATTCTATTGCATAGGAATTCTTTAACACATTACAATTACATAATAACATCAGCAGACTTCTCAGCTGACATAGAGGTAGACGAGCAACTCCCATGATAGGACACATAAATTACAGTTTGCCTCTGGAGTCCATTGCTTTGAAGACAGTAATGTAACAGCTGTTTCTGCTTAAAAATCTGATCTAACTCTTGAACAAAAAAGTAATCAATGTTTTATTTTGTGGGATTGTCGATTTAATGTCTTTGCTTTATAAATTGGTTAACTTAAAGCTCCTGTGAGGAACTTTTGAGTTCGTTTTGGTGACCCCTGTGGACAAAGCGGGGCAATTTATATCTTTGTATATCTTGTATAAATAGTGTTTTCTGACAGAAAAAAAAGGAAATCACATTGATTTTGAATAATACATAAAGTGCAACTCACAATGAATCTTTGGCACAGAAAAAATAATTCAAATGCTGATTTTGGCAGCATGCTGTTTATCGCCTACTCTGTGGCAGGGGTGGCGGACATAAAACAACTATATTGAAATATGAAATGTTCTCTCTTTGGGTTGTTTTTGTTCTCGTAGTTCATATTGACACTTTCTTTTTATCAATTTCAGTGTGTTTCAAAATCAGCCAAAAACTCCTGGCAACAGATTTGAATCACACTTTGCAGATTTGCTCTGCAAGATCTTCAGATAGCTTCATGCATACGGACCTTTGACCAAAACACAGAAACTAAACGATACCATGAATGATATCAGCACTTGTTTAATTTAATAAAAACCTCTGAATACAAAGTACATTCACAGGTACAGCAGCGGGTCACTGAGCTGCTCTGTTTGTTTCCTACAGCAAACCAGTGATGACTACAAATATTCAAACTCATACACCATTTTACAACTGTATATCCCATAAACATACTGGTATAGTTCAGAATTAACACACTGTTGTACTTACATACAAATATTCCAGGCTTAGATCAATGGTTACTCATCTGTTACTAAGCTGTCATACTAACCAACCTGCTGAGTCCTACACGCATTTATTTACTGGAAAATACAAGAAGGCAGAAATCTGACTTACAGGCCAATAGAGGTTTTAACGTCTCAATTAAACCATTAAAAAACAAATCATTATGTCTTAAAAGTTGTATCATTTGTCTGGTAGAGAAGCAGAGGAAGAGGGAGATAAAGATGGAGGGCTGATTTGGTTCGAAGATGCATTAGCAGCGGATAACTAGCTAGCTAGCACAATTGCTCTTCAATCCTTCCATCTTAATTGATCCAAACATTAATTATACTGATAAAAAAAATGTTTAAGAAAATACCTGAAACATTTTAAGGAGCCAAGCACACATTTTTAAAATGTAAGGGGAAAACAGCAAGCATAGCTCCAAAAAACCTTTGTTTTAACTTGCTATGCTAGGTTTAAGTCAAAGTTCAAGAAAGTAAGTCATGAAAATTTTGGACATGGGATATAATTCTCATCTTATTTACTGTTTTCAGAGTAATGAGAAGAGGGACAAATCAGTAGATTTCGTGCCCATTGTGGGTTAATATGTTTTAACAATTAACTGAGTTTGTGTTGTACCCCCTGGCTAAATGCAGAAAAATCTAGATCCATGTGGGGTATGTTTTTATTAAAAATGTAATAAGATGTGTAATCACAAAACATTATAATAAGAAATAAACTGACTGACCACAGGGATGTAATATAGCTTATATTCAGCTTTGAAGTTGTTGGAATTTGTATTTTATTGACCAAAAATACATTTTTTATTTTTGTATGCATATAAGCCAGGTTTTTTTTTTTGTTTTTTTTTTGTTCTCAGTTTTTATGGAGCAAAACTCAATTTTCCTTTACTTGTCTGCCTTATGCTAAGCTAGGCTAACATGACCAGGATAGAACTCTGCATTAGATGCACATAGATAAAACTGAAATGTCTACAAACATTGGATTGCTTCTTTATTTGTAACCAAATGTTTAGATCAAGTTAAGAGGGATGATTGAGAGGGAATATTGGGGAGCAAAAATATTTCAACAACAGTTCCTGTCGGTTCCTACCAGAGTTTATATTGGCCGATGAGAGAAGGCGGGTCAGCTGATTATCTGCTGTACACCCTGTCCTCTGAACCCTGACTGTCAATCAACAACTACAGGCACCAGGGCGATCAAAATATGAAAAACAGGTCAGAAAAAAGATTGATTCGCCCATAAAATGTGACCCTGGGAAAACAAAGTTTGAGAACCACAGTTCTCATTCTGCAAAGCGCTGAAAAAAGAGCAACAAGAGCAAAAAAAAAACAAAACAATGAAAGGTGGAGAGCCAATAATCCACTGCATTTAAATGAGTCCACTCAGGCTTTAGTTAAATCCACAATGAAAACAGCACAGCGTCGACAAAAATTTACACATCCACCCCCTGAAAAATGGCCTACAGGGGTCGAGGAGGGAAAAAGTAGACCCAAGAAGGACCAAATGGGGTTAATTCCTTTGTTATTCAGGCTGTTTCTCCAAAAAACCGTTTTCTTTCATCTGCTTTATTGTGATTTGATTCTCCTTGATGAAAAACTTGTATCAGGAATGTGCAACATGAAGCACAAAAAGCAGTTCACGACCACAGGCAAGGAGGGAAGGAAAGAGAAAAATCCTCAAAACTGCATCAGAGAGGAAAAAAAGCTTGAGGACTTAATCTGTTTTCTTTTTGTAAATTGAAGAAGAAAAAAAGAAGCTTTAGATGCTCTTTGTGTCTTTAGTTTTGTCTTAAGGCAGTCTTTTTTGTCCGGCCCCTCTCTCCGGCTCGGTGCTCGACGACGCTCCACCTACAAGAGGATAGATACGAACGTCTTACACCTCAGGTAACGCAACGCAGAAAACACATTCCATGCAAAATGTCTCATCAATGAGAAAAAAAGTAAAGTCAATACAAAAAAAAGGATTAATTAAAAGCTTTGAAGACAAAAAAATATATATTTAAAAAGTAAGCTAATTTAAAAAATGTAGGGGCGGTTTGTAGAAGCAGCAAAAATGTAAATAATTTCATCAAATTAAAAAAAAAGTGCACAAACAATTGAGCTGCGCATAAAGTTACTGTCACAGTGCTTATAGAAATCACTTTATTTTCTCAGGGTTAAAAAAGAGGAAAAAGCAAGTCTTACTCAAGTGAATGAAATACATGAAATGGTAAAACTTGATGTAACACTCAAAAAATCTGAAATGGGCACAAAAAAAACACACTTAAAAAATTGATAAAGGAAAAGATAGGGTGGATTTGGCACAAAACATAAAAAAGGTTGTTGAGCAAAAACTAATGGTTTATGTATGCTAATCTCACATTTATGCTATTGCTTTTTAATGAAGCTGATTATGAAATATTTTATAATCACTTCTAAGATGTCATGCCTGCTTAGCATCTCATTGTCATTACTGTTGTTAAAGTTAAGATTAGAATGACCAGTCTACTATAATATTTTGTTGTCACTGCTAAAACTACAAGCACTTTTATCATTGCTGACAATGTAGCAACAAATATGTCATATTAATTGTTGTTGTTGCTCTGTTTGTCTTTCGTTTGTCTGTCTTTTCTTTTGTTCTTCATCTCCCACTATCCCACTTTCCAAGCCCAACACAGTCATAACAGATGGCTCTTAAACATAATGCTGGCTCTGTTTGAGGTTTTTGCCTGCATTAATCCAATGGATTGTTTTTTTATTCTGGCATTTGTGAGTTAAACCTGTAAGAGTTTGTCTTTTCTCCTGTAATGAATCCAGTAGATTATCACTCCGATTGTTTAATACGAGTGTTTGTTTCCACTAACTTGTGATTTCTACTCTGACACTTGGGAATAAATGTGTCCCCACATGTAAATGTTGCAGTGGGTTTAGGAGTAGGACGTAAGCTGTTAGCCAAACACAGATCCCACCAGCTAACACCTGTACAGGTAATAATGACTTATGATGCATAACATATGATGTGCAATAGTATCATTGAAAGGTGCAATACTACAGGATGCAAAGGTCCTGAAAGATACTGAAACTGCACTGAATTCACTTAATCTGTGCTAATACTTGTCTTATTTTTTTTTCAGTCCTTGTTGTAACTATTATACCGACTACGGATGGACATGTGAATGCAGCTCTTTCTCTTTTATTGGAGAAGCACAGTAAATTAATAACAACGCACCATGACAATGAAGAGTACTTGGAGTGATTCAAGATATGCACCAGGTGAAGTGTCACCTGGTGCAAAATTTTGACTCTGTTAGTGCTCTAGAGTACACACCTACATCCAATCGCACAAACACACACATACACACACAGTTTGATTGGCTGGTTGGCTGCTGTGTCATGACCTTGCATTAGTTTATGCAATCATGTTTGATGTTGTATTTTAAGCTGAAGAAAGAGGGACGTGTAATGTGTACACACACTTTCATACTCACACAGTCAGAGGTACCCCTTCTCTCTTTCCTTTCCATCATGTTTTTTCCTCCTTAGACCCCTCCTTCTCCTCCTTCCATCACTCTCCAAATTTCTCAGCTTAAGCCTTTATCCTGACATCCCTTCTCTTCTTTCCCTTTCCCTCCCCTTCAAATCTGACTTCCTCACCTCTTCCTTCCCTCCTTCCCCTTGCTCCTCCCTCCCATCGCGGCAGCATCTGTTCATAATGAAACACACAGTTGGACGTCGTCCTCGTTTAGCGCCTTCTCCACGCTACCTGCTCCAGAGGTTACCTCCTGCCGGGCACGTTTGTTAGACATCATCGGCACCTCCCTGCGACCTCTCCTTCCTCCCTCATCCTCCCTCCTACTCCCTGCCACCTCCTCCTCCTCCTCCAGATGTCATTGATCTGGGAAGTGGGTCAAAACAGCGCAGAATCAAAGCCAGGTTACATAGGGCTACAAGGCAATTTAAGCGTGGGTTAATATTTAATAAGGTAGTAGGTAAATGTGGCAGCTGGTGTTTGGAGTGTTTGCAGGTTATAATCATAAATCCCCAGCCAGCAGGCCAAAAGCATGATGAAGGTAGAGAGGATGAAGATTTGAGCCTGAACTCCATGATTCTGTAAATAGGACTGCAATTTGAAAGACGCAAGAGGAACATTTGGAGTATTTTCTATTTGAAGCTGCTTTGAAGTTTTAAAAAACTGCATCAGAGGCAACTGAATCACAGGAAAGGGCATTTCAACACTTTAATATATCCAGAAAAAAAACATGTCATTTGATACGCACCGGATTTTCAAGGCAGTTGGCATTATTTTAAAACAAACTAAAACAAACAGGATTAGCAAATGTGTTTAAATGTGTGTACAGAAAACCATCTGATTTAGTTAAACATATGACTTACAATCCTTATAATAACTGGTTGGTAATAATACAAACTTTATACAACTTGATTTTAAAATATTTTATCCAAAACTGCCAAGATAAGAAGGCTTTTGTAAAATATGTCAAACATGCATTACACTGGGTTAAAAAACATATATACTGTATATGTATATATATATATATATATATATATATATATATATATATATATATATATATATATATATATATATATATATATATATATATATTAAATACCATCAGAAGGGCAGAGAACATTTAAAACGAGCAAAAAGGTTTCAAGGATTCAAGACTTCATATAATGCTCATTTAAATAACAGACACCTTGAGCTTGGAGGTTAATTCTCTATTTTAGGAAGACATGAAAGTTAAAATACTCAAACCACAAGGTTGACTTGCAGTCTTAAAAGGCAAGGTGAATGTGGTTCTATTCTGAAGTTAAAAAACAACAAAAAAAAAAAAACAGTATGAAAGGATGGCGAAGGTTAGAGAAAGATAATGGCTATGTTGGTTCTGATGTTGGCTAACAAGGTGACTGAATAATCACTGGTTCAAAACCCAAAACAGGCACGTTTAATCACAGTAGCACATACAGTATATATAGCAGAGCTTGTATTTGAGCATAAGCACAACAAAAGTGCTTGTAAGCAAAGCAATTAAACCTCCACTCTGCTTCACTGACCTACTTCGTGGTCATCAGATCCTTCTGTGGGTCTACTGGATAACATGGACATGCTACGCACTAAGAATACATTTCTTTACCACGACTGTTTGGTCTGGTAATAACCAAAAGATAAAACCAATAATGTATAAGAGACAATTTGCTAGTTTTCTTCTGTAGGTTGATCACAAAGAGGCATCAGAAATAACAATGGTTACAAAGGTAAGATGGATGATTTCAAGTCTCTTTGTTAATGTATATATTATGTTAATTATTAATAGTTATTTTTGGCCTATTTATTAAACCTGACTCCCACCTTGACTCTAGTAATATCAACTGTAGTTACTAGAGTTTGCTGCCTACCCATTAACAAAAACATGGATTTAAATAAGGTACTGTCAACACAACTTGACCACCATTTCCACCAGATCTCAACCAAGTCAAACACAATTGGCTAAATTAGAGCAGAAGGACCAAACATGTTTTTTAGCATGCCCTCTCAACCTTTCTTCAGCTCCAAGTTCTTCATGGTTTGAAGTGACCCTTCAATCAGAGAACCAAATGGGTTGTGGGAAAATAACTCCACACCAGTATTCGATGTCAAGCACTGAACACAATGAAAAGCTGACAGGGGAAAATATGCAAAGCAAGTCAGGCACTCAATCTGGAGAACAAACTAGATTTGTGTACCACTACTTTCATTTGGATTCAACTTTGGCGACTGAGGTAAATCATGAGCTGTAGATGTCAATAACTGGCAATGTAAATATCCCCCTGAATGAACCACAGGTGTCAGTACGGCTTGTTAAGTTTCAGCAGCCTGATAAAATAAACCCTCGACTGAATTGCACCTCTTTCACTTTTTGCATTTTACCTCTGCAATGGTTGTTTTCCTGTTTCTTAAAATTCAGCAGGAATGTAGCACCTTGGGTTTAAAAAGTCAAGAAAGCTGCCCTTTGCTGTTTACTACGGATAAACTGAATCAAAGACGGAAAACAAAAACACAGGGCTCTGCTCGTAGAGAGAGAGAGAGAGAGAGGTTAGAAAGCGTTAAGTCGATCAGCCTGTTCAAAGAGCAGGTTAAAAACACCAAAACCTCCTCAGCATGACCTCAAAAGTCAGCATTCTTCTGAGGACAAAGCTTCAAACACATCACAACCAACTCCTCAACTAAAGGTTCCTTTACCTTTTACTCTCCTGATTTTGTTCTTCGTCTTTGACTTTGTGTTGCTAACTAGAAGGACAAAACACCAGCCTTTTTAAAAGGGACGAAATCCAAATGAGAAAAATCTCTTGTATAACAAAATCTGAAATTCAAAAAGGAAAGTTCAAAGGGAAAGCACACATCTTTTGGTGTAACTAATAAACACAAGTTGGTAGTTTGGCCTTTCCCTGAATGAAAAATTGGTTTCTAAGTAATACCTCCACATTTGTCATTTGAATCTGAAAATACATTGAACAATATCTTAATACTACCCTACACTAAAATAAACAGAGTGATAAATATGTGTTCCTCCTTCAAGGGCAACTTACAATTATATTTATTTTCAGTCAAGCTGCTTTGTATGCAGACAGTGGATGTTAGTGTTGTGCTTTGTCTTTGTTTTCTTTTGCAGATTAAAACCAAAGTTTTTGAATCTCAGCAGTGGAGATCAGATGTCAGTCAGGAAGCCTGAGGAGGCTGCAATTCAGCACAAACTTCTCCAAGAACAACTGGACAAGGTCATGTGCTCTTCTGGGGGCTCAAGCTACATGAAAGGCATCTTGTTTGAGGTCTTATTTTGTAAAGTTAAACTTAGGATTTAACCTGCAGGTTAACCCAACCTCCTTGACAGCTTCTGCAAACTTTATTTAATCATTTCAGCTCTGATTAAATAACCACTTACATTGAATGTTAAAAAAAAAAAAAGTTCAGGATTTGCTTATCATGAGATCGAAAATTCAAGAAAAAGATCAAGATAAGATGCTGGAAATGTTATGCTATATGGAAACAATGTTTCACCTATACTAAGGTGAAAGCTAATTTCTGTGACAGAACGTTTCCACATTTACAGAAGAGCAGGATGTAAAGAGTTGAAATACATTTCAACAGAGAGAAACCGTGAGTGGCTTTCTGATGAAACTAAACCAGCCTTCCAGGATGACAGGACTGCAGTCAAAAAACAGTCTTCTGCAAGAAATGAGAAAATATGCCAGTTAAAAAACCTAACTGCTCTGACTTCAGGGGCTGGGCGTGGGGCAGAAATTGTGCTTTGATGAAGCACTGCTGAAGAGAAAAAAAAACCCTGAGGCGAAATGTAAAGTTTGGAAATCTCGCCACCTGCCCTCCCACCGGGGCATTAGACTTGATCAACGGATTTAATACAAGAACCCAATCTGAGTTATGAGACTCGAGGAAGCAGGGGGAATGGAGTGGTTAATCAAATCCAACAGTGACGAGAAAGAAACAAATAATTACATCTCAGCTGAGACAGAGAAGTCAATTTAGAAGACAAGTTTCTTTGTGTTGAGATAAAATACAAAACACAACATAAATCCATTGTAGACATGTCTCATCTGTTTAGGGAACTAACCTACTAAAACAAACACAAACATTCCTCATCTTTAATCCAATTTAAATGGAGATCTGAAGAGACGGTTTGACATAAACTCAATATAGTAGGATATCGTCGGCATAGAGAGTTAAATAAACCTTTAATGTTCAAACAATGATGAAACATGTTTCATTGTTGCTAATTGAAATGATTGCATGGCTTTAGGGTAATAAAAAAAATGGCTACAGTTCGGTTATGTATGTTGGAAGTGTTCTTTTGCGACTGCCAGTGCTACGATGTATCTTCAAAAAGACTTAAGGTTAAGTCCTAATGTTCGGCAGTTGCTCAGACTACTTATATTTGGGATGTATAAATTAAAAATGTGCATCGGATTACCCAAAGAGTTAATTTTTCTGTGTACATGAATTTATGTTGTATTGTTGTAAATACTTCGATAAGACAGGACTTGGAACTTGAGAGTCTGCAGGTTTTTTTTGCAAAATGATTGAGCAGGTGAAGTGACAAATGATAAACGTGACTGTCAGATTAATGCACTGTGCTGGTGGGTGTCATCTGGGTTTCACATCAAATCTTCAAGGCTAAGGAGTCGAGATGTGTTGAGCTTTCTTGCATTATGAATTCTGGATGCTGTTTGTTGTGATCATCTTAAATTCTGAACGTGATCCAGGTATTAAAGCTAGTTAACAACAACAGTCTCAACGGAGACTGCTGTATCTATAAAAGCAAATGGCTCACAGTGAAATGCTCAGAATTTTGAGTCGGTCTCTGGGTGTGCCTGAGGCTTTCTCAGGACTTCAGATGGAGAGGAAAGTAACATAAAGACCCCTTTTAACACAACCTCGACACAAGCAGGCTGAGGAGCTCTGCAGCAGCCTTCAGATTCTCCAGACGCTGAGTCTCCAGCAGCTGCACACAATAGAGAGTGTAAAAAAAAAGCATGAGAGGCCTCTGTGCCATTTCTACCTGCATCAAAGTGTTGTCTGGCTGCATAAAAGAGAAATTTCAGAGCTTAGTAAAGTGGCAGTGTGTCTTGACACCCTTCTATGTCTGTCAGGCCATTGATAATGTAATGGTGGCTGTCCAGCAGCTCGCTCTATGCCCAGCCTCGGGCTTCCTTTTCACACCGTCAACAATAGACTGAACACAGTGCAGCGGGTTGGCTGTGCTGACTGTTTGAGTGGATTGTTCTCTCTTTTGTCCAGCACTGGATGTACTGTACTGTTGTGAGGTAGTGTAGTAAGTGGTTGAATATAAAGAATTCAACCACTTCTCACACCGTAGCCAGTAAAATGCTAAAATCAGCTTTAAGGGACTTAAATGTATAAATTGTCTCAGTTTTAAATTAGAAATTTACAAATGCATAGGAGACAAAAAATTAGTAGAGCAAAACGAAGGACCTATAGGGACGATTTTTCACACCGTTGAATAGGAACCAATGGATAATTTCCTTGATTAGGGCCATTGTGGATGATAGCCAATGGACCCATATTAATAGAAATAGAAACACTTGAGTTTGGTTTGGTTAACCCACAGATTCCACAGTGTGCAGGTGCCCAGCATTCGGTCTCCGCCAGTCTGACCATTTTTTTTTAAGTTGTGTGTGAGAGTTGCAGTTTAAGAGATTTTCATTTTAAAAGGAGCAATTAACTGGATTTAAAGACTTTACTTTTCTACAAAATGTAGTGTATGTTGACGTCATTTTGACTTCCTATCACAGAGATTCAGTGTCAGAACTGGGCCAACTCTCGATTCTTTAAAATGTAACTTTGCTTTGACTGACTGACTCATCAGATATCAGCTTTAAGTCTCTCCTGATACCATCTATACAGTCTGCCTGCCTACACCACTTCATCAGTTACCATTGACTTATTGCCTGCATTAGATAACATTGTCAGTAGTCAGCTGTATTGCCATTTTTATGGGGTCGGGTTTGCTTGTTGTGCTGTTTTACGTAGCTCATCCTTTGAATTTATGTCATTTTTTATGTGCCGCTGTTAAACAGATTTAGTGAAGAAGCGGCTGAGGAGAGCGTCTCAGATGTGACAGCTGAGAAAAAAAAAATGCTCAGACTGACAGAGAGACTCCATTTTGGAGAATTAAATCAGTTGAATGGCTGTGGGAGAGCGGAGAGGAAAGCATGGAAGTGTCCGCCGGGCTGAAGAGCTCTCAGGAAAATGCCTCCGTTTCTCTTGCCAAGGCTGAATCTTTTTTTTCTCTCTCTCTTTGCTTTATTGGTGAAGCTCTGACCCGTTACTCTCTCTTTCTCATTTTTCAAAGTCGATTTTCTCTCTTAAGTGTTCTGCTCGCTGTCTTTTCTCTGCTTTTTTTTCTCCCTTCCCTACGCCTCCTTTTTTATTTTTGGTCAAATCATTTTCAGCTCTTTTGTTCCCATTTTGACTTTTATCTCCTTTTTCTCTGTCACTGTACGGCAGACACAATGAGACCAAATTGGACCAACATTTAAAGGTTTTCTCTGAGAACCTGCATTGTAAAGACATTGGAGTCATCACTGGAGCCCATTAGAGGAGATTTAACATACACTATGAAGTCTCATTTATCTCAGTCTCTTTATTCTCAAACATTCAGAGAGTGGGAGTTTGTTATAAATGCTCCCCGCTGTGTGCTTGCTTAAGTTCGAGGGAGACATTTGACCTAAAAAACTCGACTAGATAGGGTCAAAGACATGGAAGAAAGAAACTCTCTTGCTCCCAGAAAATAAATCTGAACCAATCAAGACACTGAGCCAGAAGGAAGTATGGTGGTAGTAGTAGCAGCGGTAGATTAAGTAGCAATAGCAAATACATTGTAAACAAACTGCTGTACCTACAATAGTGTCCAGTTAATAACAATAGTAGTATTGGCAGATGCAGAAATAGATAGTCGACTTTGTAACCCAGGGCATATGAGATAGTACGACTAAACAATTAAAGATTACAACAAACAAATAGCTGTTGTATGAAAAGTATTAGTTTAACGGATAAGTGGCAATCTAAAGATGCAGCCAAGATGGAGCCATGTTGGTGTCATGGATCGGCCCGGGCTCCACCAAGTTACCAAGTCGGACTTTCCAACTTCAGGGGTATTCCTGATGCAGCTCAGAAGTCGGAAATTCCGAGAACAAATGATGCGCAGTGAATCCAGTGAATCATACTGATTTGCTTAAAATGATACCATGGGAAACAGTCGATGTGTTTTTCATCCACAAACTGGCATTCTATTAATTGTCTTTTTGCAGACAGGGAAGGTTGAGATGTGTACTTGGAACCTTATAATTAGTTTTGTCATGGGTATCTTCTGTATCAGTAAATATATTCATCGTCATGAACACTATTTCTTCTGACTGTCCCTTCTCATTCTTTTCCAGCCTCCATTTCACATCAACTGTAACAGGAAAATAGGAGGTTCATTGGACATCTTCCTCTCAAGTGTGACCATGACTACAATATGCCATTCCTCTCCCACACACTCCTTCCATAACACACACACACACACAGATCGCCATTTACTGCCTGTTGATGCTCACTGAAGCTGAGACTCAGACCAAAGGGAAGTCAGACAATAAACCGAGCGGTGCGGCGCATTGTGACCTTGCTGACGCCATTCACTCACAGAGTCTGGGGGCGGGCTGAAAATGACCTGAGGGTGGCGGTGTGGCTCAGACCTCCCTTTGTTTGTCTTTCCTCCCTGAATCCCGAACTCAAAGCACAGTTTTATCTGATCTTTTTAAGCTTCTGAAGTTCAACTGTCTCGCCCTCTGATTTGTAGTATTGGAGTATTTTTGTTTCTGTAAAACACGAGATAAAAGTCTTTTGGAGGGCTGTTTTGGCAAGAGGTCGCCTTGCCAACCTCTGCCAACCCAATCCTTTTAACAAGACTGCCTCCTCTATTGTCTAAAGAGGAGATCCTGCTGTTTGTGTGTTGTGTGTTTTGGGCGGTGAGTCATGCTTTGCATTGAACACTTGAGAATCCTGAGAAAAAGTGATTGAGTCAGAGCACAATGGTTCCAGTCTTATTGATTAACGGTGAGTTCATGCAGCCGGTGCAGCATCACAAATATTTGGTTATATGGTCAGTAAAAAGGTTACAGGAGGGCGACTACATTGATTCTGTTTTTATAACAATCAAAAACGCAGTCCGGAAAAAGCCTGGCATTTGCTCAAAGAAATCTATTTTATGTTGGATGATTTTGCAGTCTTGGCGCTGTCCTGAACTTTATGAAGTGTTCATTTCCACTGATTGTCAAAACCACTAATTGTGACTCACAAACAAGGAAGTAGCTGTTCAACCTCTCGCTGGATCAGTAATCAATCTGAGCCGTTCAGTGGCAAAACCAAGCACATTCTTTGGACCCCAACTAACTTTGTTAAATATGGCCTATAGGTTTAAAAATAAAGGCCTGTCTTTTCTTCTCTGTATTAATACAGGATCCAAAACTAAACTAATTTGTCGCGACTATTTGTCATGTATTTCCCCCAAATGTCATTGAAAGCTCAAAGGAAAATGTGCTTTCAGCCAATCTCATCGTACAATAACTTTTGACAAGGAGACTGGTGTTTCACAAACTGCAGTTGCACTCAGAAACCTTTGGTGGGCGCCAAACGCACCAAACCAAATTCCTACATAATGGAAATTAAAATGCCTATTTTGCAGAATACAGCTACATTTTCCGAGACATTTTTTTTTTTTGGTATAGCTTTTTTTCCTGAACAGTTTGCATTGATAAAATAAGTAGATATGATTCAATAGAAGGACCAGAAGGAGTGACTCAGTTTGCAAAATAAATGAGTTTAAAAAAATAAAAAAGAGGAGTGGAGGAGCGGAAAATATGTAGAAATCTCAATGTACAGTACGTTTGTAAGTCAGGCCTGCGGTGCTGACATCAAACAGGAGTCTTTTTGATTGTGGGAAAGTGTTTGTGTGAGTGTTGGAAATGTTTTGTGCTCTAATGAGCTCTGTATGGACATTAGCATGAGACTGTGAGCGCCGAACGAAGCGTCCAAACAAACTCAGCGGTCGCTCGAGTGAGCCCACAATTAGGTCAACCACAGAGAAGAAAATAGCTGCTGTGTCGCTGCCGAATCTGTTTCAATTCCAGATAGAGTTGAGCCACTTCACACACACACAGACAGTGACACACACAAACGAACAAAAGAGAGAACCTGCATAACAGAATAATATGGCAGCTTCAGATGCTCTAATGACAGTGATGAATAGCGAAGGTTGCAGCTGCCGCCAACAAGGAAAAAGCTTTTTTCTTTCTCTCTTCTCTCGATGGATTTTTACTGAGAGGGCAGAAATACACACACACACACACACACACACACACACACACACACACAAATAACTCACAGAAGCGCAAATAGTTCAAAAGTTTGACAAAACAGCTGATGCAAACGTGTAAACAGATTAGAAATTAAGAGCTGACGAGAGGTCGTCTAACAAATCAATCTGTCGTTATGGCAACCTGCGATCTCAGTGTGTGTCACCCTGTGTGAGGGAGGACCTGATTGGTTCTGACGAAGACAAATCAACTCCGACCAGACCAATCGCTGCCAGAACAAACTGCAAATAGGAAATTGACTTCCTGTCAGAAAGGTGAGATATCAGAGGAAACAACTCCGCACACACGCACACATAAAATCACCACTCACACACAAACGCCAAAGACAAGGTACACAAACGCGAAACTGAAAATACACCAATAGATATATATCTGTAGTAAAGTAAACACAAACCACACGCACACACATAAACACACTGCTGTATTTTCTTGTGATGTTCTCAGGTGACTCATGGCTTCCTTTCCTAGAGGAATGTCACTACATACACACACACACACACACACACACACACACACACACACACACACGCACATGCATAAAACACACACGAAACTGTCAGTTCTAAATAAGAGTTGTTGTTCCTGAACACGGAGCAGCACTTCCCCTATTTCTTTTATATCCACGATGGGTGAAAACAAAACACAGAGGAAGGAAAGAGTGCTTTGTATTTTTAAACAGATTGTACTTTTAACAAATGCAGAATAGCAAGAAGCACCTATAGCTTCCATAAGGTGTTTACTTATTAGGAGTCAAATTTTGCAGGAGATAATGAGTCACTCAGGAAAGTAACAAGGTATGTACTTGGGATCAGTTATGTATTTAAAGTTTTAAGTTTAGTTAGTTTAGTTTATTGGTTCATTTGAGCAGCAGACAACATAACAGACAACAGATGTAATAAAAGAAACGGGAAGAAAATGCTCTCAAAAGGAGTAGGGTGAAGTTCCCAGAACTTATGTGACCCCTACGCCTGAAACAGAGTCAACGAAACAGACAGCTTCAATGGATACAATGAGGCGGATGGGGTTAAAAAAAAAAAATGCAAATACTACCAGTGTCGTCAGACTTGCACCAGACCACCCCCCCCCCTTTAAATATAAAGATCTCTGACATCCAGGTCAGGGGACTACAGATGAAAAGTAGCGTTTTGGCTAACTCTGGCATTTTTACCCATGTAAAATCATGACTATTAATGAATAAATTGAACATTCCCAAATACAAATTCCAAGAGGGATTCCTATACGATCTGGTACATGCTGGCTTTACCAATCGTTAGATGCACCGATCGTTCTTGCATCCTGTTCAGAGAAAATGCATTTAGGGATCCTTCAGGAACAATGGAGTCGTCCAAAACTCTGACTGACAGCTTTGTTATACCTCACAGAACCCAAGAGTCGGTTTACTGCAGCCTTGATCATTGCCATACGTTTGTGTGACTTTAGTGCTTTACATGATTAGATTGCACTTAACCCAATATTTGTGAAGCACACAATAACAACAAACTAGCTAACAGGATGTTGCAGCTGTTGACCCGCTTTTAAGTCTGAACAAATCTTCGAAAATATAAGAGCAGCTGATGACAGAGAGGGAGGGAGAGAGAGAGAGGGGAGGTACATCTGGAGAAACAGCTGGTGGTGTGAGAGAGAGAGACACCAATGTCAGCGAGGCTCAACCACATTCTGAACAGCTAATGAGTTTAACAAGCTTCTTCTATGAACAACCAATTAACAGGAACTAGAGAGTCACGAGGAAGGAAGGAAAGAGGGGGTGAAAAAGGCGGGAGGAAAGTATAAGGACAAGGAGGAAAGGAAACGATGTAAGAGAAGGATTTGTAGAAGGTGAGTGGATGAGGGAAGAGGATAGGAAAGAATAGAGGAGATGAGTGAAGGAAAAAAGGTTGTTGAGTTGTGACTTTGTCGTCCTCTGGGGGAGGAAACATTGTTCTGCTGCAGGGGAGGTGACCATGACATCAGGGACTGTGTGTGTGTGTGTGTGTGTGTGTCATTAAGTGAGTGTGTGTGCTGCCCCTGGCTCCGTCCTTGTCTCCTTCAATGACCTCTGACCTTTGACTTCTGGTCCTCAGTGATGCTGCAGCATGACGGATGTTCCTGTTGCTAACCAACACTGACACTGCAGAGAGCGCACACGTGTGTTTGTGTGTGTCTGTGTGTAATCAGGTGATTCTGCTAGCTTGCCTTTTATGTCATATTGCAGTTGTACAGTCAGCTACAGTACAGCTACATTGTAAGGTAGTTAACTGTGCAGAGTGCAACAAAGAATATAATTCTGGATTATTTTCAGCACATTTATATGGATTAACACAATCACTATCTCTGCAGGATCGCCAAAGATTGCAAAAAGCGCAGTTCTCCTCCCTCCAGATGATAAACACCTTACATTTTTAACAACAATTCATCAAATTACAGTCTGACGTGTGGTTCCGACATGTCTCTGGAAGTTCTTGAAATGTCTCGTTCAGAGCAGCAGCAGCAAACCACGTCCAGCGACAACTGTGGACAGTTAACATGTCAGATGGATGTTTAAATATGGGTCAGCATAATAGATGTCCTTTAAGAAAAAATAAATAGCAGTTCTGAATGTCTTACAAAATGAAAAACACTATCACCAGATTCCATGTGTGGGTGTGTGTGTGTGTGTGTGTGTGTGTGTGTGTTTGTGTGTCTGTTAGTACAATGTGTCATTTTCAGGGTCAGCAGCCAAATCTCTAACATATGGTCTGATCCAGGATGAGCCCAGCGCCTCCTGCTGGCAGATGGGCTGCGAGATGCAAAATCCCCCAAAAAATGGAATAAGCACCCCCCTTATTTTGCTCTTGTTATTGTCTCTAACCCCCCCCCCCCCCCCCCCCCCCCCCCCCCCACACACACACACACACACACAAACACTTCTCTCTCCCTCCTGTTTCCTTCTCATCCCCATCATCACTGTTATCCATTGCCTTTATTTTTGTCTCCTCCTTCCTCCTACATTGCCTCTCCTCCATTCCTCCACCCATTTCTCCCTCGCCATTGTGATTATCCACTTCTCCTTCACCCTCTCCTCCCTGTCCCTTGATTGCTTCCTTCACTTCCTCCCTCCTTCTTTAAATCTCCATTTATCCTCTTTATTCTTGTTTTATAGTCTATTCCTGCAACATTTTCTGTTAGACCTCCCTCTTCTCCTCCGCTTACACTTTTACCTTCCTTTCATTAACCTCTTGACTCCTTTTCTTGGGCTTCTCCTTTTTATCTCTCCGTTTTCTTCTTATCTCTCTCCTCCTCCAGTCTTTCATTTTGCTCTCTTTCCTTATGTTCAAAATGTCCCCCCTTCTCCTTCTCTCCCCTGCCTCCCTTCCTTTTTTTTGTTGTCATTATTATTTACCACCTTCTTCTCATGCCCCTCTGACTCACTTCTGTTGTTACTCTTCCTACCTCTCTTTCCCTCGCCCTCCTCTCCTCTGAGATTTCCTGTCCTACCTCCTGAAACTCTCAGCCGGTTCAGGGGATTTTCTGGATTCGAGGCCATGAAAGCGGCGGCCTTGGGCTGGAGAGCTCACTGAGCGCGTACAGAATCACCAAACACTGCTCTGCTGTTGTGGATGTGTTGAATTGTTAACATGTTGGGTTTGCAGTCTGACTACCAGAGACTTCATGTCGGTCAAGAGTCAAGAACAGGACGTGAACTCTGCTGGGACCCTTCCTCTGTTTATCCGTCCTAAACACACAACAGTACTGAAGAAAACATGACCTGGACTAAATGTCAGCAGAGTGGAGGCTGTTAAAGCAGCGTATTAATGCCCTCGGGGTGTGTCCACATACTTGTGTCTTAGTCTGGTCTCTGCTGCAGATTCAAACAGGTTTCAGTGATCCTGCTGATGCTGCTGAGGGTCTCTGCTCCCATCGATTTCTTGCTTTTTATATCCTAAAATCTCTAAACCTCCGTGGCACAAAACCAGAGTCACTACAACAATCTGAGCATGCTCAGAGCAGCTGGAGGAGCAAAATAAAAATTCTCCCCTTTCTCAATATGTTCCTGCTGTTAGAAGGTGCTTTTGTGGTCCTCCTATGGGGACACGAAACTATAAATCATCATTGTTGTTGGTTTAAAACAGCTGATACAGTACTTTCTTCAAAGCCACCAAACACCATTGACATATATAGTAATTCTGACATACACATTCTAGGAGTTGATTGTCTACTGCTGCCTCATATGGTTGGTTTATTTGTTATAGTACATTACCCAAATATTTAATTTAGTCCAAACTTAAAAAGAATTTAAAAGAGGCACAAAAACAACTGACTTGACCAAGACTGCAGGAGACACTCTCCTGTGATCTCAGAGGTAAAATTAACATTTTTGTCAATGGAGTCTGGTGGCTGTACAGGGAGCTCTGAAGGGCTCTTACAGGTTTTAAAAACGCTTCTTAGTCTTTAACAAAAAGGTCTACCTCTGTTGGGATCCTATTAGGGTTTGTACCTTCTTTTTTTTTATTTTGACTCCCGTTTATGCAAAGGAATGGCCCAGGTAGGCCACTTTAAAACCCTCACTGATGATGTTTCATTTTCAGCAGCATTGCCAAGATGTGAGCAGCTTCTCCATGCACTTCTGTCAAAAACTTCTCTCAAACTAATCAGAAATATTGCTTGTATTAAAATCTAACAAACAGATCACTGGAGACACATAAAAAAAAAAAAAGCTAAAGTCAAAGAAAAGAGGCTGACGTGACTTGACGTCTTGGTTCCTATAATGCATCTAACACTGTTACCTAACAGCACACGACTCACTGTCCACCCTGCATCCATTAAATATATCATTCCGTGAACTTCAAAGCTTTTCCTATTGAAGGGAGACAAATCGTAGTGTGGTGCTGTTGTATTGACAAGCAGTTGATTTAAATGACAGCACTCAAATGATCCGCTCTCTCCACTTTGTAAAACAGGCTTAAAAAGCTCCACCATGGGAGAAAAGTGAGCGCCAGGGCCTTGTAGAGCCTCCTCCCTAAGTGACTCTTATCAGTCGACCGGAGCGTCAGAGAGAGAACTAGAAACGGGGCGTTGGGGAAGCAAAACAGTGTGTGCATGTGAGCACATAGGACACTCCACTAGGAAACAATAGAATCCAGCTGCTCACGTTGGGTGCAGTTAGGAGATGCTGTTGCAAGACACACTTAATATCAGAGCCAAAACCTAAAGTGAACATCTAGGCAAAAAAAAAAAATACTCAAGGAGTATTACAGCGTGAACTTGTTGTGATTGTGATGACCCTTTGGTCAGTTTTTTTTTTTCTGCTCTTGCACTCTGTGAAAATGTTGAGCTGAAACTGCTGTGGTGGTTTGTGGTTTTGTATCAAGCTGCCAAACATCCTGCTTTCTCTTGTCGTGGCCGCAAAACACATTGTAATGCCCCCGCTGTAGGCCGTTACTATGAAGGTTGATTGTTTATGATTCATTGTTTCGTATTAAATGAAAAAAAAAAAAAAAGAGGGAATAATGCATTGTCACGGGTTGTCAGAGCCCACAATGATTTTCAGTTTTGTCCTAAATCATTAGTTATAATGATGCACAACAAAAGGATGCAGTGTGTCCTCACATGTGAGAGTTAAAAGCAGAGATGGGTTTTTTTTGGCTCTGTGTCTTTAAGCCATTAATCAGCCGCTGTCTGACTGACAGCTCAGCTCTATATTTAAAGCTTGCCCTCCATCAGGGGCTCAGAGCGATTGTTAAGCACGAAAGCAAAACTGATCGGAACCTTGTCAAGCGTCCAGAACGTAGCAGCCTGGCCTGATTTACCTGCCCCCCCCCCCCCCCCCCCCCCCCCCCCCACTCCTTCTCTGCCCCTCTGCCTCTTCACCCACGTTAATGAAAGACATGTGGTGGAGGCATAATGCCATTGTCCGTCAAATCTGCTTAGTGATCAGGGGGAGCGGCAAGGATCTGGCTGTTGTTGTGTGGGTGGACGGGCAGATCATCCGCGGCGGATGACGGCTTAATCCAATCACAGAGAGCGGATCACAGGAAGCCGATCCATCGTGTAGCTGCCAAGGTCGGCAACAGGACCCTGGATCAACCTGTGTGTGTGTGTGTGTGTGTATGCTGCAGGACGCCTCATCTGCTGGCCTCCTTGTGCCTGTTGTATGGTCGACTGTGAGGATGACAGAAACGACTCATAACGTCCAATAAAGGACAATTACAGCACTCCGCTTTCCGTTTAGTTCATCTCCCCTTCGCTTTAATGTTATTTCTGACAGTCCCTGCGTGCTCGCAGCATGATTAAAAGATGTTTGTTTTTTTCAAAAGCTGTTTCGCTGAGCCTCGCTCGCTTTTCAGTCCAACTCAGCGGAGAATACAGCTGAATGTTTCTAATCCAGTCAGTTAAAAAAAAAGAAAGAATCAACTCCGAGCAGAGCAGAGGTGGAGGAGACGTCAGGATGTAAAGGGAAAGAAAACATTTCCAAACATAAATTCCCCATCATGTGATTAGAAATTAAATAAACCGCTAACAAAGGGAAACGAAGTGGTGAGGGATCATTCCCTGAGACGTGAAAAGCTAATTTATGATAATTCAATAAGTTATAGTAGTCTCCATTTTATACTTACATCCATTCTCCACAATCATTCCGTCATTCTTTTTTTAGTGACGTCCTTTTTTTTATTATTATTATTGGAAAACCGGTGTACTTTAAATGTGCCTTTTAAGATGATGCTTATTTTGACATGTATCAACACTCACACTGCATTGCAGAAGTCGCACATGTATCTGCAGATTGCAAAAGTACAATAGTTTGTTAATGTGATCGTCCACCTCCAGCGTGCAGAGGAGTTCACAGAGCATCTATCACAGGCGAGCATCTCGTCTGGTGTTGTCAAACTGACAATACCGCCACATGATAATGAGGTTAGAAGAGCAGATTGATGCACAGCTTCCCTGAAAATGTTATAAATATTTACTCAAGCAGCGTTCCATTTAAATTCACTGTTTTTGAAAGGCTGCAGGGAGCGCCCAGAGCAACTGTGTGGACCAGCAGGGTGGCAGGAACTTACTGCAAGGGTGGTAAGATTCTTCATTTGTTGACTGGGATCTATCAAAACTTCCAAAGAGCAGAAACAAACCTACACGCCAGTCCGTCCTTAAATACTCTCTGGATCCTGTTTGTTGATTCCTACTTAATCGCTAAATCTTTTAAAGAACTTAACCAGTAAAAAGTATTATTGTGTTTGAAGTGAAAGTGACTCAAAGATGAGGAATACTCTGTTTGCTGGAGACTTATTTCAGCTGTCAGTTCATTTACATTTGGTTGTGCTTATTTAAAGCTACAGCGAGCTGCTAACGCTGCATTCATCAGGGGGATGAAGTAAACTGAAAAATGTGTTGTTGTTTTTTTCAGTCGGGAAAGCTCGAGTAAACATCTTCTTAGGTGTGGAGAAAACAATGAAGGAAGTGGGCAAATAAATATGCAAATGACGAGCAGACATGACATCATTTTGGGATTCGTATGATTTTAAGATGGAACTTTTGAATGGTAAACCAAACACCACCTGTTAAAGTGGTTAGCTCGCCATCCTGTCCGTTTCATATGAATTATGGAACAGGTATCACAACCTGTGACCGCATAACCTCTATGTGACTGGTTAACAGTGGACTTCACACAGTGTGAATGAATAATACAAGTGAATCAGCAGAAAAGACAGAGAGTAGAATGTATAATGGCGCACACACACACACACGTCGAAGCCGTCTGCTCAGAATTGAAAGCAGAAATCAATACAACACAGAAACATTTCAGAATTCAATATCTAACTGCTTCCAAGTTGAGGAGGAGGAGAAAGATTCAATCAAAAGGAAAAATAAATGATTTTTAAAAAATGGGATGAAAATGAATAAACAGTGATGAAAAATCCGCCTGTGATATCTTGTAATGGGATGCTGGCGGCGTTCACAGAGCTATAAACAACCACGCACACTCTTGTCTTTGGACGGTGGGAGGGAAAAAAATTAACTGAAAAATTATTAACAGCTTGTAAATTCAGATTTTATGACACGGGAGTGAACGCACCACACAGTGTTTTATCTGTACTCGTCTTTTAATTGGCATTGACGTCACCTCCGCTGCCATCGCTCATCCCTGCATCTCCAGATTTCCACGAGGAGGAAATGCAGAAGTCATTAAGACGCGTTTATTTATGAAGTGCCGTTGAATTATTAGACGTTAACTCAAATTACGATACAGAGAACTGAGCTCTATACTCAAGCGTGCATTTTGAGGATTTATTCTCACAAATCCACACGGCTGAGGAAGGTCACACATTTACCGGACAAAAGCAGCGGTCTTCTATAAGTACTGACATGAAGGACAATATCTTTGTCCTTTTATATTTCTGCTCTTACACACTGAAAAAGCAACGCCGTCACAAACAGGAGAGATGTTTCGATTAACCACGGGGGTTTAACGGGTCAATACATGAAAGTTCTGCTCCTGTCTTGACTTTCAGAGTGTTGATGGTAAAGAACCGGAGGAGCTCATTAAAACCAGCAGCAGGTATGACTCACTCCCTCAAGATTTAAAACAAGTCCTCCAACCAATATGAGCACATAGGTCGTATGCTCCTACCCTCAAATACAAGCCAAAGGGGCGTTTGGTAATACGTGTCCCAACAGATGGCAGGCATCCTCTTAGCGAGACTTTCGCGTTCACAAACACATAAGTCTTGTTATGAAACATGTCGGGCCTGACTCAAAAGGATTACGCAGCCTGATAATAATACTAAAAAGTTCGACAAAGACACCGTCTTATTCCGAAAGAACTCGCAAAAAAGGTGAAATGCTCCCGAAACTGCGCCAATTCCATCTCTAGGCTTGTGCCGTTTGCTTCCATTCAAACGACACGTTGAGCGTTCATTTTGAGAGAAAATCTGCCTCTCTCTCTAACGATTCAAAACTCATCACAACACTATTTCTTCAGCAGAGTGTCTGACAGTGACAGGACATTTTAGGAGCTTTTTACTGAGAGGAAACATTTTTTTTTATAAACATCACTTGTTGCATCATATCTGCTGAGTCTGGACTTCACTGTAAACCAGAAAAAAATAAAAAGTGTTCCCTTCCCTTTCCAGCTCATCATCTCCGAAAGGCTGTGACGACACAGCTCTGACTAGAAGAGAGTGGAGGTGAGGGCGGGTCACCTTCTCGATAAGATGCAGAAAAAAAGAAACAGAATAGGACAACTCGCTGGATGTCACGTGAAGGAGCAGACAGCGGGGTGAAATTGACCGGTCATGAAAAAGAGGAGCACCTCTCTATTTTATCATCACAGTCATAGTATAAACACTGAACTATCCGACCAGTGTATGGTCACTCACGGTCCCCCTAAAAAACAACAAAACATGGAAACTGAATCAGCAAAATCAAATCTAACCAAGCAACCATTTCGACAGGATGTTGGCACAATGTTTGCATCCATTTTTCAAATAAGCAACAGATCCACAACATAACATAGCAGGAGGTGTTTTTTCTCTTTCTTTGCCATGCTTCCATGCTCATCCCTCCATCTATTCAGAGGCAGACAGACACAGAGTCAAAGGGCACTCTGGCCTAAATACATGACATTTGGCTCTCTCGTGTCAGCTGCAGTCCTCTCCTTTTGTCTTTTCTTGGTGTCTTCCTTCTTCTCGTGCAGCAGGCTGTAAGCTGCTTGTAGCACAAATCACATTTTAATTAGCTCGATTCCGGCTAACGACCTCCTCCTCCCGGATTACCTGCCAGCATCCGTCTAATCCCTCCGTCCTCCGTCTCTCCTTCTTTTTTCCTTTCAACCCTCTTTACTGCTTGTTGTCCTCCTCTGACCTCCTCCCCTCTTTAAGTTCTTTATTCATTCTTTTTTGACTCTGTGTTCTGCATGTTTCCACTTCAAGCAGGAATGTTTTATATTCTGTATACTTGCTGAAATGTTTTAATTGGTTTATAGGATCAATCTGTCTGATAACTGACAGAACCTTTTTTGAATTATCTGGAATTTGTTCATAAGTGATCCTCATTAGTTGTCTTTCACACATATGAACTCATATCTTCACAGACGTGCGAAAACCTTAGGATATGGAGAGGACTCGTCAAAAACAAACAAAAACGTCAACATAGTTAAATGTCAGACCCTCCAGACATTTCTGCTGCAATATCTTGATCGAGTGAATGTTCAGATTTTTCTCTTGAAACGTGCAGCTACAGGATGTTTTATGAGAGTTCACTCTACAAACCAAAAGGCCTTTTTTTTTTTTTTTTATATGCTCATGATTTTTTTGTTTGTCATTTTACACCCAAGTTATCTTTTACATCTTCAGCGTCTTCAGTAAAAATGTAAATAAAACGTAGCATGCAGATAAACGACCTCCATTTGTTTAAAAAAAAAAAAAAAAAAAACAGACACTGGGTGGAGTCTGGCTTTGTTTTTGAGGTTTCGTTCACCCACAGAAAACAAAGCATTTGTTTTGTTGATGTTGAGACGAAGAGGAGAGCCCTGCTCCTCCTCCTCCTTCTGTGTCTGAAGAGGGATGGAATAGGGTGGGGGGGCTTATTAACTTTGGAAGGATCACTACTTTAATACCTGGCAAATAAGTGGATTAGCAGGGGGTCGCTATGGATTAGCCGTCCGGTTTTGTTCATCTGACGTCTCCCCTCCGAGAAACCCCCTTCTAATCTCGTCCCAATCCTGTAAAGGAAAGGCTCAGGGCCAAGTGGGGCCCGGACGTCATCCCGCTGTCAACTTTCTGTACAGCGAAGGGGGCAGGGACTTCATCTTCATGGTCGTCAGTGTACCTTCATTGCTCCTCTTCTCTCTGACCTCCCTCCTCCTCCATCCATCCCTCCCTCCCTCTCCTCTTTGTCTGCTCCCATCTGCCACCCTTGCCTCACATGCCACGGCAACATCAAAGCGCGCGTTGCCGTGACAACAGCCCTGACTGAACCCTGCCCCACCACCCTGCATTCAGACCAGCTTCCCTAATTGGCTGGAAGGTCCGGTGGTCGTTCCTGCCGCGCAGAGAGATTACCTGACGGATGAATATGAATAAAGGTCTCCTATCGTCACACTCTTTCATCACTGGAGGATGGACTGAGGCGGGATAATTGGCATGCTCAGGTTGGTGAGGAAGCCGAGGGTGGCCACAGAGCGAGCAGGTTCAGGTGACGCCGCCCGGTCAAACGCCGCCTCAGATCACAAGGCTACTTGACATCACATCACAGTTTTACTGATACTGAACAGAGCGGGGTTGCATAATGATACATAACAGAGGAGTCATCCTCTGCATGGCAACAGGTGATGCACAGAGCCAGGTACATACTGGACCTGCCTTTCACCTTTTGTAGCTACACGTATATCATATTTTGTATTTCGAGTGGCTTATGCAAAGGGTTTTCCTTTCAATGGAGCAATAGATTGTGACAAATGTTTGGTCACTATGCACTTTTCTGCAAGCTGAGAAGAACAGTTGACTCACATTCTCTATACAGTTGAATGTGGGGTCCTTGATTCAACAACAGAAAAGTGCTCTCTTATTTCTAGCAAACACATATTGATTTTGCAGACTGCAATGATAACTGTCCCTGGAAGATGAACACTGTGTCATGACAGAAAACAAAACGTTCGGCAAATGCAATGCAGAACACAACATAGAAAGACCTGCGTCCACTCTGATTCTTTTAAACGATGGACATTGAAACAGAGCAGGTACAAGTCAAATATCAGACCGGACATGGGACACCTCGAGATAAGCATGAGCTTGTAATCATCCTAAATGTGTCTTTTTTTAGAACAGACAACACGTCTTATTGTGTACTATTTAGATGCTTCTTTGCAGGAAAGGACTCACAATATACGTAACCAACAATGGTTAGCAATTAGGTTGTTTTTAGGACACTGACGCTACAAGAACATTTTAGTTCCTCGACAGTTCACTTGAACTATCCAGTGCAAAGCACAACAACAACAAACAATATCGAAACCATCGTCATTATCATCGTCATCAATAATATCGGGACATTTGTTATCATCATCATTAAGCTTGTAGGTATCGCTTGAAGAGATGGGTCTTTAACTTTTTCTTAAAGGTGCAAAGGGACTCAGCAGATCAAATGGAGTGTGGAAGTTCTGAAGAGCTGAACTTTAGTCAGAAAGTTTAGCTCAAAGCAAAGTCACCAGTTTGATTATTTTCATCGACCACTGTGCAAACGTACTGATTTTGTTGCTTGCTTTTCATTCAGTGAGGATGCAATGTAAGGCAGCAGGAGGTAGCAAGTCCAAGCTAATAAGAAGTCTAATGGGTTGCTTGAAGTCTCCAGTTGACTTTTGAAACTTTCAACAGATTTTTATAACGAAAATGTGCAAACATGGCTCAGTCATCTGCACAGGATAAGTGCAAACATGACATTGCGTGTAGAACAATTGATCTAAAATGCACAAAATGTGACTCATTCTAGCACAATGGCTGAAGGGTGTGTTTACACAAGAGAGAGAAAACAACAGGAATAAAACCCAAAGAAGATTTATGCCCTTAATGTTTGTGTTTTCAAAGAGAATACTGTGGAGTTTGGCAAAAATGGTTCCTGATTTTGGTGATAAAACATGACTAAAACAAAAAACAAGATAAAGTGTGTGATCTGTTTTATGAGAGTATTTCTGTTTGTCGTCCAAAGTTTTATTTCTTTGTTTTGCTCACGGTTATTTCAGTGTTATTTTAATGTCCCAATTTTACCCTAAACTGTGTTTATTCCTGTTTAACAATATAAAACACTTTTTTGCCTCTGGAAATTGCTGCATAAATGAAGTTAATTATTATGATTATAGGGCCCCATGCACACTGTGTCAGTACCATACATAGTTACCGTTGCTCAGCTCTGATTGGATGATTGCTGCTCAGGGGCATGGTGCCGCCAGGAGTCGATTAAAGAAGCGATAATGCCTGAACGGTTGTGTTTTCTTTACTTGTAATGGGTGATTTGGATGTTTTGGAGTTTTGCACAAATATAACACGTTTAAAATTACATCTGGTATGTGTAAAGGTTCAAACAAAAGCTTTTTTTTCTTTGGTTTAACACTTGTTGGGAACAGCTAAAGAAGCCTCAGTTGACATTAAGCTTGTTACACTTCAACAAACTCTCTTTACTATCACATAAAGGCAGTTTTATTGACCTCTTCACCTCTCTGGTCTCCCTGGAGTCTCCTTCAATGGTCTACAAACTCCTGCAGTTTGGTCAAGATCTGTTCAGAGACCCACAGCTTTATTTTAAACAGTAGAGGCTGTCCAGATGCTAAACCCTGAGCAACATACCAGACTATTATTAAGAGAAGTGTGTTCAAAATGATGCAAAACAAAGGCAGATGTGACCATTCATCTCAAGATACTTAGACAAGGATTTAAACCAGTCACATTAAAAATGTACCCAAAGATGGCTTCTGAATCTACACGCCTTGACATAACAACCATTTCTTATCAGTGGTATTTCATTTGTCGACTGTTAGAAGTCATCTGATTGTACAGTATAAGTGATGCAGCTGTCCTTGTTTTAAAGATCTCCAGTGAAGAAAAACTGCATTACTATAATTAACAGCACAGTGTTTGCACAATTACAGTTGAACAGCAGTGCTATAGTTCCTGCGCAGAGAGAGTGAGTGAAGTCGGTGGTTATCTGGAGGAAAGTAACTCTTATGTAAATCTGCCAAAGGGGAGGATTCCTCTCCTTTCCTGCTTTCTGCTCTCTGACCGAGAGGAGAGAATAATGGAGCTTTAAATCTGAGCAGGAGGAAACACAGACTCCAAGAGAGACAGATGAAATGCTCAATGTGTGTGTAAAAAGTACATCTACCTCAAAAAACAGGCCTTGATTTCAACACCAACACAGCGTTGTTTTCTTCTTGCAGAGTAATGAGTCCGATAAGAGAAGCTCAGTGAGCTTTAGTCTCGAGTCTGGACTATGAAATATATCTATTTTTTTTTTTTAAACGCTCTTTGCCAGAGGATCTTAGGCTCCTCTATCCTTAAACAGCCAAGAAATCAACAAAATAGTGAGATGCTTGACCTTTATGGGTCATAAAAGTATCACAATGTGAATGAGGTTCACTGCTATATAAGCTTGAGGGCTTTGTATCTGCTTTTGTGCAAAAACAATTAACAGCAAAAAAGACGTAAAAATCTATGAAACATAAGTATATTCATTTTGACTTCATGAAATAGTACTAACGTAATGTATTAATGGGATAATATTAACAGCAACATATAAATAAAAAGGTGCAATGGAGTTGTGCAGGAAGGTGCAAGATATCATGCAAAGATTTAACGTTTCCAAAGACTTACAAACATATTTGAATTATATACGAGAGAGGTGTGAAAGGTGTATTAGAGATTAAATGAAAGCATGAATTACCTTCTTTCAATCAGAAAAAAAAGACGATTTCACTCTGAACCTGCATGGTATGAGTGTTTTGATTAGCATCTCTTATAAACTCTATGGTACTTGCATTGGATTGCTGTTTTTTAGTTGGTCTCTGATACTGTATCCGTCCCCATGATAAACCATGAAATCAATAAAATGTGGATGTGGAAGTCCACCCCTGCACCTCAAGAGTCAGGTTCCTATCAGAAATTGCCTCTTCATTTCAGTCTGCACGCGTTAGTCAGTGTAAGTTGCTTAATCACCTGTATCATGTACTTTTACTCAAAAAAGTCAACGTCGGCCTTTCTGCAGCTCCACAGCAGCAGTTAGCGCTAACTCTGCTAATACAGAGCGACTGGTAGCGATCATCGTCGGCACGTTGAGTGACGGGTCAGGAAATGCTCGACTACGTTCCTGGTTTCATCATTAATGAGAAACAATATCAGTTTAGACGAGCTGGTCCACTCTGTGATTTGCCGCTAAGCTGCTCATTAATTACTGAGAGCATTAATCTGCGGGGCTTAATGGGCGATCAGGGGGCTGTAACGTGGAGCAGCAGCATGTGACCGGCACACACCTTAAGCCTCGGCTAATCTACACGCTCGAGAACACGCCTCCGCCTCCGGCAACAAGTTCAATTCTGAGGGGGAAGTTTTCAGTTAAAAGATTAATCGAGTGAGTGACAGCACGAGATCAGGGTGGAGCTAAGAGAGAGGTGGGGGGAACTTAAAGTTTTACCTGGAAATACCTGTAAGGTATGAGGTTACTTAAATCGGTATTGAATAAATAGATAAACGAAACACATAGCGTCACGTTTTCTTGCTTCCCTTTCATCTAGCAAGCAATACTGGAAGTATCAAACATGACTGAAAGTATTAATTTGCTCATTTTGCTTTTTCAGCAGCATATTGATCTGAGTTACCTCTGATGATTAAGATTTAAGAGACAAAACAGACGTTAAACGACGCCTTTACGATAGGATACAATATGGTTCGATATACTTTAATGTCCCCTTGGTGAAATTTGTCTTGGACTCAAAGTGCTGCAAACATTCAACTGTTTCTAAGCAAACAATAAATAAAAGAAGAAAAAAAACACAACACGTAAACAGGCAACACAACATCTATATTAGTCGGGAGTTTGTTACTTTTTTGACAAATAGTCGTGCTGTTTTTGTGTCTCATAACTTGACACTGATAATGGCGTCTAACTTTCACCTGTCTGCCTGTTTCCATGGCAATCTGTCCCCCGAGGGTCACAACAGGACATCAGAACAACAAAGTAACACACGAGGGAGCCTGCTGTGTGTGTGTGTGTGTGTGTGTGTGTGTGTGTGTGTGTGTGTGTGTGTGTGTGTGTGTGTGTGTGTGTGTGTTTGTTTGTGCATGTGTGTTCACCTGAAATTCTTTCTCACAATAACACTCTGACATCACCTCTGCACACACACAAACACAACTCCAGCTGGCTTCTGTTCATTAGCTTCTATGATGCAACACTAGCCTAGCAACCAGACCTGTGGCTAACTCCCCCGCTGCTTCCATGCTCTCATTGGACAGGTTCCCACGGGTCACGGTAACCTGCGCAGCCTTCACCCCCTCCGGCCAGCCATCTGTCCTGGAGATGCCGCCTCCACGCAGTCGGAGCCCACCAGGAACAGCTGCCAACGCCAACGGAGGCGACTACCCGAAGCCAGAACCTGGCGGGAGGCGGCTTTAGACGAGCCGCTTTTAGCTTGGTCTGTGCTGAAGCGGGTACTCGCAGCCTTTTCAGAGCTGAGCGGTGACTTTCGGCCCTCACATTATCACACAATATTTGTCTAAATACATGACACAGATTTTTTTAAGACATCAAGACACAAGGCTTTTTTTTTCAGGCTCAAACTTGTGCTCCTCTCTGATGCCTAGCCATGAATGGCTAGGCATCAGAGAGGAGCTCTAATAGTCGAGTATAGTGTCCTGGTTAAGAATAGTGTCATACAATTAATAGTATCAAACAAAAGACTTGTATCCTGAATCTTAGTTTGGGTAATGTATTTGCATATCACATATATGTATTTTCCCATCAGTCACTTCACATTATAACATACCTAAAGTATGGAATGTGTGTAAACTTTTTGAGCCAAATCGCAATACTATATGAAATGTGACAAATTATATTGGCACCAAAAACTTAATAAAGCATAAACTACATGTCCTTAGTGTTGGTCTGGTAAAAGCTTAGTTAAACCTTTTACTGTCTTTGCACTCAGTGGCTGGACAATGTGGGGAAAGCAGGAATGTCTTTTTTTTTTTAGATTTCAATGAGCTAAAGACTATTTGAGCACAGATCTAATGACATACTGAACAAGAAACAGATATTATTTGGCTGAGGTAATATTTTAAACTTTAAAGAGCTATTTTTGGAGGGAGTTTTGATGGGTTTCTTGTACCATATGTTGAACCTATCTGCATCCAAGCTCCACGGGAACAGCTGACAACATCTGAACAAACCTGACATGTTGAAAATCACATAAAAACGAACTAAAGACCAAAACGAACATCACTGATTAGTCAGAAAGACTTTCAGAGGACTTACAGATCAATACTGTCCAATCATGAAAACCCAATCGTTGCCTGCATCTAGTGGGTTTTTTTTGTTGTTTTTTTGTCCGCTCTGCAGGAAGGCATTTTATATTTCAAGAGCTTTTATATTCCATGCCAATAAAGAAAAGTCTTGCTCACAGAAAAGACAGTTTGACAGTTTATTCAAGCTGCAGTTTAAGAGCAGAGAAGCTCAACCTGTGAAGAGAACACATAGCAGTTGTGCTGAATATTCATGAATGCGATTATACATGTGGTTTCGAAAGCCCCTATTTGTTCAAGTATTTTTTTTGTATTATTATGTTTTTTTGTGTCAGCAAATAAACCCATAACTGTGTGGAGACACTTGAACATGTGAAGAGCTCACCTTCATAAAATGGAAGCCTATAAACCATTCAAGGTTTTGATATTCAATGTTAAAACAGTAAAAGGAACAGGGCAAAGATAGCTCCACTGGTAAAGAAAGGAAATGTTGAGAAATGGTTCTGTTCACTCAGCTTATTCAAAAAATAACACAAGATCCAGAGTTATCTTATGTATTGAAGAAGAGTTATGACTGTAAGTAAGTCATGGGGCTTACAAGAACATAAAAAAAACAGAGCATGTTCAGTCTCAGGGAGTCCCGAGCAAGCAGCACTTCAACACCTGTAATATGATCAGCAACCCCTCAACCCTTAAAGTGACACATCGTTACGCATTATTGTAAATAAGTCCCCACCCCCTGGACAACATTTCCAGGACACTGTCGCATTTCTGGTGCCTCAATCTCCTTAATGTCCTGAAATGTTTCTGATTAAACGGGACTAAGGGAAACTCAATTGTATTGGTTTTGTACACAAAAACTGGAGCTCTGCCAGTGGAAAAAAAGAAACACTGCTCGTCGTCACAGGCGCTAAAACTTCTAAGTGACACCCAAACTCGTATGTCTCAAGTTCACTGACTCCTAAAACCCTTCAGTCATCTTTGACTCATCTCTAGCAACCCCTTGAACCTTTACAAGGACCCAGTGCTTATTAATCCTCACTGCTACAATAAACCTTTAAGCTCTGATTGTACCTTTACAAAGCACACCAAGTACATTGTACATGACGAGTAGTGACCTCTGTGATGTTTGACTTATTTCATTGACCATCTCATAGAACCATTTTGTTAATTTTCTTTGAAAGCCCTTGAACGTGTATTTCAAATCATGGCTTAAAGAAAACTGGAACTCCATGAACCTCCACCAAAAAAATAAAATAAAATAGAAGACTACTTGTATCTCAATACTACACTGAAAGAAGTCTGCAGGCTCCTCACTGTTGTTCATCAGTTGAATGCTGACCCTGCTCTGATTTACAGCTACAGCCAAACACACACACACACACACACACACACAACACACACCTTCTGTAGTGTACAGCAGCCACCACAGATAAGCTCAAATAAACAAGAGACCTGGAAAAATAAATCCACCTCCCTCACTCTCTTCCTCTCTCTCTCTCTCTCTCTCTCTCATCCCCTAGGGACGAGAGAGGGCATCCAAAGAACGCCGCTTGTTACTATAAAGCTTCTTGACATCACACACTCTCTCACACATACACAGCACACGCGCGCACAGAAACGCAGCACAAGCTCAGCGATACAAATAATAAACATTGAGGGAGGTATGGTTCCACAGGGAGGAATCACCTCTTCTATCTCTCCACACACTCCTTTTATCTACGAGCTAATGAGGAGCAGATATACACACACACACACACACACTCACACACACACTCAAGAACACACGCAAGAACCTACAAACACACACACACACACATACACTCAAAAAACTATACGTGCACGCACGTCCTCAGGACCGTGGTTTCGTCAGACCGTCTCCCAGCGAGTGTCCCACTTCCAAAACTATGGACTGCTGCTTACATCATTATGTAATGCTGTGAGTGGTTTGTGTGTGTAGGTGTGTGTGTGTGTGTCCGTGTGTTTTGTTCAGCTCAGAAAGGCTTTGAACACTTAGCCTCTTTCCTCAGCATGAAGTGGTGTAACACTACAGGCTCTAATGAGAGTGTGCATGAAGTGAGAGTGTGTGTGTGTGTGTGTGTGTGTGTGTGTGTGTGTGTGTGTATCCAACACTCGCTTCCGCCTATGATTAGTCAGTAAACTGGGTTTTTGCAAAGTAAGCAGCGGCCAAAAAAGGAAATGAACTGCCTGTTGTCTCATACAACCCTGAGATCATCATAACAGAACCTTGGAACATCTCGAATACCACCACCCACCACAAGAACCTCATCAACGGCGACTGCATTCATCCTATGTTACCTCTAAGAGACTGATCCTGGCACAAGGGACCATCGTCTCGGAGAAGAAATTATCCCTTTCTTCATGACCACTTGAATCTCTACAGTGTCCCACAAACACCTTTAGGAACCAAGGGATCCACTAAAAAGGTTGCGAGCACCTTGCCAAGTAGTTTACTTTACCACATCTAGAACCTAGTGGTGACACACCGATGATGACCACCGTTATGAACGATCTGATCCTTTCAGGAACTGTATCTGGTTCCACAAAACCTACTTCCAAACCCACTGAACCTCACCAGTTCACCCTTAGAACCTATTCAAGTGTCTTTATCTTAATCCAAGAGCCATCAACCCAACTGTCTTCACGACCAACAAGTTCCCAGCAGTGACTCCTAAGTCTTTCAGGAATTGCACCTCTCCAAGAACCATTGGAACATTCTAATGATTTCAATAACCCCTCAATGATTCCTGGACAACGCTAGGTGCTGCAGAAAGTCTGACAGACTCCCTAAAGAGGCAAAAACCCAGTAACATTATCTCTCTGAGAAATACGGGCTCTCCAAGGAATGCACTTAGGGAAAAGGGAATTATTTTGGACACTACTGCTAAGCTCCTTCAATGACCTGAGCGACTGTCTGGCCACGCTAATTCAAGCTTGGTACTTTCTAAAGGATCCTCTAAAACCTCCAAAAAGGTTCCTGGTAGCTTCATTACACCCTGGCCATCCGTAAAACATTTCTGATCTACTACTTCAAACCCGAGAAACTCTTCACATCCCATACGAACCATTTAATTTCACCACTGACTTCTGGATCATCATCATTTACTCCTAGGGAAGAACTTTTCCGTAGAAACCCCTTAAAGCTCTGATTCACACAATAACATACCATTAACCCATGGAAACATCTCTGTGAACCGTGAAACCATACGGCAGGTGGGCTTCCTCACTTCCTCCACACATCTCCCTTATGACCACAGGGTCCCCCTTAAGGACTTTTAGAAACTACTTAGAGACTCATAGAAATACCACTTTACTTCTTGAACTACCACTGACTCTATGACCTGTATGGCCTGTGTGAACACCATGGTACTTCCTTAAGAAAACACCTGCCAAGATAGTTCTCTTCAGTACCCTTTTTCAAATCATTCTGTACGTGATACTAAAATGCCGGTCCGCTCAATGCTTCATTAATATGGAACATGAAGAGTTTATCTACACTTGACAGTTGCTGCAAGCTGCAGAACATTGAGTGCTGCTGAAAATGTCTGAGTCTAGGATTTTTGGATGCTTCACAAATTCAAGAAAAAAAAATCTCTTTTAATACGGGCGAGAGTTTCCAGTTTTCCATGTTTTTTTTTTTTTGTCCTGGGAGTCAGAAAACTCCCAGGACAAAAAAAGGAGGAGAACCGTTGGCCTCCCCATCATCACCCACTGGAGAGGGGGAGGAAGAAAAATAGGGGATGACCAAGAAGGCAAGGAGATGAGGGGTGGAAAGAGAGAGGATTGTGGATCCCCGAGGAGGAGAGAGAGGAGTCAGAGAGCAGAGGCCTCTTGTAGGAGAGCAGGAGACAGATTGAGGTGATACGCTTCACTGAGAAAAACACACCACCTCCTCCAATCGCCTCCTCTTTTTTTTCCAGTTCCCACTCCATCTTTAAAGTTAAACTATCTTATCTATTGCACATCAAAGTAAAGTCTTTTTTCCCCCTCACACTTTCTTCTCCCTTTTACTTGTTCCCTGTCTTTCAAATGTGGATATTGTCTCCACCTCTTTCAGTCTGATTTGCACAAACTCATCACAAACCTCAAACTTTGATTTCATGCTGATGCAATTACTTACTTAATTTCCATCAAATAACGTTTAATTTACAACCAGTTATGTTTAGATATGTTATGTCTATGCTTGGATTTGATTTGTTTCATTCACTGTAATTTATAAAACTTTTCATCTGGCATACATGTATAAACAATACATAGACTAAACTAAAACTCGCTAAAGATGAGTGTACATTCATAATGTTCCCACTTTACTCATGCGTCAGACATGTGCACACATTAATTTTGAGAATGAGTCAAGTGTGATATTTTAATGTGGGAAATTGATTTTTTTTTTTAAATGATTATCATATCTAACCGTCCTCATAATTTGCAATAAGCAGTGAATCACATATTGTAGACGCTGATGAAAGTTGCATAATACATTTAATTTGAACCACTGCTGTATGCTCATTTTTTGGTCATTTAATTAGTTTTATTCATTGTTTTTTTTTTTTTTTTTTATTATGACACCATGATTCTGTTCTTTTGGTCATTTAATTAGTTTTATTCATTGTTTTTTTTATTATTATTATGAGACCATGATTCTGTACTTTTTTTGTGTGCTTCACTTGAAAATGAAATCCTTGCAGAAGAACAGAATCACTCACTGGCTCGCTGATACTTTACAGGTTTACAGGTGAGATCAATTCCTGAGTCATTGTACAGAGTTATTGATTGGCACTGTGTGTATTATGAAGAAGCCCACATTTATGTAATGGTTGTCCTCATACACTTATGCAACAGAGACTGTTTTTTGAAGCATGCTGTCTATTTGATTTGATGTAATTTTTTTGTCATTTTTATCTTGACCAAATGAAAGCGCAAAGCTTCCAAGAACACGGGTGTTTGATACCTGATTCATTTAGGACAGTTTGTTTGGACTGTGGCTCATTGTGATGATTTGTACACAAATAGGCAGTGAACTAAACTTGATCTGATACAAATAAGAGGCAGTGTCTGCAGATTTCAGCTGAAATTGAGCTAAATTGTGATGCTCTTGCATGCTCAGTTGCCAATAAAGAAAAAAACAACAATTGCTCATTGTATATTATTTTAAAGTATTGGCATTGCTGGCAAAAAGTCCTTGTGTGTGGACAGAGATAATTGTTGGTAACCCAAAGGTAAACAGCCTTTTTTGAGCCCGGTTCAAACTTTTGATTGTGTAACTCATGGCAGAATGTCAGCTCACACTGTATGACCGAATCATTTATGACGCATGATCGCTGCTCACGCCTGATGTGCTCACTGTATGACCCGATTCTCGGGCATGACCCGAGAGCTCACACTGTACCACTTAAGTCAGAATGGGTTCATTGATAATTGTCCTTTGCATACTCCCACAGATGGAGGCTGAAATCAGATCTGTGTGTATTTCAGTTGTCTCAAATGAACAGCTCAAATACAAACAAAATCACTTCCATAATATCACACCAACACATACTCATCACAACAACAAGCTAATTAGCAGCTAAATCGAAAATAAGAAAACACATCAAACAGGCATGCCTGTAGTTTCCATGGTGACTTCAAACGCTGTCTGTGGGCACAATAAGGGAAAAAAACCCCACTGTAGTCAGAGAATCGGTTCTTGGTTCGTCTTTCATTGTTCTGTTCTGGTGTGAGTGGACGTGCAACAACATTTTCAGACATTTTCAGAAAACTATCCGACAGGACGGGAGCAGCAGCTGATCGGGCAGTATTCAGTCTTTGTTATACCTCTGTACACTGCATGTTATTGCAATAGGGCACAACGTTAAATGTGGATCTTAATGAGGCTGATATAATTCAGAGACACCTGGCCTTTAAAATGACAACTCACAAAAGAGTTCTATTCCTTTTCACCAGCATATACTGTTTTTCTTTTTGACAGAGTGAGTGAAAAGAAACCAGACTTCAGGGGAATGCATACACTAATTTAAAACGGAGACGATCTGACTATGATTCGACCGCGCCCTGCGTTGACTGTGTATCTGCAGGATTGGAAATCAGTCTTAAACACATGTGCACAATTTCTGAAAAAAACAAACCCAAATGCTTATGCAAGGATTTATAAATCTGTCAAGAAAAAATGTGTTTGCATTTCTGCATCTGGCATCTTGCAGTACACATATTTTTGTACCATATAATCATGAGTAGATAACACTTACTTAGTATTCTATCTGTCTCTGAGATCAGGCTCAGTGTAACACACAACATATGTGAGCAGACGCAGGCTGAAGCTCGATGTCATCCTGCATTCGGAACATAATTCTGTGTTTTGACCGATTTATCTGGAAATCAAACCGGTGGCTGATTAAGAGCTGAGATTTAAAAAAAAAAAAAAAAAAGCAAAGAAAAAACTCTTCTTCTGCTTGTGTGTGTGTGTGTGTGTGTGTGTGTCTGTGTGTGTGTGTGTGTGTGTGTGTGTCTGTGTGTGTGTGTGTAGCCATTACTACAGCTCTCAGACTGATGGAATCAGCTGCTAAAGAGGTTCAGTGTGTGTGTGTGTGTGTGTGTGTGTGTGTGTGTGTGTGTGTGTGTGCAACACACAGTATGTTTGCATGTGGTTTTAGCTCTGGATATGAGAGCAGCACACACACACACTCACACACACTCCATAAATCAGCTCGTTATCCTGCAACCATCAGTGTTGGGCAGCTCTCTTTCTCTCTCTCTTTCTTCCTTCCTCTCGCTCTTATTTTACTTCATCACTCCATTTCTCCCCGCACACACACATACAATCAAATCCCACAATCCTCCTCCCCTTCCTCTCCTGTTCCTCCCTCTCGGTTTGCTTTTTTCCTCCCCTTTCACAATCCGTCTATCCCAAACAGGAAGTGGGTGCATTAGCAGAGTGAAGATGAGGCTGATGGAATTAACGTCCATTATCTGACCATTTACAGCACGGAGAGAGCAGGATGAAAACAGGGAGGAAGAGGAGGAAGAGAAGTGAAACGACAGAGATCTCACCACATCGAGCTTCATCTGTGCTCTCAGATCTCTGTCGAACAAACCACAGAAAACATGTTTGTGTTGTCTGTGTGGGCAGTTTGGGCTCAGCAGGGCAAAGGCAGGATGAGCTGAGTGTGACGGTCTGAGATGACTGCCAAATATGGTAAAAAAAAAAAAAAAAAAAAACCCTCCTTCTTTTCCTTATTGTCCCTAAACTGTACAATATTTCTTAAAACGGATGAGTTGATGTCCAACTCTCTGTTTCCTTTCTCAGATGAAAGCCGACTAGTTTCTACATAGGATGCACATCTTTCAAAACCATGAGTTCATGCTTTTAAAAAAAGGCTTACATAGTTTCCTAATATAATGTTGCAGTGCAGTTTTATCAAACATTCATCAAACAGGAGGGGGAAAGAGGGACTATTTTTAATGTCGGATTAATCCACATTTTATGCTTCAGTGAGTATTCAGGGCAGCAGGACGGTAAGTGTGATATCAACTCATGTTGGAGAGGTATAATCTGTAGTCTTATATTCGGTATACAGGCATTAAGGTTATCCAAATTGTCTTGAACGTATATGTTTGGGTCCCACTTCTTTTATGACAATAATAATTTCTGTTATTTCAATGATTGATGCTATCATTAGTACAAAGGCTTTTAAAAAAAAAAAAAAAAAAACTACAGATTTATAGTTATAATTCTAACCAAAAGCTGACACGTAAGAGAAAGAGAGAGGGCACTCTACATTTTACAAATACTTAGCCAATGTTTTCCCCATGCATTTGTTTATTTATGTCAGTCTGCAGGAGTTAAAAAACAAGAAATTAGACAATATTGGGTGAAATGTAGAGGAGTAAGCATGGTGATGGACACGGTGGTGATGAACGCTGGCTGGGGCCCCAAATGATATTTTCCAAGGGGCCCAACAGATTCTAGAAATGCCACTGGGCTGATGTGCACGTAGAGGTGGAAAGACAAAGAAAGACAGACATGTTTCCACCTATAAAGGTGGAATGAGAGAGCGACAGAAAGTGCCGACTTTTTACTGTATCAACCTCAAAGACATGGCTGAAGTTTTACGTAAAAACTTGCACAGCTAAATGTGTTTCCAAAATGTCTCCCTCACTTTCAAACCAAAGCCTCATCCACTAGAAATCAGTTCACCTTTACATGAAAGTTCAGCGAAATGTCATCGACCTGTGCTAACAGTGTTGGCTGACATTCCTGCTCCTCCTTATCTTACACTTTAACACGATGGCGGATAGATAAAACATGAAGGCATCCTCCACAAAATCAACATGAGGGAACAAAAAATGTTGCGAATGTGCACGTGGTCATGGTGTCGTGTGAACTATGCAGCCATTATTCCAGGTAAAAACGTGACCTCCGGCATGTTCTTCCTCGTCTGGTATCAGTGATGGAAATGGAGCAGCTAGCAGTGAACCAGGAGAACACTGTCACATGTCATGAGCATGCAGATTATGTCTGGATTACTTCTAGATCATATTGCTGCTATATAAGTCCCAGGTCAACCACTTTATTCTAGCCACGTGTTGTTTAAGTGCAAATGTATATTTACTGAATGTCCACAAATAGCAACCAAATCGCTTCAGAGTCAGTGTTGCATGATGCTGCAATCAAGCATTGAACTAGGACAGTAGCACAATATGAGAGATTTTAACTTGCAGAGCTTATTTTTTTCAAAAAATAAACAGGAAGGCATTAAATTCAATTGAATCTTGGCAAACTGGAGACAAATCTAACTTCAGAGGGTGAATAAAGTGTGATTAAAGGGAACAATCAGTCTTCAAAAGCAGATTAGCTAATGTGTTTGGGAACAGTCAGTTTGTTCCTGCAGCTCTTCATCAATCTGTCTGAAGCGCTTGAGAGCTGACCGATCAACAATCAGTCACGCAGCTGATTGATTGATTCTGTCTGCAGCCAAGAAAAGAAAAAAACACAAGGAGAAGCAAAAACAACCGGCTGAAGAGACGAACGAGCTGAGAAAACCAATTAGAAAGAAAAAAAACGTGCTCTGTGTTAATTATCACTATAGTTATCGCTTGATTAACCATGTAATGTTGAACTGTGAATACATTCAGCTGCATACAACATACTGACTCTGAGCCTTGATGTGTTCAGAGAACTGTTTGCTCAAGTCATTTTGAACAAGGTTTGGATTAAGTAAAGACGGCTGAAGAATCAATCCAAAATGGAAAATGTTAAAAGTGCTGGTTAAAATGAGTCAACATTTGAAAGGGGTTCGGTTTAATAAGCAAAGTAAGACAATCTACCACTTACAGGTGGATAGAATAAAATAACAAGAAGGGAAAAGAACAGCTATCTTTAATAAAAAAAAAAGAATAATTACACTTTCAGTTTGAACCGGGCGGAAGTGTTTGACCTATCTAAGCAGATACATACATAGTAGTTCCCCCTGCCCAGCTTATCAAACCAAAACCCATTCAAATTCGGACTAATTTTAAAATATTGAGTGATGAGTGAAATCCATTACACAACTGGAAATAATTAGAATTTAAAATGGGGATTTCTGAACACAATAGAGTATGCTGATCAATAATGGAAAATGCTCCATCAGGCTAAACTAGCTTTGATTTTGAGGCGCCACAAGCAGTCATGTTCAACATGTACATATTGGACTCTTCATGGCGGCTGTGGTTGAAATCTGACCACTGCCCTCCCTCACTGCTTGTCATCCCCCTACTGTCTCCTTCAAACATTTCCTGTCTGTCCTCAGCTGTCCATCCAATAAAGGCTTTTTTTTTTATTGGATTATGGTTTGGCAGAAATGCATCATGATTAACACACAACATGTGAACCTTTCCTGAAAAATCGAAATTCTTCTCTTGAATTGTTTCATGTCATTTGGTTGGACGCCGGGCTCAGCTGTCAGCAAGAATAATAAATGTTGGTTTTAAGTCTTTTGGTATATTGATGTATAAAGGCAGAATGATGAAATCACAGCAACACAGTTTAAAAAGTTTTTGCTCAGTGGGTTGAGACTACATCACAACTGGCAGTTTTAGTTTTCAATATGCCTGCTAAAATCAGTTGAATTGTGAATTAGGTTTGCTTGGACATAAAAAAGCTGTATGAATAAGCAGTATGAACTGAAATTAAAGTTTCCAATTTAGTTTGGTTGGACACAAAGTACCAGGATATTCAAGTTGCAGCTGGAAAGCATTAAAATGTTGTTAAAACAATTAAACTCTTACATATTCAATCTAAAACAACAGGGCAGGGTGATGAAATCAAAGCAACAAAATAAAAGAAAATAAAAAATAATCATTTGAATTTTTCCTCCGTAGGGTGGCTGGGCGCACCCTTAGAGATAGGGTGAGGAGCTCGGTCACCAGGGAGGAGCTCGGAGTAGAGCCGCTACTCCTCCACATCGAGAGGAGTCAGTTGATGTGGTTCGGGCATCTGGTCCGGATGCCACCTGGATGGCCTCCCTAGGGAGGTATTCCGGGCATGTCCCTCCGGGAGGAGGCCTCGGGGTAGACCCAGGACACGCTGGAGAGACTATGTCTCTCGGCTGGCCTGGGAACGCCTCGGGGTCCCACCGGAAGAGCTGGAGGAGGTGTCTGGGGTGAGGGAAGTCTCGGTGTCTCTGCTTAGACTGCTGCCCCCGCGACCCGGCCCCGGATAAGCGGTAGAAAATGGATGGATGGATGGCATTTGAATTTTTCGACAGGGTTGGATGGACACAACACAGCGGGAAGCGTAACTCACAGCTTGAGAGGTTCCATATTCTGGCTAAAATCAGTTGATTTGAATGAGCATTGGCTGGTTTACACAGAGCAGGATGATCATCTCAGCATGGCACATGTCAAAATGCAGACTGATATGTGTTACAGCTACAAAAAAAAAAAAAGAAAAAAAAAATAACAGAAAGATTCACTTAGCTAAAACATGTTAAAATTCAGATGAGAGATCATGTATTTGTAAATGTTATATGGTTTATACAATGTGGTGGCCAAAATCTGAAGCATTTTAAAAAATGAGCTTGCTTGAGCGTGAAGAAATATTCAGATAAATAATGTGAAACGGTTGTCTATAGCTGAATTCTCTAATTTCAACCGCACAGCTGGAGACACTGAAGCTTTAAATTGTTGTTAAAGTCTGGTTGTTTTTAAATAAGTTGAACACTGAATGTGAATGATACAAACAGAAAATTACAAAATAAATGTGTTTTTCAAAGAGGGTTAGATTTGACTCAACACAATGGGTTTGGATGGGTTGTAGCTAACAGATGTGGACGATCATCTGAAAAATGCTCAAATGTAGACTAAAATCTGATAATTTTAAAAAGAATTGTGGTAGGCCACCACAAGGCAGGATGACAGATCATCTCAGCTGGGCAGTGATGAATATGAAGTACCGTACATTTTCAATGTGGTTTGGTTGGAAACAATATGCGGTCGTCAAGATAAGTTGTGGACTCAAAGCAGCTAGCTGATGACTCACAGCTAGACATTTTAAATATGCTGTCTAGAATCAGTTGAATGAAGAAGTTGTGAGTGACAGGTAAAGCAGGGGGATCAACCCATCTAGAAACTGACATGCAGACATTTTGCATGCACACGCTTTGGATGGACAGTGAGGGATAATCAAGTCAAGAGAAAAAACAGTTCAAGTATTTTAATTGTTTTCGTAAAAGTGGGGAATCTTTGCTTGTCTTAGGTAGTAATAAAGGTTTACATTTTGAAAACGACAGAAAGTGAGGGGGTAAAGTGTATCTGCGGTGGCGTTATAATCCTCCAAAGACTAGCTGTAATCTGTTGACCTCTCTGCTGCAACAGCACACACACACAGACCCACACACACACACACTTCCTTGGGAAAATACCTGAAGCTACAACATGTTTGACCATCAAAGTGGAAGATTTTACAGCATCAGGCCCCCCTCACGCCGCAAAACACACACACACACACACACACACACACACACACACACACACACACACACACGATAACCCTGACCTCATTCCACTGTGCAAGAAGATAGAGCCACTTACACACTCTCCTGCTCTCTATCACAAACACACACACCCCCACACACACAGGGTGGCAGTAGCCTGTGGCCGTGCGAGCAGCTGTGAATAATTGTGTTTACAGATGGCATACGTACGACCTGTGGGTTGACAGAGAGGAAGACTGAGAGTTAGACTTCTCGCCCTCACAAGAAAAGACAGGGATGACATTTAAACGGAACCTCTCTCTCTCTCTCTCTCTCCAACTCTCCAACTCTCTCTCTCCTCTATCTCGTGCCAGTTTCATCTACCTCACTCCAGTTAGCTTAATTGGCATAAGTGGTAACGAGGCGTTAGCAGCCAAAGCAGAACAATGAACACTGACATGAGTTGGCAATAAAAAAAGACGGTGAACTGTTTTAGATGTGTGTCTAATGAATAATTTAGCCCCAGAAAGCAGGTAAATGAAGTGATTTATTTATACCAGAGGCAGAACTGAGCTTTAAAAGTGACACAATAAACATCCACTGTGCCTTATTATCCACATTTTTAGAGTGTAGGTGTAAAGCAAAGTGCAAAATACTTGAGAGAATCAATCTAATTCTTCCACAAAGGAGTATGTCTTTAGAGCGAGGATATCAGACTAAGGAAATTCAATTTTGATGTTCACAGGTTTGTCTTAATTACCCTATAATCACTTGAATATGTGAATCATTGTGTTCTGTCTTTTCAAGAATACCAACAGATAGAAGCTCGGTCTGCCATGTTTCTATAGTAGCCAAGGAGTTACAAACATTACATTAGAGTTTTGGGGTCATTTAGCGGGTGCCTCCATACTCAATCGTGTACGCTTTTCCTTCAAGTATATCAATACCACTCAAGTCCATGCCATGAAAGAATGAGGAATATCACTAAAACAGGTAAAAAAAATATAGAGACCTTCAGTGATATGTAATTTTGTAACCAAAGATAAATGTTTTAGAAGAATGTTTGTTTGTTTTAGATTCAGATAAATGATGTAATTTCAAGGTTTAGGAGAGGGCACTTATTTTTTTACTTTTTTTTTTACAGCATAAAAGACTCGAGAGCAAAGTTACTATTGAGCATGACTAACAATTTCTCCTCCAGCTAGTTGACGAAGGCTAAAAACATAAGTCTATCCTGACGGTTAGCGTCTGTTAGCATCATGAACGTCTAAAACTGTAAAACTATGCACACGCTTATAGAGTGTTATAAAGTATAGCCTAGGCCTACTACAGGAACTAAAACTACAGAAGCCTAAAGAGGATATTTGTATACTGTAGTTTAATTTTCCTCTATTCTCCCATATTGTAAAGTTGAACTGCAAGTCCTAATTAAAAAAAAAAAAGAATAAATCTGCATTTTAAACCACTTTGTTGTCATGTGCCCCATGAATGTCAACGTTAGCCACATGCCTTACGAGTCTTACATTTGACAAAAACAACGTGTTCCATGCTACAATAGCTTGAAACATACTGAAAATCAAACGTAAAAATGTGAATGTGTCAGTTTGGTAAATCTGTGTTGTTATATATTGTAGCATCATTTGCACCTTTTAGCTTAACCTGAATGCTAGTGTGTGCTCCAGTATTCAGTTTCAGCGATGTTAAATGAATGCAGTAAGCTAACAGGAGGTTCAAAAGAGATGCTGAAAATGGTTTTGTGTGTGAGGTGTATGTTTTCAACAACCAGGTGAACTTTAATGGAGATGTAGCATCACTAGCATAGCTACCCAACAGGCCACAGCGACAGGCTCAGTCTGCTAACATTACTGTTAGCATTGTAAGTGTTTCCAAATGTGCTGTCCTTTAAGTGATAAATAGGGGCAGACATATCAAATCAACATGCTAACATGATGATGACAGGCTGATAAAATGCTAACCGCAAATCGGGGGTGGGGGGGTGGGGTGGGGTTATTGTCTTCGCACGCTACTTGCTAGCCTCCCTCTGTGGATCTATAAGTGGAGCTGATGGAAGGTTGGACTGAGTATGATTTACATAATTGGGATGTTAATTCGTTAAGCAGTGGGAGTTGATTATGTTGCATATTGATTGTGTTGTGCTGCTGTGAGGTCATACACCTCTTTAACGAAGGTATACACAGCACAGGGAATTGTGGGAGTCTGATTAGAAAAACGACGTTCCTGCTGACATGCCACATTTTGACATGCTGTAATCAGCGTGTAAAAGGTAGCAGTGTTGATTAGTTTATGTCTTTGTGTGCATGTGTGTGTGTGTTTGTGTGTGTGCTGATGGAAAGATGAAGGAGTAGAAGGTGGAGGTGAAAAGAGTAGGAGTAGAGGGAGGGGAAACTCCACCTGGTCTTACCGTTCTCCGGGTGCTCCATCTCGCCGATGCTGCCGTCAGGTGTGGTCCGCTCGTAGTGGTCCTCCGGTAGTGCCAGGGGCCCGATCCGAGGCCCTGACGATGACTTGGAGCTGGGCGTCTCTGACTCCTCCAGGCCGCTGTCGTAGTAGCTGTGCTGGGACGCGTCTTGCAGGTCCTGCGCCTGATTGGCTGTGGAGAAGGTCACTCGACGGTGGGGGAGCTGTGATTGGCAGACAAAGAGAGACAAAGAAAAAAGGATTAGTTTAAAGCTAGTAGCAAATCATTTAACACATGAGATGATTTTATTAATAGTTTCAGTTTGGATAAAGATAAAGAAGTATACATGATTAAAGACATGAAGAAGAACCAAGACTTTAAAAATAACAGTAAAGAAGTCATTTACAGACATTGACAAACGGGGCAATATCTCTTAAAACTTTCATCACTTTGTACTCAATTCTCAAACCTGATCAGCAATTACATTTTTGTCTTTAAACTTTCATTGCTCAGAGATCACTCATCTTTGATGTCATCACAGATCTAATTTAATTCTATCCATACTTTCATGCCGCCTTATTTTATTGTAAATCATCTAATTTGTGTTATCTAATGTGATGGCTTTAATTTTAAAAATAATCAGGTGAAGAAAGAGACGACAAATCCGACCAGCGCCAAATACAGCTTCACACCACCAGCATTTGTTTTATTACTGGCAAGATGTACTCAGATTCATCAAGCAGAGCAACACGAACTAATGTTGTTACTAAAAAATGCACATCTAAGTATGAAGTAAGGCGTAATGCCCCCAACGTGAACTACAAAGATTTGCACTCATGCTTTAATGGAGAGCTTTGTTAAAGAAAAAAAAGGCAGAAAACCTACAAAGCCTTCAGAAGTTACATAGGAGGCAAGTCAAAGCTGTTGGGGATTTGTGGTGCCTTGCTATAGGGCCCCTTTGCAGTACTTGGGAAGTGACCTGGCATCTCTCCAAGAACTAAACCAGCTTCCATACTTTGGTCCGCACCAAGACTTGAACCGGCAACCTTCAGGTTCCAAACTCAAGTTCAGGAAGAAGAAAAGAAGAATGTTTATGAACATGATTGGAAGTCCTTTATAGTTGTTTTTTCATCCAAAAACAAAAGCAACGGGACGGCTATGACAGCAGCCCTACACTTCAGAATCATATGGGGTATCAGAATCTTACGCTTGGATCTCCTTGGAGCTCCTGTTTTTGAAGTTAGGAGATTATTTGAGTTAAAAAAACATACACGGATGAATCTGAGTCATCTCATTATGTGTGAATATAAATGAGATTCCGTTGCATCAGATTTTAGACTTTAATAACAGTTTCCTGTAAAATTCTCTGTCACAGCTTTGGTTTGTGTCCCCTCTGAGTTACACAGTGTTGTACCAGTGGCAGCGGTCTGAACACACATCCTCTGTTCTGACCGCTGTATGTGTGTTTCTGGGGGTGGAAGGTAGCTGTCGGACTCCTGACTTTGATGGTTTTGTAATTAAAATACAATTAGCCTCCATATAGCGCTGCAGGGATGCTGGGCACCACTGACACACAGACATATACACACACAAATGCACAAGTGCAAATAGTGCTGCCAAACAATCTGTGTCCTCATTCAAAGGCACACAATGCCCGGTCAAACATTTCAATCACACACACGCACACGCACACACACACACACACACATACACACACACCTGACCGGCCCAAGCTGATAAAGAGCAGCATCCCTGGCTTGGCAGATACTCCATCACCATGGCAACTGGGCGCTGTCAGGGCCCCTGAACAATTCAGACCCAGAGAAACAGACCAGGTTTGAGCTCCTCTTGAATGCTTTTATCTCAAATTTCTTTAAGCAGCTTTCTTCTGCAGAAGCAAAAATATAACTGCTTTGCAACAAAAAAGTATTTTCTTAAATGATTCAAAACAATCACAGATAAGGCTGTGTCTTGAAAGCAGCTGGAGAGATTTGGTAAAACGGTTTAATATATCTCTTATTGTGCAGCATGCTGGCAGAATTAATGTCCGTCTGATGGAAATAGCACAAAAGTAAAACCTCACCGGAGCTGTCCTTTAAACTGTGTGGACACAATGTGCTGCTGAGGCATCAGAAGCCCAGCTCTCCTCTGTGCTCGGGGCGACAGGCTGCTCTCCAACACATTCAAACGCTCAGTCATAACCGGACTCTCAGCACATCTGAGAACACTCACACTTTTCTGCCTTTATTCTCAGCAGACTCCCAGAAAAATGGAGATGTCACAAAGGTCATTTTGTTGTTTTTTTGTGTTTGGATAAAACCAGAGTTGTTGTGTAATGCAAGCAGTCTGTCATTTTTTCTTTCCTTTTCACTACATCTGTGATCACATGCTGTGCATCTTTTGGCTTTCTTTTCCCCATAAAACAATTCAGTTTTTTCAATTTTCAATTGAGGCAAAATAACGCCTCCATGCTTGTTTTTCTGCTTTTTCTAGTAATCCTCTTATTTAAAAAAGGAAGGTGTAACCCGTTTCCTGAAACAGAAGAGGAAACAGCAGAAGCCACACTTTTGCTCACCCTCACATGAATCACTTTATTCAGTTCAGACCAGCTGCTCCTTTCACATTCTGCCCCAAAGAATGCAGCACAAAGCTAGAATCATTACACTAATGTTCTGTTAACCAGTCACAAAAACTTGTTCATGAAGTCTATTTATTAAAATTAGATGTGCCTCAGAAATTAGTCATACCAGGTGTTTTTGGCCTCTGGACATACTTAAGTCCAAGAACACAGAAATTATCTATTAAATACAGACATTCAAATGTCTGTGGTAACATTTCTGGAAAATTTAAGAAAATTTAATCTGTTTTTGGTTGATCAAAAGGCAGAGGTCGACACAACATTTTAACAATGAACTTGTTAATAAAGACGTTAAGTTCGATAGCAGTTGAACAGTTCCATTATGAATTACTTGTGGTTAACATAAATATTGGCGTGAACCAGTATTATCAAAGATCAACCAAAACATGCTGCTTTTTACTATGTCAACAAATTTGAGTTCTTGAGAGGCCATGAGGATTTGGAAAACTCAACATCAAATGTGACTGTACTGAAATGCCACAAAATAATATAAACTTATATATACTTGTTGATATTCTCATGTCCAGGGGCCACTATGTTTTTCTCAGGTTGTCCGCGATCCATCCTACCATGTAACAGCAGGGTTTAGATGTTTACTGAAACTGAATTTCCAATCATGATCACAGGTTGATCACAAATCCTCTCATAACCTCCAACCGCAGCGTTTCATGAAACAGCACCTCTTCATACAGATGCCAACAATTCTACCTTCTCCTACTTGACAAACATGCACTGGAGCAGCTAGTCATCTGTCTTTCTCCTACATGTTTTTGTTGTCACAGCATCCAAACATTTATTTTTTCAATGTTGAGTAACGAGCTGGTTCACAGTAAAATGTTGTATTTAAATCTGCTGAAACACCTGTTATACCAGAGCTTACAGGGACTGGAGAACAAGCAAATACAAACCCACAGTGCTGCGGTTTGCTTTGGAAATGTTGGGCCGGGATGTAAAGAATGTGTGATTTCTTGAGCTGGAGCGCTGAAACACAACCGTTTGTTGATTTTTTATGGAGACAGAAGTGGTTTACAGTGTTGTTCTGCCAGTATTTTTCCCCCTTACAATTCAGAAACCTTTCTATTGGCCAGATATTCAGATTTGTCCCTACCTGAGACCCTGCAGCGGCCTCCAAGTTATATATGTGTCAGTTTGTGTTATTAATAAATGCTCCCAATGCTATGTTTGCAGTGCAAGCATTAGGAAATAAATCACATCTATATATACATGAAGGGAGAAATGAAGCGGATCAAATCGTCTTGATGCCTCTTCTGCCTGTCTGTCACCTCCAAACACACACACGCACACACACACACACACACACACACACACGCGCACACACACTGAAAAATCCCTGTTTATTCTGCCCTTTTTCTGCTCCTGCTTGTGTGCATGTGTTTTTGTGTGTGTGTGTGTGTGTGTGTGTGTGTGTTTGTTTGTTTGCTGGAAATAGAAGTGCCATCTCAGCAGGTTGCACCATGGGAAAGTGGAGCAGATCAGAGGGGAGGAATATAAAGACCAGCCAACATCCAGAAACCTGAACCTGTCAGACACAGCAGGCTGCGACTGACTCCTCCACTACAGTTGCAGGAGATTTTTTTAACAGACAAACCCCCCCCGACTACAGGCACTCAAGGTTCCAATATCTTTGATTTCAAAATTTCCTTCTCAACCTTTGATGGACAACGATGCCGAAAAACAGCAGAAATCAGCTTATCAAGGTGTCAAATCAACCAGGAAACAAGCAAAGTGCAAAAGATTTTCTAAGGAAGTAAGCCCAATCAGAGACAGACGGCAGAATGAACTGATACATAATTCATCCTGACCCAGAATAACCTCAGAGAACGGAATTGTTTTACTTTAAAACATGGTGAGACCAAGTGGACTCATGAAGACCTCAAGTTTGCAGTTGTGACAAAACCTAAACATCACATGTAGTCAAAAAGAAGAGTCCTCACCCACACCCGACCCGAGCAGCACATCAGGCCAACCCTCATGCATCTCCACCGGCTCCCCATTAGATCCCAAATCAACTACAAAATACTCCTCCTCACTTAGCACTCTCCTCCATGGCCTCTAAGTATCTCTCTTATCTCCTACATGTCCAAAAAACTCTGGCCTGCAGTCGATACCACACACCAAACACTGCAGCATCACAGCCCCTCGACGTCAGACATCCGACCTCTTAGACCCTTAGACCGTAACTCTGCCTCTCCCATCTTTTGTCACCTGTCGGTTTTTGTATTTTTCTTCTCGGTCATGCTGGAAACAAACAACAACACATTTTTTACAAACACAGAGAAAAGCGTAAAACATGAAGAACTTTGTAAAAACCCGGACACAAGTAGCTTACACTCTATCTGTGTTTGTAAAAGTTTGCTCTCCTGAATGTTTTTTTGTGTTATTATTAATTTTTTGTTACTCAGGTCACATTCGATTACATTTTTGTTTTCCTGTCATGGTTCTAGCTAATCAGCTGCCACCAAATTCACTTCGGATCCATGTTGATTCTGTGTGTAAATGTTGTCAGAAGATTCTCTTCGTGGTTGCTGTGGTACCTTCTCTTAAGGACAACTTTGACTTTGTACAAAGGAAACATGTAAGATCACGTGTATCTCTTTAAAACTGAGTTCAAAATTTACAAACAATAGAACATTAAACAACCCGAGAAAAGGAGTCAAAATGTTGTGATTTGGACTTTTACTCCTAATTTATGTGTTCGACTAAAACAGAAGAAAGTTTTAATGTTTAAAAAAAAAAACATTATGATGATAGAGTGGATGTTAAGCAGGCTCATCTGCATGTTGTCCTCCATTTGAAGCTTTTAATATTCTGCATTTTAACCCCCTTAACTTATATAGCAGACGTAATGTGTGTTTATTGAACACTCTGTTACAGTGATGAAGGTCAGTAATTATGAATTCAAGGAAAAACGTCTCATCACAGCCACCTTCCTCCTCAGCAAACTGTTAATGCTGCACCTTGACTGAAGTTTCTGATAATTTCTCCACCAACCGACACTCAGTCGTCTGCAGGCAAAATGCACACATGCACTTTTATGTAAAACAAGGAGGCGTGATGAACCGCTTTTCCTTGAATCCATAGTAACTGACCTTCATTATCATCGCTGAGGGAAACGCGGAGGCCATGAATATGCTGCAGAATCCATCATGCAGAAAAGGCAGAATTAAAGGCTCTAAATAGAACACGATGCAGAGATTGGTACGAAATTGCTGCAGAGTGTGAAAAAGTGTACGCTCTTTATATCTGTCATAGAAATAAGTGAACCTCCATGAAAATAAAAGATGATTACTTTTGTATTTCCATATATACATTTCACTCCAAGAGGGGGTGCAAAAGGAGCTAAGGGGGGAAGGAAAAAGGATGGAAGGTGGAAGAGCAAAAAGAGCAGCTGGAGGAGGAAAAACATGAGGGGCAGACAGATGAGTTAAAGGTGTTCATCCTTTAAGGAAGAAGGGAGCTGAAGGAGGAAAGAGGAGAGGGGAGAGATAAGGAACATGAGACTCAGGAAAAAGGGGAGAAAGAACAAAGGAAGCAGCAGAAGAAGTCAAGGAGGGGGGACCAGAAAGAAGGCGTGAGATATGAAAAATAAAGAAAACAGAGAAATCTTATACCGAAGGAGACACGAGAAAAAAAAGGCACCAACAGGCAGGATGACCAACAGGAGTAAAGAAGAAGAAAAGAAGGCAAGCTGCGGGTGTCAGAGAGATAAAAAAGCACAGATCTCCTCCTGGCACTCCTCTTCCTCCTGCAGGAAGTTAAAGAGCAGCAGGCACGAGAGGAGAGCAGAGGAGGACACCGGCTGAAGTTTCGGAAAAGAGATAAGAAAGCCAGAGATCCTCCTCCTGATGCTGCTCTCTGCCCTCCTGCAGCTTTCCCAAAAAGAAGGAGGAACAAAGTGGCTGTGCATGCTTTCAGACAGACAAGGAGGCCAAAGTTCCTCCTCCTGTTTCGTCTCCTTGTACTCCTGCAGGAGGTACAGTGTTGGAGAAGGAAACCAGCAACTGTAGGGTGTCAGACAGAAATAAAGGAGAGGTCTCCTCCTGCTGCTGCTCCCCTCCCCCTATTGCAGAATGTCAGGTAGAAGGCTTTTGACAGGAGAGAAGGTAAGATACTGATCCTTGCCCATTTCGGGGGCAGGCGAAAGAAGAAACCAGACCAAAAAGAAGACCAAAAGTCGTCTGTCTTTTGCTGCTACTCGTCCTCCTGCAGGAGGCTGTTGAACCTGAATTTTAGGATTCTGAAAGATAATAATAAAGACAAGCTCTCTCCGCCTGCTGCTGCTGCTGTTTCCTGTCATTCCAGCAAGAAGTTAATGAGGAGTAGGAGGCTGGCTAGTTTTGGACAGATAAGAAGCCCAAGCACACTCATAATGCTGCGGCTCCGCGTCCCCCTGCAGGAGGTGCTAGTATTAAAGGAGCCCGGCTACTGTTTGGGTTCAGAGAGATAAGAGAGACGGGACTCCTTCCTCTGCTGCTTCTCCGCTTCCTCCTGCAGGAGGTTGCAGTTGAGGAGCCTTCAGTTCAAACAGATAAGACAATGCGTTGCTGCTGCTTTTCATTCCCTTGCAGGAGGTGACAGAGGAGCAAAGGAGGAGGACACCAGCTCGAGTTTTAGACAGATAAGAAGGCAAGGCCCACTTTTCTTACTACTGGGCCTGGTTCTCCAGCAGGAGGCTGCAAGGAAGGAGCTCAGTTGAGACAGATAAGGAGGCCATGCGTTGTCCTCCTGCTGCTCCTTGTCCCCTTGCAGGAGGTGACAGGGAGTATGAGGAGCAGGAGGAAGAAGTGGAGGCACGTTCACTGGGCCACATTGTTCAGAGATGATTAAAAACCAGCGAGAGGAGAAACCCACAACGCCTCGCTGGCTGTTTGTCAGCCGAGACACGGAGAGGGAGATAACTGAGAGTGTGTGTGTGTGTGTAGGTGTGTGTGTGTGTGTAGGTGTGTGTGTGTGTGTAGGTGTGTGTGTGTGTGTGTGTGTGAGAGATCCTCATTACCTCCCTCTGTGGGAGATAAGAGTGTGTGAGGCTGCATTGTGCATGCTTATAAAAGTCTGTGCTTATCAAGTATGCATACACACACACACTGTGAAGGCAACACACACACTGACACACTCTAACACACGCACACACTTTCGGCCCACGTGAAGAGCAGCTGCCAGCGATAATTCGACACAACTGTGCTGAAACGGAGTGGAGAATGAATGAGGAGTGGAAAAATAGATGGAGAGAGAGACAGAGAAAGAGAGAGAGAGAGGCGTAAAGAGACAAACAGAAATATGAAAAGAAGAGCATGTTTGATTTTGTAATAAAGTTATTTGAAGGTTTAAGACAGCGGAGACTTTCATGCTCATTGACTGGTTGATTTTCTGGGACTACATTTTTTTTCTGGGTGAAACCTCATGGCCTAATCTGCAATGAAGACCTTTACCTTTAGTAATCAACTGTTTGTAAATGTAAACTCTCTGTTTCAGGGTCTGTTCACACTCACAGCACTCGGGCATTTGATGCCTTATTGAATGCTTCCTCCAGACATAAGACAGTGATTGCATGCATGCTGTGTTTGAAGAAAACATGATACCAACTCAACATAACATAACATGCATGTTGTCTTATGTTGAGTTGCTTTATCATTCAGACCTCTGGACGGTCTATTCCTGATCTGCGCTATTTCACAAATAAGTATTTCATTTTAGTATTGAAATTATTATTATTTTACTTTTAAGTATCTCATAACATCCATTTATTACTATTGTCATTTTTATCTTTATTGTTGGTGTCCTTTTGGCTTTTTGTTTTGCCTCTTTTTCACTGTCTGTCCTTCATGTCAGGAGTTCACAATTGTGTCATGCTATTTCACCAGTAAAGGAGGGAACATCTGTCAAGAGAATTCAAAGTTGTAAAAACTGTCATTCCAGAGTGACGCAAAAGTTGCAAGAATCTCAAATCTGAACACAGTTTAAGAGGAAAAAAGGCAGAAGAAGAGTGTCTCAGGAGTGTCAGACAAAGGATATGTTTATATGCTTGTGTATATTTATTCATACAAGTGTGTGGATCATATAGCACAATAGGAGAAAAAGTGCCCTGCAACCAAAACATCTCTCTCTCTCTCTCTCTACCTCTCTCTACCTCTCTCTCTCTCTCTCTCTCTCTCTCTCTCTCTCTCTCTCTCTCTCTCTCTCTCTCTCTCTCTCTCTCTCTCTCTCTCTCTCTCTCTCTCTCTCTCTCTCTCTCTCTCTCTCTCTCTCTCTCTGCAATGGAGGTACGGCGCTGCAAGCAGTGATTGACTCTCTGCAAGAAAACAGCCTCAGCTCTATTCATACATTGTGTGTTTTTTTATCTATC